>NW_026781937.1:0-532500 GCF_031769215.1 Ylistrum balloti | reverse complement strand
TTAAACACAAAAGGGAGAACACGTGCAAAGTGTCAGCGGTATTATCGTCACCCGTTAACATCCAGATGACAGAACATATTATTTATCACCAGCAATTTGAGGAGAGCAGGCGTCAAAACTCCGAAACAGTTTATTCATCTCAAAATGATAATAGAATTTCCAGACCTGTTGAAGAGCAGCACAGCAATTTTACCCCGGGAATTGCGAATGGTATAAAGTCTTACTATTACGGTTATCCATATCTTGGTAACGACTCCCAAAAACATCCTTGCCGAGTCTTACTGGAAACGGATTCCCCTCCGGAAATAAATCCACGAGATGCAGTCGAAGAAGATACCCAGGATACATCTGAAAATTCTTCTCCAAGAAGTCATCAGCTGTCTTCTCCTCATAAATCTATCGCGAGTACCGATGGATCGAACTACGTTTGTCTACAGCCTGCAGACCTCAATTCGATGCAAGGAAATTTTCAGCATCCCTTTCCGGTTCAATATCAGAACTATTCAGGTGAGACCTCCGGCCAAATGTTACCTGTAAATGCGGAACATATGCAGCAGTATCTGAACTATCAACATGGTTACGAAGATGTAGTAGCGATGCCAGGTCACCAGTACCCCAGGGGATACGGGGGCAGTCCTCCCTCACACAAGCAGCCCATTGCGCATACCCCGTCCCACCTGATAAACTCGCCCCACGGGATGGCGCCAGGGAGTCAACCCGAAGAGGACCTGTCCCCCCAGGCAAGATGCCTTTATCAGCCTGCGGACGAAGAGAAAGCTTGTGTGTATCTTTGTAATAGAGACCTCTGGAGCAAATTCCACGCACACACTACTGAGATGATCATCACAAAACAGGGCAGGTATGTAAAAAAATGATTTCTCGAAATCTCTGAAAATGAATGTTCAGTGTTCCATCACTGTGTTATAAGTCTGTTTCACGTCGAACTATTGCTTTTGTTTTGTGTATGCTTGTGCGTTCACTTTCTGGAGTTAATGTATTTTAAGAATTGGCCATAACGTTAACGACCTGTAAGTTAGAATGGGTAAAGTTCAGTGATGTTACTGTCCGATTTAAGCACATTTATTGTAAAATCAAACCAATGGGTTTGGCATTAATAATTGAAACCTATCACAAGTACTTAAGATTCAGGACACAAACGGAATGTATCGATGAGCGAAATTCAATACTATTACATTTATGTACAATTGAAATCTAACCCTGTCATTGAAATCGAATTTTTTATCATCGTTTTCACCAAATTTCATGAGAGTTTGCACGCATTGAAAGTGGTAATGCTGAGGAATTTCCGAAAGAAATAATTTCTGAGACAAATTCTACACTCAAAGCATCAAAGTTTTTACCAAAACCTTTCTTTGATTTGTTAAATTAGAACATTTGAAAAAAATATTGAAAGTCATTTTCACAAGAATCACCAAGAATACAGACATCAAATACTTTAACAGTTAAACCTGTGTGATCTTTAAGTGAAAAACCTATAATCAGTGATTTTTTTCTCAACAAAAATATTTTGTACCGGACTTTTCTGTGGGACACTTTTTGGCAACCCACTACATCTTTTAGTAAAAGAACTCGTCGACTTTCGTTTCAAATGACGTTCTAGACGAGTCGCTTAGAAAATCCTTCAAAATTTCCTTTAAACTTTGGTGTTTCAAGACTTCGACACCTTGGCAGTGCGACTGTACATGTATATCTGAATGGATAGTATAGTATAAACATCTTTGTTGGTATTGTTCTATTGTTCAAAAGAACATAACGCTTATTTTCACAAACAATAGTAACGTCGTTTGTAGCGATGTTCTGCTTTTCATTTTATCTATTTTTTTTATTTTTTATCGCATCAACATTTGAAGCCATAGATGAACCAAAGTACCACGTGACAACCACATACATGATAAATATACGTAGTTAAGAGTAAAAACAACATTTTTATTCGGAGAGTTCAACTCAAAATTAACACAAGTGTTTCATGGGTGGTCATATATGGTAGTCAACATTCATCAAAACAAGGTAAAATGTAATGATATTTGTCTAATTATTTCAACAGGAACCCTGTAAAATATATTTGAGTAAACAACAACACAAAGACAGAAACTTACATTGATAATGAGTAGCCATTTGGGTTATATATATATAATTAAATATATTTAAATCTAAAGAACATTCGGAACAATTTCAAGGACAAAATAATTATAGTGATATTTGATATTTATATAACTTATATCAATTGCACGTGTTGCCCCAGATTGAAGCGCGAGAAAGGTCTTACCCTAGGAGGAAACCGGAGTACCTGGGGAACGCCCACGAGATCAGGCCGGCGTCCTTTACCTTATCACGTCCCTTCGGGAAATCGAGCCCCGGACGGCTTGGCGAAAGGCGAGTGCGATAGCACTGCGTCGCTCGACCGCCAAAATATATATTCTGTGAAACGTGTTACGTTATTTTGAAAATGAATCGCGAAAACAAAAATTTGATTATTTTTTTTTTATAATGTCTATCTGGCGTCTGAGGGTTTTGGCAGTAAAGTCATTTAAAAATTACTTTGTTTTCACACAAACAATCTCCATCTCAGATCTTGTATATGAAAAATATGATTTATATCAAATGTATATATAGATATGTATTTATAGACTTCAATATGCGACTCAATATGAATTCAGTGAAGGTTATGGACAATTTGAAACATATATTTTGTATCTAATTCTGTACAATGGAGTAGAATCACCGCAACATCGCGTGTTTCATTCTTGTTACCAGTCTCTGCAAACATCCGGGCCTAGCAAAGTACTCATAAAATATTTCCATCGTTTTATTTTCTTCGAAATCATTCCAACACTATCAAATTGTTTTGATTTATATTGCAAAAGTAATCATTTCATAAACAGATATAAAATAGTTATACTATTTTCCCTCCTATTCTTTTCACATTTTCCCCGTCACATTTATCAGTTTAGCCTCCAACTTCCAGTTTTACAATGTTTCACCAGTACACAGTATTCCATGAATTCATTTTCCCATTTGATGCCGTCCTACAAATTCATGCGTTAAAAATAAAGACAGTTGAATCTATGAGTTATGAAACTTGTCTTTTGAATCTGATTCAAATGCGATTCTTAATACCATGTAACATGTATTTGTATGTAATTATGAATGAATGATATTATTTTTACACATATATGAGATACTTACAGAAAGTCATCTTAACTTTTTATTGATTATCAATAATTCAAAATCTCATAAAATAAAAAATCATCTGAAATCAATATATATATATATATATATATATATATTTTTCTAATATTCATATTTTTTTTTGCAAAAAAGGATATTCAACTTTCGAAAAAGAAATAAAAATGCAAATGATATTAGTTGCCGAGAACCAACAGATAAGTTTTACAGGTACATTTGCCTGTTGGAGCTGACTCCTTCTTTCAGTGAAAAAAATTTAACTCCTTTTAAAAACAAATTGGCGTGTAGGCGTTCAGAGTTACAATCATTCAGTTAGGACGCAAATAAAATGTTTTTATGTTCTACATTACATGAATCAGAAAGCAGGTTTTCCCCACAGATTGTGTCATGTATTAATACTTATTTTAAAAAAATATAGGTGATGAAATATTTAAGAAGAAAACTTTCCTGGAAAGTGATCGATCCATTT
This sequence comes from Ylistrum balloti, assembly GCF_031769215.1. Lineage (NCBI taxonomy): Eukaryota > Metazoa > Mollusca > Bivalvia > Pectinida > Pectinidae > Ylistrum > Ylistrum balloti. The sequence goes on along the minus strand of NW_026781937.1, from coordinate 528,824 downwards.
TTGTTTGTTTATTTTTTCCTTTTTTTCCCCTCTATTTTTATGATTTAGGAATTTGTTGATTCCGTCGTACTGAAATTAACAACAGAAACATTCTGACATGATATCGAAGGTAGCAAACCGGAGTTCAATACCTGTAATTAACTTATTGCATTTTGACATGGAAACGTTTGTAGTAAATTAATTGTATGACATTTATGTAATAAGTGGTAGCACTCCTTCCAACGAATTCAACGATCGTATGTTGTTCGTTTGATATAAATATGTTCAGATGACGTCATATGCTGTTTAATATTCGATGTCCATTTAATAAGGAACAGGAAATGAACAACATGTGACGTGGTAATGTTTGAAGTTTGTTGGTAATTAATGCGTCATCAATCTGAACTTACTGACATGACAAGTTTCAAATTTCAAGCTTATTTGATTTCCCCGGATACTTTAAAATGCTTTACGTGAGGTAACATACTCCCTTAACACAGATAAATGACAAACTGAATGGTAAGTATAGTGTAATACTACATAATCTTTACATGAGTTTTTACAAAATTTTGTTAAAATTGCTTAATAAAAGACCAAGAAAATTTTATATATTTTTTTATGACCCGTACAATTTAACTAAATTAGGATTATTACAATAGCGAAATGGTAGACATTTCTCACGGTCTCACGTCTATCATCCTCGAATCGTGACACTGGAATAAATAGTGAACTTCATCCCTTATAGAGGTAAAACAAAATTAACATTTTCTGTCTTGTCTTTGGACATTGTGCTGCCACCTTTCCTGGTTCGATTGGCATTATGACGTCACAAAAGAAAGACCGACTAATTCAAAATGTCACTATAGATATATTTTTGAAATGTTTTAGAAATGCATAGCCTAAGTAAAAACTCTCTTTCTTTAGAGATACAAATGTGAACTTATATTTCATAAAATGTATGATGATGAGATTAAGCTGCTAGCCGAATCTCTTGAGATTAACAGTCCATGGTCATTTCGCTCCATTCTTAATTCATCACCTGTGATCTATCATTATAAGAAACACGAAATCAGTAGTCTTCAGAAAAAATGGAAATCTACAACTTCATGAAAATTGATTTTTTAAATGGGAGACATGTAGATATTTTAGACAACTTCAATTATCTATTTTTTATTCTTTGTGTGTATGATTTTTTTTAAATTTTTTTTTTTAATTTCAATATAACGATAAAGTTTTGCACACCCAGAAAACATGTTGTGGGCCATGGAAGAAAAACCCAACTTTCTCTCTGGAGTAAGTTAAAACATACATGTTATGTTTTTGATACTTATGTTTAAAGTATGTCTAGTTTTGCTTCGGGAATTAGTGCTTTTCATCGAGTACCTAATGTTGAAAAAGTTCATACCAATTTTTGACCAACCCCCCAAAAAATTGTAGGCGTTAAGAAAAATGTTCGTAATAATTTATTCTATTTTGAGCTTCAAAGGTTACCATTGTATTATAGTGGAAAACTGATTTTGAAGTTTTGGATTTAGCAGAAAAATGTTAACAATTGTACTGTATATTAAAATGTTGCCTGGAGGAGTTCGTTGCTCTAAATGATAATTGGACTGCGAATATTAAATAAAATATCTTATGGGGCGACTGATATTTACTCTTATGAAACTAATTATAATATTTCAGATCTGTTCAAAATTTTATGAAACTATCAAAACGTTTCAATACTACCTGATTCTGAACTGTTTGTAGGCGGCATTGAACTGATATCAAATCTGTATTGTCTTTTTTCTCCTTCTTTTCTTTCTATCTTCTCATTTTCTCCTCCATTTGATCAAATTATTTAGATTTACAATTGTACGTCTAGAAATTAAATACTTTCATGCTTGTATTATAATTATGTGTAAAACGCAGTACATCAGTTATTTGTAATTTGATTTATGGAGAAGAGTTCATACCTTTCTAGAACTCAGATCCGTTTATCTATTACTGATAATAAAATATATTTAAAATCAACCAGAAGGAGATATTGAATACACCAAAAATCGAGAAAATGAATGAAGGCAAGAACAAATAGAGTTTAACAAGTGCAAATATGGAGAATTTGCACGCGTTCCCACTATATTGTGTTAAGATGTTCAAGCCAAATAGACATGAAACGCGTAGCGCGCTAAACGAACCGTGCCGCTCTCGATTTTTATTTCTTTTGTTTCCTCCAAGTGTGAAGAGTTGTACAAAAAGAACATACATTAACATTACAGAAAGTAATAGTGCGTTTGTACACAAATATACACATAAGAAGCATTTAAATTAATATAAAGTAAACAGTAGACACAGAGTTTACGTACGTATATTGTATACATACAACAACTCCTATAGTTATGAATATAAACGCGCGAAATAAGCGTTTTCCATATGGAACGATATAATATAAAGAAAAGTTATATAGTAAACACATTGCATGCAAGAATCATTTCAATTACATACAAAGTAAACAATAGACACAGAGTTTACGTGCGTATATTGTATACATACAACAGCTCCTATAGTTAAGAATATAAACGCGTGAAGTAAGCGTTTTCCATAGGGAACGATATAATATAAAGAAAACGTATATAGTAAACACATTGCATGCAAGAATCAGTTCAATTACATACAAAGTGAACAATAGACACAGAGTTTACGTGCGTATATTGTATACATACAACAGCTCCTATAGTTAAGAATATAAACGCGTGAAGTACAATATCAAGATATATGTATATATGATATTGTATGATGTTATGCAAAAGAAAAAAAAAATCTTAATTTTCTTCGTAAAAAAAATCATTTCGGGTATTTGTAAGAACAAAGAGAGTTTAACAAGTGCAAATATGGAGAATTTGCACGCGTTCCCACTATTTTGTGTTAAGATGTTCAAGTCAAATAGACATGAAACGCGTAGCGCGCTAAACGAACCGTGCCGCTCTCGATGGAAACCGTTTCTAAGTGGCGTCATTCTGAAAATGAATGTCTGACTACAAACTTAAGAAATAAAAAAAAAGTCTGTGAATGTATGTAGCAAGGACTTAAAACAGATTCGGTATCACACGCCCCTGACTGTACATTCCAATTACCTGGTACATCTGTATATATGTATCAGCGTCAATCGCGTTCTCAACCATTTTGAAGTTAGTTTTGAAAGTGGCCTGTGTTTCATTGATCACGTGTCTGTGTCTCGTGATTTGATGACGGTGTCATGTGTTAGATTAGCGAGAGGAAGTATCGGGATTGTAATGCTTTATATATATATATATAGCTTTGTGCATGAATTTACGATTTAAGATTTACGATTACTGTTAGTCATAATCAACCATGATAAATTCAAGCATAGTGTAACCATGGAAATGTCAAATGCATTGGCCCCAAGAAATTCATTAAATGTCATAATTTTCATTTATTGTATGATTTCAAAAGTATAAAGTAAATGTGTAATTAAGGCTATTTTTAACCCAATTAGTTGAAAAAAATAATGATAGTAATAAAAAGAATATAAATAGAATAGAATATATATATATATATATATATATATATATATTCAAGCCTCACTCTTTTTATGGTATCATAATAATTGAAAGCAATCAATCAACACCATGAATTATATTAAAACATTAGGAATTATATTAAAACTATATAAATTATATCAAAACTTTATGAATCATATTAAAAGTATATAAATTATATTAAAACTATATGAATTATATTAAAACTGTATAAACTATATTAAAACTTATATAAATTATATCAAAACTTAATGAACTATTAGATATGAAATCAACAACCAGTATTCTGGTGAGTGATCAGTCAGTTACACAATGTATCCATAGATTTTAATTCACAATTTAATAAGGGGCATTGCAAGATATTTATAAATCAGACCTCAGTGAATACCAGAATTCAAGAATATGAATAATAATTCATGAATTTTTTTACTCAAATAGTGTGTGTTTGTCAGCGAATGTGTATAAGTCTATATAACTACAATTCGATAATATTTTTTGTATTTTCACATGAGTTGAAATATATATATATATTGTGATATCGTAAGAAAATATCCTTTGGTGTAATTTGTAAATCAAATTTATCCGAAAGACGTCAGAAAAGTATATGCATACTTAATTGTCAATAATATGTTTTCAAACCTTTCGATTGATAACTGTTTGTGTCAATATATCTTTGTTTACTTAAACATATATCTATGTCAGTGATTTAATACAAGATAAATATAGCGTATTATATGGTGCTACACAGGTGAGTTTCGTATATAATCATAGCGCTTATACTTAATCGCTGTAAAAGTACACTTGAATTGTATCCATTTGTCAATATTGTAGGGATCTGATTTCATCAAGAGGAGAGAAATACTGTAAAAACACATTAATCTGGCTGAAAGTCGAGTTTAGGATTACAGAATACGGCAGCCGCGTGCGCACGTGACCATCGGAGACATTAAACACTAAAAAAACAGACAATATATTGTGTACACCTTCAGCTAGAAGGCGGTTGCGTTTGAACTCATTGTAGATACATCGATATTTATGTCATCTTTATCTTCAAACGTATTCGGAAAGAATAGAAAACTAAATATAATTGATATGAGAAACTTTGTATTTGTGAACGTATTGAAATGACAATAGACATGCGTATTTACCACTTCCGCTGTCAATTAGATTAATAGAATGAAAGCGCGCGGGATAAACTCGCATCATAATAACAATTCATTCGATAGTTCTTCGAGGCTCTCTCACACCAGATAAATTTCAGAAAAAACATGAAAGATCTTTTTAATTTATTTCCTCCAGAAATGAAGATTCATAAATAGAATAACATAATTACAATGTAGCATACACTCTACAGTAATAAAATAAATTGTTTTTCTCTCTAGCTTGGAACTCTGTACATGTAAATAGAGCAAGAACAATTTGAATATACAATGTTACTTTAAATAGGCGATTTATACTGCAGAATTAATTGTAATAAAATTATTTAAGCAGTTAATATGAAAAAACAATAGTGAAGGAAATGACAGTATTTATTGTCAAGTTTGTTAATATTGATGCTCAAAAATGTTTTCACGGATGTCGACAGACGTATACAAAGAATTAAAAAGGTGATTTATAACTCTGTACAGGTAAACAAATAGTTTATTTGATTTATAAAATTTGGTAAATGTTTTTTGTCAAAAACTGAAGATTTCGTGAAATGACTACAACGTGTTCATGAATTGCTACATTTAATCTAGATCTAGTTTATGGTAATATTGAAACAAATGGTGTTCATTCTCATACATATTATTTCCATCCTTCTTTAGAATCTTGTATTGGATTTTGATACTTAGATAATGTACAACATATCCTTATATATTATGATGCATCATTATTCCAATACGAAAACAACGTATAATATTACATATAGTGCTTACATACCATTAATTAAATTCAACATGGTGACTTTCTACGAAAGAAAAAATCTTAGTTAGTAAATTAGTAATTAATTAGTAAATTGTAGTTTGCCAAAAAGAACTATACTTACAGAGAGAGGGAGAGAGAGATAAAACGAAAGATTTGCGATTATATGAAATTGCGTTAGAAAAATAGAAACGACGAAAATTTCAATTATTTTGAGATTTCGAAAAATTTTCAATTTTCATGGGCTAAAGAAAATTTGAAAAAAACATATAAGAATCGTTGTTTTATAAGTGTCAGATAAATGGATAATCATGTTATCAATCTAGATATCACACAAATCACGGATATTAGTTTATATTTCATTGTAATAACACACAAATGTAGTTAATAGGACACAATACAAAACACAATACACAATTCAAAGAGATTTGATGATGAATTATTCATAAACTGTCATATACAAATGTATGTACAAAATATATTCAAATTAATATTAAGACATCATAAATTATTTGAATTCGCAACGCTATAATAAAATTGACAATATCCTTATTTCGAGGTCCTAATAAACAGTATTGATAAAATAAAATAAATGATATATAATGTAGATATATGTAAACCGTTTATCCGTTGTCAACCATACGAAGAAGTGGGTGCTTTAACTGGATATATTGTTGTATATAATATTGTTGAATACAATATATTGTTCTTGTACCGATCATATACTTTGTAAGAAAATAAATATTTAAATAATAACTTATGCATTTATGTTTTGATATGCACATGTATATAATAGAGAAGGGTTAAATAGCATATATTTGTTTCCCATTGCAATTATTCCACCATAAATGCAATAAAAACGCCGTTAAATCCGAAACGTGACAAGGTTTAGTGAGTTACATTAGAAAAGAAAATTAATCTTCCTCATCTCAAACGGATTCTGTATTTATTTTTTGTAGGCGGATGTTTCCCACACTTCAATTCAGCTTGACTGGACTCTGCCCGTCCAAACATTACAACGTCTTTGTAGACATGATTTTGGCTGATCATCACCACTGGAAGTTCCAGGGCGGCAAATGGACGGCGAGTGGTCAAGCCGAACCTCTTCCACAAAGTAAGACGGATATAGCTTGTTAGCAAGACTTCATTTAAACCGTGTTCCCGTATTAGCATTGTTCCCGTAGGTTCCGTATCATCGACGCTTCCGTAATATCGACTGTTCCGCGTAATCATCAGTTCCCTGTTATCATTGGTTCCTATTATCATCAGTTCCGTGTTATCCTTGGTTCCGTATTATCATCAGTTCCGTGTTATCCTTGGTTCCGTATTATCATCAGTTCCCTGTTATCATTGGTTCTGTATTATCGATTGTTCCGTATTATCGATTGTTCCGTATTATTGATTGTTCCGTATTATCAACTGTTCTGATTTCTGTTCTTCCTTCTAAGTACTATTTCTCTCCCTACTACCTCCCGTGACACTTCACTTTTGGCTATTTGTTCGCCAATAAGGCCGGTTTTGTGTGCTGTACTTTGGCCTAGACACACCAGGTCTTTAAAAAAATGGTAGGTACTACCCCCTGTTTAACACTCTACAGTGAAACGACTAGTTTTTCAGTATCATGTGATGGGGTTGGGTATTCTGTATGGTGCCCTCCATAGTATATTTCATTGTGGTGACACTATGAAGTATGCTTTCAAAATCCTTTGGTAACCCACGATAATATAGAACCCACGATAATAACTGATCAATGTTGATTGGTTTTTGAAGTAAAAATAAAGTAAAATTTAATTCAAATTCATCTAATCTTGGCCAGTTTCGTTCTTAATTATTTTTTCTTTCTTTAAATCTTCATGTACATTCATGATATAAATCAATATATCGATTTCTTCTGTATGTGAATTATTTTTAACATCTTCCATTGCAGTTTTTAAAATGACACTTTTTTTGTGACAATTTTTATGAGGACTGTTTAATGAAGGTCCCAGTAGCTTGACTGACAGAATGATAACTCTAGTCCGCTCCTCACCCAGTTTTATACACGAAGTACTTCGCCAATCTGAGGACACGTTTCCACCTGACATCCGTATGTTTGTGTCTGACTGCCATAAGCTCACCAACGTAGGTTATTAAATGATTAGTGTTTTTGTGACGAGCATTTGATCGTTATTGTACTAAACGCCATGGTGGCCCATACACGCTGAGCAGAATAAGATAGCTCAATTACCCAACAATATCCTCGGCTAATTATAACCGTACACGGCCGTAGGTATAATGATCGGGTGGTCAACATAATGGTCAACAGACCTGATTACAGCCGTAGTAGTCGAGGAAACGCGAGATTGGCGGAGAAACGCCCAATAGTATTATATTGCAATTTCTGAGTTGTTAACACTTTCCCCAGCCCAGTTCAAATTTCTATGTGACATCCACCGTTAATGAGCGGTCAAGTGGCTTTAGGAATAGTGGACGTTGGTCATTGTTGTCTGACCAATAATCAGTGTTGTCTGGTATTCACCTGTCTAGTTTTTTTTTCAGCGAATCACCTGTCACACAGTTTGTACTGTAGTTAGATGATGTGATGCTTACACAGAGACTTCTATTAACCATATTGCCTAGTTACGTCAATGTTTTGACCGCTGTCCATCGCATCCCGTCTACATATCAATAGACACTTACCAGCATAATCAACTGTCTGTCAAAATCAGACAGCAAATTTTATTTTGCAGAAAGACATGTTTGATTCGTTTAAATACACCAGAAAACATTTTATGCATTGTAAACGTTACTTTACCTGACTAGGTGACCTATCAACAAAATGTATTTTTCACTTAGTCTTCATTTAGAGATTTCAATCATTTCGGTATTTTAAACATAAATGTATTTCGGAGTTGCTACATTAATTCGGCACGGCTAAGTTTCGGTTGCGTTTAAACTGCGATGCTACATTGAATCTTAGCTTTATCAAGAAGATTAAATATCGTTGTGACGAATACCTTCCATTGTTAAAGAAATCCTAACCCGCTTAACCATTACAGCAATATATCACAGGTCTCGGAGATTTCACAATTAAACGTCCGTTTTTGCAAGACTTTTGTCCAAACCATCCATGTGGCACGAACGGATTATATATTTTTTTGTAAACAAAATATATTCTACAGCATTGTAAGTATATCTTTTCTAAATGACTTAAATTTTCACATCAGACAATTAATGAGAATCTAGTAATTTTATTTGTGATCAAATATGAACTAATAAGTGCTTCATTAAATTGTTTTTTCGTTTGATAGCTGTCAGTTTTGTTTTCCTATTTTTTATTCGAGTAAAGAAACATCAGGCTTTGTTTATATATAATTTCTTCATTGGTAGTAAATATAAACACCAGAAGTAGGTATTTGTTGTACACTGTGACGTAACACAACAGAGAGCGATCATTAGAGTCGATAAAATCTGGTTAGTTGTGTCGGTAGTTCACCAGCACGGAAACTGAACTCTCGATAAAATTGATCAGATTGATAGATATTATATGTACAAAGCTGTACATCTGTTGATCAATTCTGACTGAAATACATAGAATACAAAATACATAACTTTGTATCAAGATCTGTACTTACAGTTATTTTTTTTCTTTTTCAGATATTTTCAATATATATAATAGATATACAATGTCCAATCAAACATCATCACTCATCATCGTCATCATCATCATCATCATCATAATCATCATCAGCAAAAACAACAACAACAAAAACAACAACAACAAAAACACCACCACCACCACCACCACCACCATCATCATCATCATCATCATCATCATCATCATCATCATCATCATCATCATCATCATCATCATCAACAACAACCACACCACACCCCACAACAACAAAAACACCACCATCATCAACAACAAAAACAACAAAAACATCATCATCATCATCATCATCATCATCATCATCATCATCATCAGCATCATCAGCAAAAACAACAACAACAAAAACACCACCACCACCACCACCATCATCATCATCATCATCATCATCATCATCATCATCATCATCATCATCATCATCATCATCAACAACAACAACAACAAAACACCTCATCATCATGTTTATACCTCATTACATTGCTATATCTAACACCAGGGGTCAGAGTGTGACCGTTAGTAAGCCTTGGAGTATGGAGGAGGAAGTAGATACTGCTATGGTATTGAACTATAAATACTTTCTTATCCTACTTCCTTGTTACTCGTCGTACATCCATCACTTTCTAATCCCTCTCTTCTATCGATGACTTCATATTTCTATGAACTCTTACTTTGAAGTGTTTTCATGCGTCAAAATTTCCTTAAGCCCAATAATGGATTTTGAAATAATATTCGATGTGTTCCGGGATCCGATGTAACTGATTGATTTCTTTAAATTAACGCTTTCTATGTTTAAAGTGTTTAACATAACGATGTTGACGCAGATGGTAAAGGGGAAAATTTACGTAATAGATGAGGATATGTATGGATACCAATGTGAACGACATTTGGGAATTAGATAAATTTGTTGTAAAAAGCATCGATTGTGTGCATAAACTAGCTCACCAAAGTAAATCTCTCTCTCTCCCACCCCCACTCCCACCCATCCAACCCCCCCCCCCCCCCCCCCCCCACCTCTCTCTCTCTCTCTCTCTTTCTCTCCCCTCTATCCCCCCTCCCCATCTCATCCCCTCTTCTCTCTCTATCTCCAAAAATATGGTTTTGTTAATTCAATTTATGTGTTTTCTGTGTAACATGCATTATATTTAAATGTCTAAGTATTATGGAAAGGGCGATTATCAGTTGAAATAAGACAATAGTTTGGTAGTAAGATCTTCCAACAGACTATTGACATACATATTAGAACTAATTCTTCCCGTCTGTTGGCCGACATGTTTTTGTTTTCATTCGAGTCTGAGTTTATCTAAGAGCTTATCAAAACGAAGCAAAGTCGTTTACTTTCAAATTCGGATATATTGACGACGTCCTGTCTGTGAACAACAAGACATTTCTTGACAACGCTAGAATTGGAAATAAAGGTCCAGAAAGACTTCTATATCAGCCGCGTATCTCGATCTTTCCTACAATGAAACCAAAAGAGACAGCTTTCCACTAAACTGTTTGATAAGCATGATGATTTCAATTTCCCTCTTGTCAATTTTCCATTTCAGGATAGCTACCTCCATGCATCCGGTATGGTATTTACATGTCGCAGTCGCTTCGATATTCAAGGGCATGTTCCCATTATCAGGATTGTCGTGCAAGAAGTCGTCATCTGACGGACAAACACGTAATACGGGGTTTCAAAAGAAGCAGGTTGATAAAAACTATGAGGGAGTTTACGGTCGCCATATTGATCTCATTGTGAAATATTCTATTTGATTGTGCGATATGGTACTGTCATGTTCAATGCTTGTTAATTTGCCTGTTGGTTACATTGCTGTATACTTTGTTCTCACTTGAGAATGTGCTTGACCAAGATTTACACGGTGGTTGTCGTCGATGAAGATGAAGACGATATTTCTCCGGAACACCTGGTCTTATTCTCCTTGTACTTTTTCATGAGTCTCCGTGTCAATTTCTTTTTTGTGTGTAATTTGCCATTGTTTGATGTAATATGAGTTTGGATAATGTTGAAATATTGGTATACATGTATTTTTCCTCGCCCATTTTGTTTAATATTTTGCAATAAAATACGATTATCTCTTACATCTTTGAATTGTTTATTTACAGCTTTAAACGATACCCTGGCTTGTAATAGGTTTTTGTGTGACTGTATCTCCATCAGTTCACTGATCACTTTAATTAGAATAGTATCACCAATCTGTCGGAGTCCAATATTGTCAGAGACTTCTTGTATTTGACTATTATTGTACGCGTCTGAGTCCGTCTGATGTTTTACATGTTTGTAAATTCCATTGTATTTGACTATTATTGTACGCGTCTGAGTCCGTCTGATGTTTTACATGTTTGTAAATTCCATTGTATTTGACTATAATTGTACGCGTCAAAGTCCGTCTGATGTTTGATATTGTGTTTATAATTCCATTGTATTTGACTGTAATTGTACGAGTCTGAGTCCGTCTGATGTTTGATATTGTGTTTATAATTCCATTGTATTTGACTATAATTGTACGCGTCAAAGTCCGTCTGATGTTTGATATTGTGTTTATAATTCCATTGTATTTGACTGTAATTGTACGAGTCTGAGTCCGTCTGATGTTTGACAATATGATTGTAATACCATTGTATTTTCATCAACAGCTGGCCGTGTTTATCTACATCCCGATTCCCCGAGCTCTGGAAGCCATTGGATGAAACAGGTTATCGTCTTCAGCAAGCTCAAACTCACAAACAACAAAAGCAACTCTCAAGGACTTGTGAGTAATACTGAAATTGTTGTTGTTTTATGTCATTTGACCCACCCGAATGGCTGCCATGCCAATATGCAAAGTAATGCTTTACAACATAATTGCTCAATCATATTTTAGCTCCAAAAAGAAAGCGTATTTTAAACTTCCCCTATTCCACAAGTAGGATTCAGTGTTGGTTACCATTCCCGGATCTTTCTCGATTGAGATTTTATTAGTGGATGTAAATGAGATACAGGCCATGCACATTTTATGAGGCTGCAGACTGGAAGAAAGTTACAAATATTCCTAACCATGCATAAACAAATAAAACACGGATTTTAATTCTCCTGATAAACTTACTTGTGATAAATAATGCTATTTTGAATTACTATATCGTTATGTTTCAGTCAGAATTAACAAGAATTATCAGCGCTTAGTGTTTTAAACATATGTCAAAACAATCATTTTCAGATTGTGTTGAACTCCATGCATAAGTACCAGCCTCGTATCCATGTTATTGAGGTTGGCACGTGCGGGCTGAACGACCAAAAGACCCTCCAGACGCATGCGTTCCCGGAAACACAGTTTATATCCGTGACAGCGTATCAAAATACTGATGTAAGTTGATAACTATTTGATTTCGCGTGAGTGAACGAAATACAAAAAATTCCATTGTTACATTTGGATATACCCGTATCACCATTTGTTAACTTAATTAATGGCTCGGGTAGCCATACCGGAAAGAAGATTGTTTCATGGGGAAAAAAACCCATTCAATCAAATACTCTTAACTCACCCCTCACCAGAACACACATGGATGATATATCAATACATATATCATGGCCTGACATCAGTTAGATGTTCACATTAGTACAATGGGATAAGAACATCCAAATTTTATCATCAAATACAGTTAATAACCTAATACCCGAGGGGTAGCCTAAACATTTTATATCTATAAAAGATTTGCTGTTATAAGCATTTCATGTTGCTCTTAAGTTATCAGGTTTGTGAAAATTATTGAATTATGGGGCTGGTGCACCTCCCCATCTAGACTTTGACTTTTCCTTGGATGACTTTTGATTTTTTACTATAAGGACGAAACAATTGTATGGTACAGTTTAATTCATTGTTTGGCTCTACTGTATCTTACTCTCAGGCTGCTTTACGAGCGACTATTCACACGTGTGTGTTTTTTTACAATCAAGATTGCACGAAAAAAAACACCCACATGTAGCCTTCAACACGAAAAACACACCAAGATATTGTCAGCAACACGACAGAACACACCAATATGTAGCCATCAAAACGGAAAAAAACACCAAGATATTGTCAGCAACACGACAGAACACACCAATATGTAGCCATCAAAACGGAAAAAACACACACATCAACACGATATGTAGCCATCAAAACGCAACACAGCAACACGAACACACCAATATGTAGCCATCAACACGGAAAAAACACACCAAGATATTGTCACTAACACGACAGAACACACCAATATGTAGCCATCAAAACGGAAAAAACACACCAAGATATTGTCACTAACACGACAGAACACACCAATATGTAGCCATCAAAACGAAAAAAACACACCAAGATATTGTCACTAACACTACAGAACACACCAATATGTAGCCATCAAAACGGAAAAAACACACCAAGATATTGTCAGCAACACGACAGAACACACCAATATGTAGCCATCAACACGAAAAAAACACACCAAGATATTGTCAGCAACACGACAGAACACACCAATATGTAGCCATCAACACGGAAAAAACACACCAAGATATTGTCACTAACACTACAGAACACACCAATATGTAGCCATCAAAACGGAAAAAAACACACCAAGATATTGTCATCAACACGACAGAACACACCAATATGTAGCCATCAAAACGGAAAAAACACACCAAGATATTGTCACTAACACGACAGAGCACACCAATATGTAGCCATCAAAACGGAAAAAACACACCAAGATATTGTCACTAACACGACAGAACACACCAATATGTAGCCATCAAAACGAAAAAAACACACCAAGATATTGTCACTAACACTACAGAACACACCAATATGTAGCCATCAAAACGGAAAAAACACACCAAGATATTGTCAGCAACACGACAGAACACACCAATATGTAGCCATCAACACGAAAAAAACACAACAAGATATTGTCAGCAACACGACAGAACACACCAATATGTAGCCATCAACACGGAAAAAACACACCAAGATATTGTCAGCAACACGACAGAACACACCAATATGTAGCCATCAAAACGGAAAAAACACACCAAGATATTGTCACTAACACGACAGAACACACCAATATGTAGCCATCAAAACGGAAAAAACACACCAAGATATTGTCACTAACACGACAGAACACACCAATATGTAGCCATCAAAACGGAAAAAACACACCAAGATATTGTCAGCAGCACGACAGAACACACCAATATGTAGCCATCAACACGGAAAAAACACACCAAGATATTGTCACTAACACGACAGAACACACCAATATGTAGCCATCAACACGGAAAAAACACACCAAGATATTGTCAGCAACACGACAGAACACACCAATATGTAGCCATCAACACGGAAAAAACACACCAAGATATTGTCACTAACACGACAGAACACACCAATACGTAGCCATCAAAACGGAAAAAAACACACCAAGATATTGTCACTAACACGAAAGAACACACCAACACATAGCTAACCACGCGAGAAATCATACCAACACGAAAGAATATAATAAAAAAAGCCAATATTTTTAATCTGTTCAGCGAAAACATCAAACCATCAAATCTGAGGCTGATTCATATTATCGCGGAAGTACTATTATGTTCCTAAAAACGTGAAATAAAACACTATCTTGTTCACTTTATAAATAAATCAGGCATCATGGAGATTTGTAATATACCCAGGCATGTCTAGGGTTTGAATGATGTCCAGCTAATGATATGTACATTTTTGTCAGGATGGAAAATGCCAATGTCTTTAAATACAAATGAGATATTGTAAAGACGATGATTGGGTCTCGAAACCAGTTTTCGTTTATGGATATTATAAAGTATGACACTGTATGGAAGGATGTATAACGGCCAGTAGCCTGTACTTTCTGAAATTTTACTTTTGGTCTGGTGATAAGGTTTTGAAAAATTACATTTTTACAGTAACTTAAAGACAAATCATTAATATGTTGCTGCTTGTCATCTGCTTCTATAGATATATAGGCTTGAGAGTATGTGTAACAGGAAAATCCCTTTTTTAAAATATCATTCTGAATGTTTCCCCAATGATGAGACGATTTTTTTATCTATTTATTTATTTTTTTTTTTTTTGAAATCCACTTTCATCAAAATGTCTAATTTCAGATCACCCAACTGAAAATTGACCACAACCCTTTTGCGAAGGGATTCAGAGATAATTACGAAGGGTAAGTTTATTGTGGTGTGTGTTTTACTATTCAGTGTTAGCATTTGTTGGACAGGAAGAGACTAAAGCATTGTAAATTTGATTTTATTGCCGTTGTAACCAGTAAGTTACTACTCCTTAAAATACGCAATAATACTTTGATGTAAACGGAGCCCTGTAGATGTTTCTATTTTCCCAGTCTCTTTACATATTGTGAATTTTCCATTTCTGGATAGCAAAATCCCTGCATCTCCAATCTGTGGTTTTTTACATAGCACAGTTGATATTTAAGGGCTTTTTCCCATTATCACGAGACTAATAAACTCGTAAAACAAGGAATATTCTATTTCTTTGAGCGACATGAAACAAAGTTCTCATTTGTGAACGTGGCATTATGAACTTGGATTGATCAAAGTTTACATGGCGGTTGTCGTCGATGAAGCAGAAGACGCTACTCTTCCGAAACATCTGCTCTTATTCTAATTATACTTATTCAGGAATCTCCGTGTAAATCTTTCTTTTGTTCATAGTTTGCCCTAGTTTTATCAAATATGAGTTTGATTACGTTGCCATGTTGGTATTTTCTTGATGGTTTTGTCAACAACGTTTCAGCAAACCCAATCATCCATCAACCACACCTCTCTTTAAGTTGTAGAAGTTAAATGTTAGATGTTTAATCCTTATCAAAGTGTCACTTAATTTTCAATATACTTAATCGATATATCGACGTCAGGTTAAAATTGTCCCGATAACTTGTGGGTGCTTGATTTCATGAATGGCTAGTACTAAAATAACCCACTGATACTAAAATTGTGTGTGAAATATTAAGCAGTTCATTAATTCGTAAAAGTATGAATAGGTGGATTAACCGAACAGACGAAATCATCGAAAATAAATTCTCCGCGAAAATTAATATTACAGTACCGGAATAAATGTTTAAAAACTTTAAATCTAGATAACCATTTAATTTATTATTGAATAACGGACTACGGGTATGTAACGTGCTTTACTTGTTTTTCTCATTTGTTTTGATACTTGTTGTTTTCTGCGAAGTTGTTGATTTATTATTTTTCTAATTTCCGTTGAAACAGGAGATGTTTTGAAGGTTTCCCGACACAAGACAAATATCAGATGTTAACAGAAAATCAGCTTGTCGGCGGACATGGACCCGCAAACGATATGTTTCAAGCCGCCAAACCGAATCCGTACCAATCTGAACAGTACTCAAACGGGAGAATGGTTTTCCATTCAGGTCAACAACAAGGAGAAGCTACCGGAAATGGATGTTACAACCCAGTATCATCATCACATGTAATTACCACGGATGGTAGTTTATACTTCCCGCCACCTGCAAATACAAACTTGAAGCGCACGCGATATGACATGGAAAACAACGACATCGAACGAGACCAGACAGAGGCTATAAAAAAGGAACATCATTCAAATGGATCTGCTATCTCACCAGAACATGGCGTCAAAGGCGAGTCGTACAACCCCATGACTAGTCGTTGTTGGACCGAAAACTGTCACATGGAGGACAAGGATGGATACGAGTTACCGGAAAAGAAGCAGAAAATCTCGCCTGCGAATGTACAAGAAGGAAGAAAGATGTCACCGGATGCGGAAAGGTACAGTAGGTTCTGTACTAATCCCAAAAGAGATAGTTGTGTGACCGTCGAAAATTTTGGAGAATTCAGCCAGTGTTCGGATGTCAAGGTAGAACAATATAACAATTTTTATAATCCTACATAGTTCGAGGAATTAAGCAGAAAAGCGAACTCAACAGTGTACTGAAAACAATCAAATTTGTTTAATATGAAGAAGTCTTATGTTTTAAAAATCAAAAATGTTACTAAAAACATAATTGTTGAAATCGGATCAGTTTGATTTAAAACAAAATTCTCTGAGAATAATGATAATGATAATCTAGTCTGTTGATTACTTTACCTAGTTTAGAACTAGTTTTAGATAAGAACAATTTTGAGATTTATCTTGCTTCAACATTAATGCTCAAAATTTCTAATGAATATTGTACATTCCTTTACTGTAAGGAACCTTTAATCTGCGTCAGCAACTGAAGGCGACAGTTCGACAATAAACGCATTTTCGATATATATATATATATATACGTGGATATGGATAATTTAGACCCTTAATATCGATAACGAGACCTACAACAACGAAACAGTTGTATGGTGCTACCTGATATATTGTATCTTAGTCTAAACTTGTATGAAAAAGGTTTTTTTCACTCATGTGTCTTTGTAAAATTCGATATTCAAAGAAATGACAGTCAAACTACAATGCATTCTCAGTTTCCTTCAAAGCATAAAACTAACGGTTGGTAAAATGTATGAAGTATTTAAGAGAAGAATAGGTTGCTATGGTGACTATTTCTTCGCTAAAAACATCAGCACGTGATAATGCGTTCAACGAAATTTGTTCCATTGAAATTATATAATATAGACTTGCCCACTCAATCAATACAAAAACTTAATTTGATAGTGTTTATTTAATTTTCGATATCAATAAACTTTTCCCCAATGAAGAGATGAGAAAAATGAACACAAAATAAATTAGTAATGGATAAATAAGTATTGAATAAATAAATATTTGATAAATAAGTAAATATTGAATAAATAAATATTGGATAAATAAGTATTGAATAAATAAATATTTGATAAATAAGTATTGAATAAATAAATATTTGATAAATAAGTATTGAATAAATAAATATTTGATAAATAAGTAAATATTGAATAAATAAATATTGGATAAATAAGTATTGAATAAATAAATATTGGATAAATAAGTATATGAATAAATAAATATTTGATAAATAAGTAAATATTGAATAAATAAATATTGGATAAATAAGTAAATATTGAATAAATAAATATTGGATAAATAAGTATTGAATAAATAAATATTTGATAAATAAGTAAATATTGAATAAATAAATATTGGATAAATAAGTAAATATTGAATAAATAAATATTTGATAAATAAGTAAATATTGGATAAATAAGTAAATATTGAATAAATAAATATTGGATAAATAAGTAAATATTGAATAAATAAATATTGGATAAATAAGTAAATATTGAATAAATAAATATTGGATAAATAAGTAAATATTGAATAAATAAATAAATATTCGATAAATTAGTAAATATTGGATAAATATATAAATATTGGATAAATAAGTAAATAATTGATAAATAAATAAATTTTCGATAAATAAGTAAATATTGGATAAATAAATAAATAAATCGAATAAAATAAAAGTATTGACAGAACAATGTTCTAGATTATTGGACAATGAAATAAAGACGAGTGTGAATGGACAACGACATTTTATCCCAAACTTGCTAATTCAGTTGATGAAATCTTTGAAACAGGATGTAGATCTGTTTACATAGTAATGTGATTAAAATGGTTTTTACAGGGAGACAACTTTTACCGAGAATTTGTATATATATATATAATAAAATTCTCAATGGTATTGTTAATGTTGATTGCAGATGTATTTATTTTATGATTTTGTTAATATTATATAATATTATACCTTGTAATACATATCTCATGTACATATGTAAATATATGTATCAAAAGACCATATCATCATGTCATCCTGCCACCTATGGTTTTAACGTCTTTATTGAACAATCATTTTCCCTTACGTTGAAGTATCTCTGACAATGCATGGTATAAAGGACAACCTCAACTTAATTAATATATGTATGTTATTACCTGATACATTACCTGTAAACTGATCGTTGATTTATAACAGCAAACACAGTAAAGTCCATAAAAAGACATATTTTGATGGTTTAAGGTACATTTGGGACTTCAGAAATCAACAGGTGACATTAATAACTAATTCAGGAAAACTACTGATATTGGAATTTGTTTAAATGTTAATATTTCCTACCTGTATCCTCAATTTGGCCTTACCTACAAAATCAATGTTTACACTTCGGAAAGAGGCCAGTCTAGCGCGTAGGAAACAATGCTTTCAAAATAAACTATCACAACTAAAGCGTGTCATTTAAAATATCTGTAAATAAATGCAGTTTTCTCATTAGTAAACAACAAAAAAGAAAAACAAATCTTTCTTAATCACCCACCATTTTCTTTAAAATGCAATTCCGTCAAAATTCCATATTTAATGCCATATAGCACATTATTTTAAAAATTTACAGTTAATATATCACTAAATTTATTTATTTGTTAAATCGATTTTGTATTTGAAATCGGATTTTCTGAACATGTTAATATTTCATTATATACACAAAGATGTAAAACGTAAGTAAATGTTCATTGGCTGATTTAGCTGAGCGATTTTTTTATATTGTGGACAGTTGGAGGTTTTTGATTCCAGATACTGATGTTATGAACGCAGATATATTGTGAGGTATGACGTTTGTCATTATTTCAGTTTTATTTATTTATTTTAACGTTCATGGTTTTAAACGTTTTCTTGTAACTGTTGTGTTTGTATGTTAAGTCAAGACATGTGCTATTTTTGAGTGACCGTCGAATTTTTTCTGTATAAAGTTGTTTTTTTCCGTTGTTGTATACCTTGTTCTTATCTGAGAAAGTGACACTTATTTGGCTTGACCAAGGTTTACGTGGCGGGTGTCGTCGATGATTCAGAAGACGCTTACTCTTCCGGAACACCTGATCTTATTCTCCTTGTACTTTTCAGGAGTTTCTGTGTAATTTTTTTTCATTTTTTGCCATAGTTTTATCGAATTTGAGTTCGCATTATGATTATGTTGGCAAATTGGTATTTTTTTATTGACATCGTTTCAGGACAACATACTTCTTAACAAATTCACAACAATTTTTATGATAGTGTCAGCAGTTAATATATGCAGAGCTTTTATCTATGATGACAGTGTGTGTTGAATAAGATATACATTGATATTTGATATTGATTATCACAGACAAAAGTATTGATACATATATATCAATTGTTCAAGCGATTTCTATTAGGGAATTTCGTGAGACAGTTGCTTTATGCGTTTGCGTAGTCGCGTGTTAAAACGTAATGCTGATATGACTAGAGTTCCGTCCCTGACGTATGTTATTGGTATGCACGTAATGGTTTACTCATCATTAAACAACAATCTTACATATATATACAAGTTATTGTATAAGTGTTTGATAGTGTATGCTCGTTTGTCTTGATAATGAATAAAATATGTGCAAATCGAAAACATATGTGTTTTTTTTTTACTTTATCAAATAGACATTTCTACATAGTCCAAACTTCATTAAACTGGATTTATCAAAATAATTTCGTGTCGTATGGAGCGAGACAAGTGCAACGTTTTCTGTCGATTTCCATACTCAATAGTAGCAAGCTGTTTTTATACCACATCCCCAGAGAGTGGAAACAATCAGACCTACAACTAAAATCAGGGCAATCCTATGGATTAAGATCACCATGGTCAATACTTTTAGACGAAAAAAAACAACAAACAAATGTTTACATATTTTCCAATCTGTTTAACAAATGTAACGGATTTTAACTCATTCAGACGGACTTTTGTATAATGTTCGGCCATTTTGCCATTTTAGAGAGTCTAAGCGGGTCGTTCAGATATAAATCTATCCAGAACATTTTAATGTACAATTTATTGAAAATAACATGAGCTGGTACATTGTGACTGACTCTTCTGAAAGTCTCGACATGTAGTTATGTTAAAATGTTGTGATTACCTCTTCTGAAAGTCTCGACATGTAGTTATGTTAAAATGTTGTGATTACCTCTTCTGAAAGTCTCGACATGTAGTTATGTTAAAACGCTGAGGTTACCTCTCCTGAAAGTCTGTTATATGTACCTATATTGAAACGTTGTGGTAACCTCTTTTGAACGTCCCGACATGTGCTTTTCTCAAAACGTTGTGGTCATCCCACTATTAAAGCCTCAACATGTACTTATGTTAAACCGTTGGAAATGTGAAGGGGAGCTGCCATTTTCACATAGAAGAACAGCACATAAAATGATCAGGACAACACAGGCAGTTCAGATTTAGATGGGTTTACAACAGAATTTCAAAAAAAGGAAACAGATGGGTTCTTTTGTTGTTATATCTCCTAACTTTGGATATAATAAAAAAAGAACACTCTATTACCAAAAACCAGGGTATTATTACCTGCATTCCAAAAGGGGACAAACCAAGACATTCCATAAAAAAAATTGGCAACCGAATTCACTTTTAAATATTGTTTATAAAATAGCATCTGGGGTTATAGCAGGTTGTTTAAAAACATGTGGAAACGTATATGTTAAGACCAATCAGGAGTTTTATAAGGGCGCTACATTGGAGAACACACTAGGCTTATATATAATATCATGAACTATATTGAAGATCATTTTATACCTGGAAGGCTTCTTATGATTGATTTTGAAAACGCTTTTGATTCATTATCATGGTATTTTATAACTTTTTGGCTTTAGGGATAGTATTAGAAAATTGATAAAACGCTACACAGTAATGTTAATTCTTCAATAAATTATGGTGTGATTCTCTCTGCTTTCTTCAAGATGAAGCGCGGCTGTCGCCAAGGCACAGAAATATCATCAACAAGGTTTAGAAACAATGACGTGTATTAGAAAATGGAAATTTACACCTATAAACATTATTAATGTTGATTTTAATATCTACGTAGGTGTAAAAAGACATGCAGAAATATGTTTTGATGTGATGTTTTTAAAGCTTGGGAAAGACGATAGAATTCTGATTTACTAAAGGGCAGATAACTCTCTGTTTTGGAAACCCCCTTATGGTATTACCCACATATAACTATTGATGGTAACTCAGTTTTTTTAAACAAAAACTGGTATGCTAAAGGAGTTTGTGTGGTAAACGATATGTTGAAGAATACTTATCCTGTTACTTTCTATTCTTGCCTTGAATTTACACAGAAATACAGCATGTATACAAACTTTCTTCTTTTTAAAGGTCTGGTCAACTCTGTTTAATTATCTATTAATACACGAAGGATTCAAGATATGTACAACTTCTACTTCCTTTCATTCATTTTAACGTAGAAACTTTTTTCAATATGACTCAATGAACAAAATATTTGTTTAAAATCTTATCAGAAATGATGAAATGCCAACAGGTAGGGAAAAAATGGACAGATCAATTAGACTTTGTTAACACCAAATGGGCATCAGTTTGTTTCTTTACCGTTGAAAGAAACAAATGATTCTAAAGTTCAGTTATTTCAGTATAGACGTTTGGATAATATTTTGGCTACAAATTCCCTACTATTTAAGAAAACCATAATTTTAAGTCAACTTTGTGCTTTTTGTATATCATAGTCAAAAACCATAACTCGTAAATTTTGGGAATATGAAAAAGTTCAAAATTTACTACAGAGCTTGGAAATTCTCTTAGAACTATCTTTGGTTCCTTTAATAATAAGTAAAGAATAACTCATTTTCGGTTTCTGGTCAATGAGTTCCAAAAATTTGATAATGAAATTAATATCCTCATTAAACAATACATTTACAAAGCTAGATACCTTGACACCACTTTAAACATAAATTCCATGATCAGTTTATTAAAAGACCACCACAATGTGGAAAAAAATACATAGCAACGACTAAGTGCGATGTTTCTCTTGAAAGTTTCAACAGATAGTGGGGAAAATGGAAAAAGCTTTTACTAAATTATACTTAAATTGAAGAGTGTTGGTAGGCCTGTCTCTCTCTAATCTGTCGACATTTGTTCCTATGTCAAATGTCTTTGTGCTTATATGTCTGTGTCTGTCTGTCTGTACATCTGCACGTGTCTGCTATTTGGTTTTGTTTGTTTGGGTTTTTTTGTCTGCCTATGTAATTACCTGTCTTTCTATATCCTTTCTTTTAAAAATCACACAACACATGATTATTATGACTAGTTTTACAACAATGTTTTAAACCGACATCTTGGATTGATTGAAATCTTATGCATCATACAAATAAACAATAAACTGTTACCAGATGGGATATACAGTGGATATGAATCCCACCCGGGTGGAAGATAAATAGAATGGCGCCTGCTATATCCCATCTGATAACAGTTTATTGTTTATATTTCCATTTTTAGACATGTATTTCGATCAATAAAATGAAAACACGGAATACAGCGTTTGAATTTCGCGCTTATCGTAGGGTTGACGTCATCAGATCAGAACGGAAGGAGCAATGATATAGTTCCTTAAAATATAGTTCCATGTGGAGTAAGAAAAAAAAAACACATACAAACAAAACCTTTGTGATGACGACTTTTATTTGGAATGCTATTGTTATATTTGAATTAATTTAAAGTAATAAAACACAACTATAAAAAAACCAGACGAGTAGCTATGCGAATTAATATTGTCGTAAACAGTAGTGATGCGTCAAACCACGAGGCGATGCCGTGGACATTAATGCTAGAGACTTTATTTCTTCAAAAGACATACTTAATAATAGGTCTTCTTTAATATCCTGAGGTTCATTGTTTCCTTCTGACTCTGGTAGCTCAAGCTTGAAATTCCACAAGTTCATAGTTGGTTCAGAGACCAAGATTCTAAAGATGATGAATCTGAATCCATGGTTATCATTTAACTCTGAAGCAGACGACGGATGAGGGGCAACAAAGTCCGCAGCTTTTTGTTTTTAATTTTTAAAGGTATATTGTATGTGTAAAATATATGTATATCATATTTTATATTTATTATTGAATTAACATTCATTGTATTGCATGTGTGAGGACATAGCATTACATATAATTAGTGTACATGTACATGACTCCTTTAAAACCGGAATTTGTAGTCAGCCATGTTTGTTTACTTTTGGTGACACCTCACCTTGACTAAGAATGTGTATTCATACGCTTGACCAGATGGGCGTGCATAGCCTGATATACTTCCGTCTGGTTAACATAGAGTTACAGGGGGAAATGATAGTAGAATGGAAATATAGGTAAATAAAAACATGAATTAGGAATGTATGATATGTGTTAAATGTTTGGTACCAGTGGTTTTATCCAGATGTCTGGTATACACATGTCTCTATAAGATCTATGGATGAGTGTGCTGTGAAATATTTCATGACACTGTCATGTATGTGCTTTAAAAAACTATATAAGTTGAAAAATGTTAAATGTCATAACAGGTTACAATAACCTTTCTTCTCGATCTCCGATATATCGATGTTGTATTAAATAGAAAGTAATTGACCCTCCATCGACTTTTACCTCATAAATTTAATGCAAGGATACGGCCAACTACCGTTCTACATTAAACATTTTGTTTTCTACTAGCAGAGCAGGAACAACTTACCAACAAACTGTATGATTATCGGGATACAAATTGTAAGTTTTCCACTACTGTAAATAGAATGTACATAGGAACACTACAGCTTACTTTACCTCCAATCTGTACTATACTCGAGACGAACTTTTCCACTTCTCCATAGGAACACTTTAGCTTACTTTACCTCCAATCTGTACTATACTCGAGACGAACTTTTCCATTTCTCCATAGAAACACTTCAGCTTACTTGTCCTCCAATCTGTACTATACTCGAGACAAACTTTTCCATTTCTCCATAGGAACACTTCAGCTTACTTTACCTCCAACCTGTACTATACTCGAGACAAATTTTTCCACTTCTCCATAGGAACACTTCAGCTTACTTTACCTCCAACCTGTACTATACTCGAGACGAACTTTTCCACTTCTCCATAGGAACACTACAGCTTACTTTACCTCCAACCTGTACTAAACGCGAGACAAACTTTTCCATTTCTCCATAGGAACACTACAGCTTACTTTACCTCCAATCTGTACTATACTCGAGACAAACTTTTCCATTTCTCCATAGGAACACTACAGCTTACTTTACCTCCAACCTGTACTATACTCGAGACAAACTTTTCCACTTCTCCATAGGAACAATTTAGCTTACTTTACCTCCAATCTGTACTATACTCGAGACAAACTTTTCCATTTCTCCATAGGAATACTACAGCTTACTTTACCTCCAACCTGTACTATACTCGAGACAAACTTTTCCACTTCTCCAAAGGAACAATTTAGCTTACTTTACCTCCAATCTGTACTATACTCGAGACAAACTTTTCCATTTCTCCATAGGAACACTACAGCTTACTTTACCTCCAACCTGTACTATACTCGAGACAAACTTTTCCACTTCCCCATAGAAACACTTCAGCTTACTTTACCTCCAATCTGTACTATACTCGAGACAAACTTTTCCCACTTCCCCATAGGAGCACTACAGCTTACTTTACCTCCAATCTGTACTAAACTGTCTGTGTTTTATAATCAACTCAGCAATATCATGTGTTTTATAAAAAAGAAAATAAGCAATATTTTGTGTTTTATAATCAATTAATCAATATTTTGTGTTTTATAAACAACTAAGTCATATATTTTGTGTTTTATAAAAATTCAGCTATATTTTCTGTTTTATAAGCAACAATGCGATATTTGTGTTTCATATTCTACATCTTAATATCTATATATCTGATGTTTTATGTTGTATAACTTGTGATTGATATCAGAATGGTGTTTTATATACAATAACGTCAGATTACCCACAATGCAAAGTTCATCGAAAATACAACAAATTACAAATATAAAACACAAATCACGTGAAATAAGTATTCTGTACGAACACGATGTCATTATCGATGTAATTAACTCCATTAAGACAAAAGTGTAATATTCAGACAAAGTGTTGTACATAGTATACCTGTAGTGTTAGTATTTGTCAACATAATTTTTTTGTTCGATAACCTGACGCAATCTTCGTTTGGAAAGAGGCAAACAAGCTGTTTTTATACATCTTGTAGGTATTGAGATCAAGACGGTCTTTAACGGTATGGACCAGACGGTTGTAAAATGTAGATATGAATAAAATTAGGGCGACAGACCATTAATTCGATGTGTTACCGAACTTATATTCATATCTACTTTTTACTAGCATCTGTTTATAATTGAATGTTTATATTTATATCGCAAATTATTCAAAGCAAATCGCATCGGATTGGATACAATGACTATATCAGTGCATACTTTTAAACTGAAGGCACTGCTACTCTCCTTTAGATGGATGATTTGAGAGACTAACAATTATCGCATAGTAAAGTCTACACCACCTTACTAGGTTCGTTAATGGTGTTGCTTCAGCTGCAGAAATATGACAACAGACCACGGATAAAAGATTTGAATGGTATTAAAATCATAACAGCCGGTGTGTTGATTTCAGGATGTGGATTATTATGCTGCAGAACCTGTCGTTTGTACTTCACCTCCTTCATCGGCTTTTATAGAAATACCGAAACGACAACTCTCATTATGAGAGGCGCTAACACGTTATAAACTTGTGAATTGGTAAGAACAGCATTTGATGCGTCACTAATAGGTATGACAGCTGCTTACTGATGAACACAAATTATCCTAACCAGAAGTGTTTATCGCAGAAGTGGTGACTGTGATAAGTCTCTTCATCCGAATTGTCATCTTTGACATCACTGCGCATGACAACCCAAAAGAGTTGAACCCGTCAGGTCTACTCGGATGTGGCCACCAGAGAAGTTTAAAGACTATAAATAGAGAGCCAGGAACACACACTGCTGGGGACATAATAATAACTGTGTGTACCACGGAACAAAATAGCTTCAGTAACAGTTAATGATGTAGTGGAACGTTTAATTCATGGCAATAACGTTTGGTATATCACATCATCAAAATAACATGTTATTGTACAAAACATCGTCCAGATAACATAAAGTAGTATATCACATCATCGAGATAACAAAGTTTAGTAAATCACATCATCGAGATATCGCGTTGTAGGATATCACATAATCACATTATCACATTGTCAATAACATCGCATACGTCAAATGATAGGGACATCGTTCTGTAGTTAAAAACCACGGGATACTGTGCAAGATAAAACGGAATGACGTACATTTGATATTCGATATTAGATCATGCAGGACATCATGCTTTCAGTGCAAAGTTTTTATTCAAAGCTTTCAACCACTGAAGAAGTTGGTTTAAATTCCATCGGAGAATGTAACAGCTGTATTCTAAATATCGTGTCCAAGTATTGTAAGGTAATGAATTAAAATAGAATAAGCCATAACATGTGGACCTTTCTCCCACGCCCCCAAAAAAAGGATAAGAAATCTAGGGGAATTATCTTTATGCAAACACATTCAGGACAATAGATACGGATTGGTATTCAAGTATTTAAGTCGTGATCACGAACCAGCTCTGTCACAAAACGTAATCATGAAGGTTTCCATCTTATATACGGCCGCCATGTGTGCTGTGGTCTACCTCACTATAGGTAATTTCTATCTTGTGGTCTGTCTATATCGTGGTCTGTCTGTGTCGTGGTGTGTTCTATCATGGTCAGTTTGAGTCTTTATCTGTCTATGTCTTGATCTGTCACATTTTGTGGTCTGTCTCTATCATGACCTGTCCGGGTCGTGGTTTGCCTCTGTCCTGATATATCTGTGTCGAGGTCTGTCTGTGTCGTTGTCTGTCTGTGTCGTGGTCTGTCTCTCCCCTGATTTGCCTCTATCATGATCTGTCTGTGTTGTGGCTTGTCAATGTCGTGATCATTCCTTACCGTTTTCGTTGTCTGCCTGTGTTGTAACCTGCCCTCTCCGTGGCCTGTATGCGTCTGTTACCGTCGTTGTCTGCCTGTGTTGTGACCTGCCCTCAACGTGGCCTGTATGCGTCTGTTACTGTCATTGTCTGCCTGTGTTGTGACCTGCCCTCAACGTGGCCTGTATACGTCTGTTACCGTCGTTGTCTGCCTGTGTTGTGACCTGCCCTCAACGTGGCCTGTATGCGTCTGTTACTGTCATTGTCTGCCTGTGTTGTTACCTGCCCTCACCGTGGCCTGTATGCGTCTGTTCCTGTCATTGTCTGCCTGTGTTGTTACCTGCCCTCACCGTGGCCTGTATGCGTCTGTTACCTTCGTTGTCTGCCTGTGTTGTGACATGCCCTCAACCGGGCCTGTATGCGTCTGTTACTGTCGTTGTGTGAAAAAAGTGAGTTATGTCAATTAATGCGAAAAGAAAGCGTAATAATGAATTATGTTTGATTATTTTTGTCGTTCAAGTACCTCTTATTGGTGCTACAGGCAATTGAATGGACAGAAATTTATGGAAAAAAAAAACATTGGAGAATGATGTAAAGCACACAATTTAGTTCAACTGGTAAAGTGTGAATAGTGGCAAGGCTTGAAAGTACGCTTAGGACAATATTATACGTGGAAAACCTTATTTGAATCTCGACAATAACAACTTTCAGCGTAACATGTAACACCAAGCAATGATCGTAGCAATATTTCCAAAACAAATCTGTATCGTTTTGGTGATTTGACGACGAGCTTGGTGATTAATCATATGCTTTTGCAAACACTATGATTTAGAGGCACAAAAATACACCCTATGCATCAGGTCGTACAAAAAAAAATGAAACTTTATTAGGTGACTTTTGAAAATTTCAATTGGCACTCATCTATTAGCTATGCATAATATATAGCTTAATTAAATGTTTAGACAAAGAGTTTGTCGTTAAACACGACACGTGAGTTGCTAACAGCTTCGATTATTTAATCGATACCTTCAATGTGTTAATCGATACTTTCAATGTGTTAATCGATACCTTCAATGTTTTAATCAATGTTTTAATCGATACCTTTAATGTTTTAATCGATATCTTCATTTTTTTTAATCGATACCGTCAGTGTTTTAATCGATACATTAAATGTGTTAATCGACACCTTCAATGTTTTAATCGATACCTTCAATGTGTTAATCGATATCTTCAATGTGTTAATCGACACTTTCAATGTGTTAATCGATACCTTCAATGTGTTAATCGATACTTTCAATGTGTTAATCGACACCTTCAATGTGTTAATCGACACCTTCAATGTGTTAATCGACACTTTCAATGTGTTAATCGACACCTTAAATGTGTTAATCGATACCTTCATTGTTTTAATTGATAACTTCAATGTGTTAATCGATACCTTCATTGTTTTAATTGATAACTTCAATGTGTTGATCGATACCTTCAATGTGTAAATCGACACTTTCAATGTGTTAATCGATACCTTCAATGTGTTAATCGATACTTTCAATGTGTTAATCGACACTTTCAATGTGTTAATCGACACCTTCAATGTGTTAATCGACACTTTCAATGTGTTAATCGACACCTTAAATGTGTTAATCGATACCTTCATTGTTTTAATTGATAACTTCAATGTGTTAATCGATACCTTCATTGTTTTAATTGATAACTTCAATGTGTTAATCGATACCTTCAATGTGTTAATCGACACTTTCAATGTGTTAATCGATACCTTCAATGTGTTAATCGATACTTTCAATGTGTTAATAGACACTTTCAATGTGTTAATCGATACCTTCAATGTGTTAATTGATACTTTCAATGTGTTAATCGACACTTTCAATGTGTTAATCGACACCTTCAATGTGTTAATCGACACTTTCAATGTGTTAATCGACACCTTAAATGTGTTAATCGATACCTTCATTGTTTTAATTGATAACTTCAATGTGTTAATCGATACTTTCATTGTTTGATACGTTTCCAAATCAAGTCTCATACATTACCAATACAACTGTTGCTATCTAATCCATTTTTGTCTGTTCTGGTAGTGAGTGTGAACGGGGAAACTTGTAATGTCACCGCGTTAAACTGCATCCACGAGGTTTGTCAGGGTAACACCCAAATCTCCTGTGTCGATAGCCAATGCACCTGCAGGGTCACCGATCAAAGTAACCGTAAGTAAATTGTTGTAGAATTTAAAAATATATCAATAAGGCAAAATTAGTCAATTATCCTGACGTTGTCTGGTCTACGAGCGATTACATTTTACAATGTCTTGGTACCCTTTCATTTATACAGTTGTAATGGACAAACCGGTCGGACCAATAAGCGATCTGAGCGGTTCGTTTCCTTTTTGGTATGTTTTTTAGTGGCTCGTCTGGTACACCTTGACTGAGATGTCCATTCGGAACCAAGATGGCGGCTCGCGTAATCGCATGTGCAACATGTATAAGAGTGTCTCAAAAAGAAACAACGATAAGGGTCAGTTCGATACAACGAAACGAAAGTTTCTACTCAGGGTGTCTGGTATAAGTTATCAGTTTTTGGTCTGTACTAATACGTCATTTCTGGTTCGGGTTATCAATGCAACTTTTCCGTGGTTTTCCGCATATGGAGAGTTACCATCAAACTTTCTCGTATCACCAGGCACCGGGATATTCCTTATATGGAACATGGTATGGAGGATCAGCGTAAAGTTTAACTCTGATGCAATGCCTCCGGTAAATTAGACTGCGAATTTCCAGTCGTCAGGTCAATAATTGCTTCCATGTAAAGGCAGCTAAGGGAAATAACTCTTGGAAATGATATTTTAGATCGCTTAAGTTTACTTTCAGTTATTACTGACAGATAAGGTGTAAGAATATTGGGTCACCCAACTGCTTCTTGCATACTCCCGATTTGGGAATGGAAATCATTTTTGACACAACAAAAATAATTGTTATAGAGTGTCTGACATGGATGACATTGGAGGGTGTAGCCTTCTCACATTTTACCGCCTGTTGTGTCTGTGAACGAATCATGAAAGAGGGGTCAAAGTCTGATATTACTAGGAATCCAGGCCAGCTTGGGTCTGCGCAACTGCAATGAAATACAAACCAATGGGAAAGTATCATGAATCTAAGAGTTATGCACGTTGATACGGATACTGAGACCTGAGTGCCAGAATATGTCTTGCAACACCAACAAACACGAAAAGAATGTCAAAAAAACAATGTGTATTGTATAGAAATCCAGAATTTAACATGAATACATGTTACATCTAGCTGACCTCAAATTTCAATGTTACACTACATACGTGTACATTCGACCCGGAAGCAAAACAGTGGTCCGAAACCATATATATAATTCTGAAATTAACAAAGGGCAATAACTCCTCCAATGGTTATCAAATCAAAATGCTACAAAGTATAGAGTAAGGCTATATACTATATTAAACACTGATAAAGAAGACTCATGTGAACTGTTACCTGATGGGGTATACAGTTTATATAAAGTCAATCCGAGCGGAAGATAAACAAAATTTCGCCGGTTACAGTAACAGATTTTTTTTTCAAATTTATATTTCAATACCAAAATATCTATGAAAAAAAAAACAAGCAAAAACAACACCCTTTGTTCAACACTTTCGTCTCTGCAACTTGCTACAATTTTGAGATGCGTGTTTTCTAAGCTGAAATTAGAAAGAATTTTGGAACTACTTATAATAAAGAGATTTAAGATACAAGAGAAAGTTAAATAACTGGTTTACTGACAAGTGAATTTCCAGTGGAGCAGCTTACTTACAGACATTAAAGATATCCAGCTTACTTACAGATATTAAAGATGTCCAGTGTAACAGCTCACTTACATACATTAAAGATTCCCAGTGTAACAGCTTAAATAGAGACATTAAAGATTTCCAGTGTAACAGCTTAATTACAGACATTAAAGATGTCCAGTGTAACAGCTCACTTACATACATTAAAGATTCCCAGTGTAACAGCTTAATTAGAGACATTAAAGATTTCCATTGTAACAGCTTAATTACAGACATTAAAGATTTCCAGTGTAACAGCTTAATTACAGACATTAAAGATGTCCAGTGTAACAGCTCACTTACATACATTAAAGATTCCCAGTGTAACAGCTTAATTAGAGACATTAAAGATTTCCATTGTAACAGCTTAATTACAGACATTAAAGATTTCCAGTGTAACAGCTTAATTACAGACATTAAAGATGTCCAGTGTAACAGCTTACTTACAGACATTACAAATTTCCAGTGTAACAGCTTACTTACAGACATTAAAGATGTCCAGTGTAACAGCTTACTTACAGACATTAAAGATGTCCAGTGTAACAGCTTACTTACAGACATTAAAGATGTCCAGTGTAACAGCTTACTTACAGACATTAAAGATGTCCAGTGTAACAGATTACAGACATCCAGTGTAACAGCTTACGTACAGACGTTAAAGATGTCCAGTGTAACAGCTTACTTACAGACATTAAAGATGTCCAGTGTAACAGCTTACTTACAGACATTAAAGATGTCCAGTGTAACAGCTTACTTACAGACATTAAAGATGTCCAGTGTAACAGCTTACTTACAGACATTAAAGATGTCCAGTGTAACAGCTTACTTACAGACATTAAAGATGTCCAGTGTAACAGCTTACTTACAGACATTAAAGACGTCCAGTGTAACAGCTTACTTACAGACATTAAAGATTCCCAGTGTAACAGCTTAATTAGAGACATTAAAGATGTCCAGTGTAACAGCTTACTTACAGACATTAAAGATTCCAGTTACAGCTTAATTACAGACAACAGCTTACTTACAGACATTAAAGATGTCCAGTTACAGTAACAGCTTACCAGTACAGACAGTTAACAGATGTCCAATGTAACCAGACATTAAAGATGTCCAGTGTAACAGCTTACTTACAGACATTAAAGATATCCAGTGTAACAGCTTACTTACAGTCATTGCAGATGTCCAATGTAACAGCTTACTTACAGACATTAAAGATGTCCAGCTTATGTACAGACGTTAAAGATGTCCAGTGTAACAGCTTACTTACAGACATTAAAGATTTCCAGTGTAACAGCTTACTTACAGACATTAAAGATATCCAGTGTAACAGCTTACTTACAGACATAAAGATATCCAGTGTAACAGCTTACTTACAGACATTAAAGATGTCCAGCTTATGTACAGACGTTAAAGATGTCCAGTGTAACAGCTTACTTACAGACATGATTTCCAGTGTAACAGCTTACTTAGACATTATGTAAGATATCAGTGTAACAGCTTACTTACAGACATTAAAGATTTCCAGTGTAACAGCTTACTTACAGACATTAAAGATATCCAGTGTAACAGCTTACTTACAGACATTAAAGATGTCCAGTGTAACAGCTTACTTACAGACATAAAGATGTCCAGTGTAACAGCTTACTTACAGACATTAAAGATGTCCAGTGTAACAGCTTACTTACAGACATAAAGATGTCCAGTGTAACAGCTAACTTACAGACATTAAAGATGTCCAGTGTAACAGCTTACTTACAGACATTAAAGATGTCCAGTGTAACAGCTTACTTACAGACATTACAGATGTCCAGTGTAACAGCTTACTTACAGACATTACAGATGTCCAGTGTAACAGCTTACTTACAGACATTAAAGATGTCCAATGTAACAGCTTACTTACAGACATTAAAGATGTCCAGTGTAACAGCTTACTTACAGACATTAAAGATGTCCAGTGTAACAGCTTACTTACAGACATTACAGATGTCCAGTGTAACAGCTTACTTACAGACATTAAAGATGTCCAATGTAACAGCTTACTTACAGACATTAAAGATGTTCAATGTAACAGCTTACTTACAGACGTTAAAGATGTCCAGTGTAACAGCTTACTTACAGACATTAAAGATGTCCAGCTTACTTACAGACATTAAAGACTTTTTCACAGTGTTCGGGTGTAAAAGGATTTTTTTCCCTTTCGATCGGTCAATTGACCAGTCAGCCGTAGTTTGATTGGTCAAAATGTGGTTACAATTTAGAAACCATCTGATTTCCATGTTTATTGATATGCAGGTGTAGTTTTGCACGGGAAACAAATCGTCGCCCATATAGCTGTTTCTCACTGCTTGAAATAAATGCTTGTTCAACTGGAAAATGACTACATTACTTTATATGGCTGATATAAATATATATATGAATTATATTGCGGAAGAGTAATTTTGAGTAAACAGTCATCAACCGTCATGTTTACATTTTGTACTTTCAATTTTCAGCTACCGACATGTTCTTGAAATAAATGTTGTTGCTCTGTTTTATCAGTTATAACTGGTTTGGCTAAAATACTGGCACATAAGCTGTGCCCTTCGTTGTTGTTACCAGTGATGCCACCATAGTTTTGCCCGACGTCAAACTTTGACCCTGGTCACGAGGTCAAATTATGGTAGTGTTTGTGCCATTTACAGAGGTGCACCGTGACTGTAACGCGGCTGGTTGATAGGTTTTGAGCCTCATATTAAAGGGTTTGACTTTTGGCGGACATATTGTATTATTTTTAACATAATCCCCTTCAGTATCTATACACTTTTTCCGGCAATGTTAAAGGCCTCAATGCCACTTTTGAAAAATAAATTTTCTTGACCGTTCAGAAAGTCCTCTACTGCATTTATGACTGAAACAGGGTACCGGAAATGGCTTTATACTCTTTTGGAAATAGAGGACAGTCTGATGGAGCGAGATCAGGCAGATGTTCAATCAATTCAAAGCCACAATCGTTAATGACAGTCATGGAAATGACAGTCTTGTGGTTCAGGGCCATTGTCCTGGTGGAACAACACATCTTTATTAAGTTTGTCCCTTGTGCAGATTATCTACCATCAGAATACCATCAGCATCCAAGAAAACCAAAGCCATAACCTTTCCAGGTGATGGAATAGTTTATGTCTTCTTTGACAGGGATGGCCAGGGTGTTTCCATGGTTTAGACCATTGTTTGGCCTCTGGGGTGAAATGATGGACAAACATTTCATCCAGATCTCTGCAGAAATTTAGCAACCACCCGAAGGGTCTGCCTGCCACGCTTAACTTCCGCCGCCCAGCTTTTCACTGTAACATGCGAAGAGGCATCATTCCCTAGTGTTGCTACCGTATCAGTATGGGTATCTTTAGGTGGTAAACCTTTCTTAAGCAAATATTGAATCACTGCTCTTTCAGCACTTTTATCCACTTTGCAAAAGTCGCATGTCTTGTTTACTTTTGATAACTATCTCTTCGACATAAAATAATCAAATGACACCAGTCTTTGGGTACGCAACCTTAAATAGTCAGGAAATCTCTACTTAACTTCTTCAATACAAAGCTCACAACTTATCAATCAGCCCCCGTATGTAACTCCAAAATCATATCAGGAGGTGATATTCATTTGTGTGTTTTGTAAATATATAAAAATTGGGTCAGAGGCAGGTTATTCTTAACAGTGTCTGCTGTTACCTAAAATTTCTTATATATGTAATGTATGTATGTGATTCTGACATTCTGTGCGGAGAAGCCCTCGATATAGTTTTGTAAAATACTATCCTTGTCTATGACAAACAAACTTTCCCTTTTTTTTTAAAGACTGTCAACATAAAGACGACTGCACGGACTATTTTACGTCACATCATTGCCATGAAAGATACGTGTATTGTTCCCCGCGGGACCATTCTTGTCATTGTTTCCATAGTTTCGGACAATAAACCGGATGTGATCTTTGGTTGTAATTCAAGTTTATGCAGTCAATGTTTGAATAAAACATGGATTACTTTCATTCGTCTTTTTTCTCTTCATGTCAGTAACTAATGTTGGACATATATTCTCCATGTCTTGACATCTTCGTTCTGCACGTCTTTGAGTAATGCTGCGAGTACTGGAGGCTCCTAGAGCTCAGCACTAAAATCGGTTTCATCGCTTTATCATGTATCCCTATGTATTTATCAGTGCCTTTGACGATTGTCGTCCTTTGGTTATTAGCTCTACCACATCAGATTCGTTATTAGGATTTAGCGTGCATTACAGAAATCCTTAAATGACATGACGGCTTGTGTACGTGCTAAAAAGGGAAAGTCGTACAAGGTCATGCAGGGTGTCGGTCAAGGCCGATCTTTATCATCCTGGATGTTTCCTGTAATGATCGACGACCTAATTTCAAGACATGATTCCTCTGACCTTGGTCTACGCTTTCATGATATTCACATCTCGTCTGTGTTTTCAGCCGACCACACAATTACACTTTTTGTGTTCCGTTGGTAATGACCAATGAGTTCTTGTCAAAGTCTTCGACTTTTCATGTAAATAGGGATTTAACTATAGTCCATCGACGTGTTCATTTTTGCAGTTCAACAACAGCCGAAAACATATTTCCCGGAAATCGATTGTAAAAGACGAGCATTCAATTAACTGAATCACGTAGGACTATACTACAGTCACGCTTACATCAGGTCTACAGTATAATGAAGACATCAAACATTAATGCAATTAATTTCAAAGGACTTTATTTTTTAAATAAATAACTGTTTGATTGGCAGTTGATTTAGTGGATAAACATTGTTCATAACAAATGTCGATGCTTTTCTACTTGTAAGTTCTTTCGTGAACATGCTAACAAAACTGACCAATAACATCAAAAACAGAAAATCACGGAAGTTAAGTCCTTCAGTAGTGTACAAAACACGTAAGTTATTGGCATACCTTAATACTAATATTGAATATAGATAGAGTTCATAGTGTTATATAATTGTTGTATACCGCCATGTAAACAGATTTAGGCTACGTTTTGGGAGGTCGTTGTTTCCGGCAACACGGCTCTCTTCCGCCACCACGTTCTTATAACCCTACCTGGTATTAGGACGTTATGCAGTAATCAGCCTTTTAACCCACGAGACTTTCAAAAAAAAATAAAGATAAATAAAGGATCAGAGGTCCGTCGCGTGCAATCTTGAGCAATAGGGATCAGGTCGATTGCGTACAACCCGACACCAAAGACACGATTTATTATCTATCATGTGACACCTGGCGATTCCCGGTTGAATGCTAGTTTCAACTTTAATTCCCAACCTTATCTGCACGACTTGTCGGTGAATTGATCAGCTGAGTGACCGAGACGTATTTTGATTGACCATCATAAGGTTTCCCGCCATGAATGTCTTATTATGGTTTTCCTGTGTGCTGGCTGTATTTGGTAAAGTATTTTTTTATATGTTTACAAGTTTTAACAATATTTTTTTCATTTTTAAAGCTCCATTCATAACGAGTCTATGTGTTTGTCATATAAATAATGTTGTTGTTTGTTTATGAAATTCGTTAAGGACAAACAATCAAAAAGATATTTTCTTATGTGGATAAAGTCATGTATCAACCTCACCAAAAGGCTAAACTTGTATATATTAATAAGTAAAATTCCTGATCATTAACAGATAGAATAAAGTTCTCAGTCCAGTCAGTGTTCGATGCTTACATGCATATGGTCTTCACTGTATGGATTTTGATATTTCCCATGGCGTTCCAGTAATTATTTGTTTTTTACACGTCATCATCAACCTTCTGGTACTTATGTTATATTCAGGGGTTTCCCAATCGGAACCATGTGCACTAGACGGAATGAACTGCACGCATGTTACGTGTGATTCCCATACTGAGCTATCTTGTGTGGACAACACATGCACGTGCATGGATTTAACCCCTGGCCATTGTGAGTACACGGATATGAGTCACCTTTCGCTCTTTATCTCCTTATTTGAATTTAATATAACCTTCAACACAACAAAGTGTGATCATGTGACCACCATGTGATCATGTGACTGACATGTGATCATGTGACTAGCATTAGTGATGTGACCACATTTGGGACATGATGGATTACATTATGACAGTAGTAAACTTTTCTGTTCCGTTATTTATGAACACAAGTAAAATAATTAAAAATGAATAAAAAAAATTCAATTAAAATGGTTGTATATTTAAAGAGTTTTATTCAAAATAAACGATGCTAGGGTCTGATACCACGCACTGATAATATTGAAGTATCTCAAACCATATATTTCTCAAACAATTATCCTCATCAATTAATAAGTAATTAATTAATATAACAATATATGTTTATCATAAACCAAATGCTTCGTTTTATCTGGATATTGTGGCTACTGATTTGGGGGTGGGATAGGCCTAATGATTGGTGGTGTACAAATGACGTCAGACAATTATTCTGCCGACCAGTTAGTGTGAGGGCTAGAAATAATTTCCGGAACTATTTCTCGTATCTATTACTTGGTGGGGAGGAGGGGTTGTTTGTTTTATTGACAAGCTGACGGTTCTGCTGGATGTGCTGGTGACAAGCAACTTTACATTAATCAACGCTTATCTTATCTAACTGAATAAAGTTTAACAGGTAGTTTATCAAATCATTTAATTTTGGTTCAACATATCCGAAAGCGTTATGAAAATGTACATCATTCATACACGCTTCATAAGAAGGGAAAGACAAGGGAGATTTGTTTTACATCAGCCATTTAACATCAGTTTTACCTACATCGTTTATACTCTATGATTTGTTTTGCATCAGCCATTTAACCTCAGTTTTACCTACATCGTTTATACCCTTTGATTTGTTTTACATCCGCCATTTAACCTCAGTTTTACATACATCGTTTATACTCTCTGATTTTTATACATCAGCCATTTAACCTCAGTTTTACCAACAACGTTTATACTCTCTGATTTGTTTTACATCCGTCATTTAACCTCAGTTTTACCTACATCGTTTATACTCTCTGATTTGTTTTACATCCGCCATTTAACCTCAGTTTTACCAACATCGTTTATACTCTCTGATTTTTTTTTACATCCGCCATTTAACCTCAGTTTTACCTACATCGTTTATACTCTCTGATTGTTTTTACATCAGCCATTTAACCTCAGTTTTACCTACATCGTTTATACCCTCTGATTTGTTTTACATCAGCCATTTAACCTCAGTTTTACCTACATCGTTCATACTCTCTGATTTGTTTTACATCAGCCATTTAACCTCAGTTTTACCTACATCGTTTATACTCTCTGATTTGTTTTACATCAGTCATTTAACCTCAGTTTTACCTACATCGTTCATACTCTCTGATTTGTTTTACATCAGCCATTTAACCTCAGTTTTACCTACATCGTTTATACTCTCTGATCTGTTTTACATCAGCCATTAAACTCAGTTTTACCTACATCGTTTATACTCTATGATTTGTTTTGCATCAGCCATTTAACCTCAGTTTTACCTACATCGTTCATACTCTCTGATTTGTTTTACATCAGCCATTTAACCTCAGTTTTACCTACATCGTTTATACTCTCTGATCTGTTTTACATCAGCCATTAAACTCAGTTTTACCTACATCGTTTATACTCTATGATTTGTTTTGCATCCGCCATTTAACCTCAGTTTTACCTACATCGTTTATACTCTCTGATTTTTTTACATCAGCCATTTAACCTCAGTTTTACCTACATCGTTTATACCCTCTGATTTGTTTTACATCTGCCATTTAACCTCAGTTTTACCTACATCGTTTATACTCTCTGATTTTTTTACATCAGCCATTTAACCTCAGTTTTACCTACATCGTTCATACTCTCTGATTTGTTTTACATCAGTCATTTAACCTCAGTTTTACCTACATCGTTTATACTCTCTGATTTGTTTTACATCAGCCATTTAACCTCAGTTTTACCAACAACGTTTATACTCTCTGATTTGTTTTACATTTTTTCAGTTTTACACATCTCTATGCCATTCTCTGATTTGTTTTACAACCTTTAACCTCAGTTTTACCTACATCGTTTATACTCTCTGATTTGTTTTAACATCCGCCATTTAACCTTTAACAGTTTTACCAACAACGTTTATACTCTCTGATTTGTTTTACATCCGCCATTTAACCTCAGTTTTACCAACAACGTTTATACTCTCTGATTTGTTTTACATCCGCCATTTAACCTCAGTTTTACCTACATCGTTTATACTCTCTGATTTTTTTACATCAGCCATTTAACCTCAGTTTTACCTACATCGTTTATACTCTCTGATTTTTTTTACATCAGTCATTTAACCTCAGTTTTACCTACATCGTTTATACTCTCTGATTTGTTTTACATCAGCCATTTAACCTCAGTTTTACCAACAACGTTTATACTCTCTGATTTGTTTTACATCCGCCATTTAACCTCAGTTTTACCTACATCGTTTATACTCTATGATTTTTTTACATCCGCCATTTAACGTTTATACTCTCTGATTTGTTTTACATCCGCCATTTAACCTCAGTTTTACCTACATCGTTTATACTCTCTGATTTTTTTTTACATCAGCCATTTAACCTCAGTTTTACCTACATCGTTTATACTCTCTGATTTTTTTTACATCAGCCATTTAACCTCAGTTTTACCTACATCGTTTATACTCTCTGATTTTTTTTACATCAGCCATTTAACCTCAGTTTTACCTACATCGTTTATACTCTCTGATTTGTTTTACATCCGCCATTTAACCTCAGTTTTACCTACATCGTTTATACTCTCTGATTTGTTTTACATCCGCCATTTAACCTCAGTTTTACCAACATCGTTTATACTCTCTGATTTTTTTTTACATCCGCCATTTAACCTCAGTTTTACCTACATCGTTTATACCCTCTGATTTGTTTTACATCAGCCATTTAACCTCAGTTTTACCTACATCGTTTTGTTTTACATCAGCTCTCTTTTACCTACATCGATTTCTGTTTGTTTTACATCAGTCATTTAACCTCAGTTTTACCTACATCGTTCATACTCTCTGATTTGTTTTACATCAGCCATTTAACCTCAGTTTTACCTACATCGTTTATACTCTCTGATCTGTTTTACATCAGCCATTAAAATCAGTTTTACCTACATCGTTTATACTCTATGATAATTTGTTTTGCATCAGCCATTTAACCTCAGTTTTACCTACATCGTTCATACTCTCTGATTTGTTTTACATCAGCCATTTAACCTCAGTTTTACCTACATCGTTTATACTCTCTGATTTTTTACATCAGCCATTAAACTCAGTTTTACCTACATCGTTTATACTCTCTGATTTTTTTACATCAGCCATTTAACCTCAGTTTTACCTACATCGTTTATACCCTCTGATTTGTTTTACATCTGCCATTTAACCTCAGTTTTACCTACATCGTTTATACTCTCTGATTTTTTTACATCAGCCATTTAACCTCAGTTTTACCTACATCGTTCATACTCTCTGATTTGTTTTACATCAGTCATTTAACCTCAGTTTTACCTACATCGTTCATACTCTCTGATTTGTTTTACATCAGCCATTTAACCTCAGTTTTACCAACAACGTTTATACTCTCTGATTTGTTTTACATCCGCCATTTAACCTCAGTTTTACCTACATCGTTTATACTCTATGATTTTTTTACATCCGCCATTCAACCTCAGTTTTACCAACAACGTTTATACTCTCTGATTTGTTTTACATCCGCCATTTAACCTCAGTTTTACCTACATCGTTTATACTCTCTGATTTTTTTTTCATCAGCCATTTAACCTCAGTTTTACCTACATCGTTTATACTCTCTGATTTGTTTTACATCAGCCATTTAACCTCAGTTTTACCTACATCGTTTATACTCTCTGATTTTTTTTACATCAGCCATTTAACCTCAGTTTTACCTACATCGTTTATACTCTCTGATCTGTTTTACATCAGCCATTAAACTCAGTTTTACCTACATCGTTTATACTCATTTTGTTTTGCAAACCTCAGTTTTACCTACATCGTTTATACTCTCTGATTTGTTTTACATCAGCCATTTAACCTCAGTTTTACCAACAACGTTTATACTCTCTGATTTGTTTTACATCCGCCATTTAACCTCAGTTTTACCTACATCGTTTATACTCTATGATTTTTTTACATCCGCCATTTAACCTCAGTTTTACCAACAACGTTTATACTCTCTGATTTGTTTTACATCCGCCATTTAACCTCAGTTTTACCTACATCGTTTATACTCTCTGATTTTTTTTACATCAGCCATTTAACCTCAGTTTTACCTACATCGTTTATACTCTCTGATTTTTTTTACATCAGCCATTTAACCTCAGTTTTACCTACATCGTTTATACTCTCTGATTTTTTTTACATCAGCCATTTAACCTCAGTTTTACCTACATCGTTTATACTCTCTGATTTGTTTTACATCCGCCATTTAACCTCAGTTTTACCTACATCGTTTATACTCTCTGATTTGTTTTACATCCGCCATTTAACCTCAGTTTTACCAACATCGTTTATACTCTCTGATTTTTTTTTACATCCGCCATTTAACCTCAGTTTTACCTACATCGTTTATACTCTCTGATTTTTTTTACATCAGCCATTTAACCTCAGTTTTACCTACATCGTTTATACCCTCTGATTTGTTTTACATCAGCCATTTAACCTCAGTTTTACCTACATCGTTCATACTCTCTGATTTGTTTTACATCAGCCATTTAACCTCAGTTTTACCTACATCGTTTATACTCTCTGATTTGTTTTACATCAGTCATTTAACCTCAGTTTTACCTACATCGTTCATACTCTCTGATTTGTTTTACATCAGCCATTTAACCTCAGTTTTACCTACATCGTTTATACTCTCTGATCTGTTTTACATCAGCCATTAAAATCAGTTTTACCTACATCGTTTATACTCTATGATTTGTTTTGCATCAGCCATTTAACCTCAGTTTTACCTACATCGTTCATACTCTCTGATTTGTTTTACATCAGCCATTTAACCTCAGTTTTACCTACATCGTTTATACTCTCTGATCTGTTTTACATCAGCCATTAAACTCAGTTTTACCTACATCGTTTATACTCTCTGATTTTTTTACATCAGCCATTTAACCTCAGTTTTACCTACATCGTTTATACCCTCTGATTTGTTTTACATCTGCCATTTAACCTCAGTTTTACCTACATCGTTTATACTCTCTGATTTTTTTACATCAGCCATTTAACCTCAGTTTTACCTACATCGTTCATACTCTCTGATTTGTTTTACATCAGTCATTTAACCTCAGTTTTACCTACATCGTTCATACTCTCTGATTTGTTTTACATCAGCCATTTAACCTCAGTTTTACCAACAACGTTTATACTCTCTGATTTGTTTTACATCCGCCATTTAACCTCAGTTTTACCTACATCGTTTATACTCTATGATTTTTTTACATCCGCCATTCAACCTCAGTTTTACCAACAACGTTTATACTCTCTGATTTGTTTTACATCCGCCATTTAACCTCAGTTTTACCTACATCGTTTATACTCTCTGATTTTTTTTTACATCAGCCATTTAACCTCAGTTTTACCTACATCGTTTATACTCTCTGATTTTTTTTACATCAGCCATTTAACCTCAGTTTTACCTACATCGTTTATACTCTCTGATTTTTTTTACATCAGCCATTTAACCTCAGTTTTACCTACATCGTTTATACTCTCTGATTTGTTTTACATCCGCCATTTAACCTCAGTTTTACCTACATCGTTTATACTCTCTGATTTTTATACATCAGCCATTTAACATCAGTTTTACCAACAACGTTTATACTCTCTGATTTGTTTTACATCCGCCATTTAACCTCAGTTTTACCTACATCGTTTATACTCTCTGATTTGTTTTACATCTGTCATTTAATCTCAGTTTTACCTACATCGTTTATACTCTCTGATTTGTTTAACATCTGTCATTTAACCTCAGTTTTACCTACATCGTTTATACTCTCTGATTTGTTTTACATCTGCCATTTAACCTCAGTTTTACCTACATCGTTTATACTCTCTGATTTGTTTTACATCCGCCATTTAACCTCAGTTTTACCTACATCGTTTATACTCTATGATTTTTTTACATCAGCCATTTAACCTCAGTTTTACCTACATCGTTTATACTCTCTGATTTGTTTTACATCCGCCATTTAACCTCAGTTTTACCTACATCGTTTATACTCTCTGATTTGTTTGACATCCGCCATTTAACCTCAGATTTACCTACATCGTTCATACTCTCTTATTTGTTTTACATCAGCCATTTAACCTCAGTTTTACCTACATCGTTTGTACTCTATGATTTTTTTACATCCGCCATTTAACCTCAGTTTTACCAACAACGTTTATACTCTCTGATTTTTTTACATCCGCCATTTAACCTCAGTTTTACCTACATCGTTTATACTCTATGATTTTTTTACATCCGCCATTTAACCTCAGTTTTACCAACAACGTTTATACTCTCTGATTTGTTTTACATCCGCCATTTAACCTCAGTTTTACCTACATCGTTTATACTCTCTGATTTGTTTGACATCCGCCATTTAACCTCAGTTTTACCTACATCGT
Organism: Ylistrum balloti; assembly: GCF_031769215.1. Lineage (NCBI taxonomy): Eukaryota > Metazoa > Mollusca > Bivalvia > Pectinida > Pectinidae > Ylistrum > Ylistrum balloti. The sequence goes on along the minus strand of NW_026781937.1, from coordinate 484,409 downwards.
TCATACTCTCTGATTTGTTTTACATCAGCCATTTAACCTCAGTTTTACCTACATCGTTTATACTCTCTGATTTGTTTACATCAGCCATTTAACCTCAGTTTTACCTACATCGTTTATACTCTATGATTTTTTTTACATCAGCCATTTAACCTCAGTTTTACCTACATCGTTTATACTCTCTGATTTGTTTTACATCAGCCATTTAACCTCAGTATTACCTACATCGTAATTTTCGAACAAGTCATGCTTTTAAATCAGTCTTTTGAAAGGATTGATAATTTAAATTTCTCTTGTTTTAAATGTACGTTTGATTTAAATACTTTCGGTACAGGAGGTTTTTAAGTGGCACCTATCATTCGATAATCTTCTCCAAAACATTTCTGTTCTTGACATTAAATTATAACCACGTGAACGTCTGTTTGGGAAATAAGCACTTATTGTTTTGGTTTGTCTTTATGTTAATCTTACTTACTAATTTCGTCTTACAACAGATTGCACTAAGAATACCGAATGTCATGGATATTTTGGCTCTGTCTGTAACCATCATCACGGAACTCACTGGGCTTGTAATCCGTTAGACAATCGCTGTCATTGTTTCCATGGACACACTCAAGTAGACTGAAGTTTGGCATGGGGTTCCTGTGGAAAGGTCACCAGTTCACCGTTATCCTTTGGTATTTCAAGTGTTAATTAAGTCAAATAAAGAAGTTATTTATATTCATGTTGAAAAGTACACATGTATGAAAAATAAGTTTTTTATATACTTAGAGTATATCAACCAGTTTATTAAATCCATGCTTGGAGTTTCGTTACTATACTGTTACCTTAATCCAACAATCGACATTGGGTGTTGGCGATACTGTGGGGAATCCCTTTTTTTGCGTGGAAGGAGGAGCGTGTTCTTACCTACACACTCAAGTAGACTGAAGTTTGGCATGGGGTTCCTGTGGAAAGGTCACCAGTTCACCGTTATCCTTTGGTATTTCAAGTGTTAATTAAGTCAAATAAAGAAGTTATTTATATTCATGTTGAAAAGTACACATGTATTAAAAATAAGTTTTTTTATATACTTAGAGTATATCAACCAGTTTATTAAATCTATGCTTGGAGTTTCGTTACTATACTGTTACCTTAATCCAACAATCGACATTGGGTGTTGGCGATACTGTGGGGAATCCCTTTTTTTGCGTGGAAGGAGGAGCGTGTTCTTACCTACACACTCTGCACTATCCTCTGGAAAGAAATCCCCCTCCCCCACCCACGCATGCACCCATCGCCCTTACGTAAACCGCGATTCCCCCCGCGGTACCGCCTACCCCGTTTAAGAGGAGAAAGCAAGCTTATTTAACACTGTGAGTACAGAGGCTGCAAAGTGACGCGCTTGAATGTAAGATATTTTTGTTTGACTTTTCATATAGCGCACTGACCCTACCAACTTTTGTGACATCGATGTCAAACTTACCAAAACAAACGCCTATGTTCTGACCAAAGAAAAAATAGCTCAAAAATTGGATGGAATGTGGGGAGACCGGAGAGATTTAAATAACTTTAGACAAATTACAGAAAAAACCAATTAGAGAGACAGAATTATACGGTCACAGTAAATCAGATGGCAAAATTATCACAAGATTAGGATTAGGCAAAACAAAATTGAAATCGAACATTAATATTGTGAGTTCTGTAATAATTTGGAAACAATCGATCATGTTTTCTGTCCCAAACATTTAACAGCTTGGGCCGAACTGTATAAGGAAGTAAATTATTTGCACCAATCACATGTTATCCGCACTAAATAGTCGGGACATTGCCACAATATACTATGTATTAATCAGGTATTTGAAAACTATAGATTTCTACAATGAAATATAACATAAGACACAATACTAAACACTAAATAGGAAAGACGATGGTGTAGGAATTGGAGACTCATGCCAAGGTCACTGCAAGGGTCGCAGTCTTCCGATTGCCTGAACCCTGTGCAATATTCCGCGTAAAAGGTGGGACCTCAGGATACCTAGGGAGACTGTACCAGGGAGGATCACTACTGATCCTCTCATTCATTGGTTCATACTGACAACTCATGAGGTATGTGGTGTCCTCCTCTGTGCCCCTTCCCCTGCATTCACATTTCTAACATAGTCTACATATACAGCGAAGACAGTTGTGTCCCCGGGGATTCCGAGCGGAATGCCCACTGCTGAAACTGTACACATAAATAAAACAACACACACAAGTAAGTCCACCCTTTCAAGTATTTGGTATACAAACGACTGAATATGAAGAAAAACGCACAAACAAACTCCACATTTAAGGCCCTACGTCCAGTATAGAATAGACATAAAGAGCACCTCCTGGTACACCGGTCTTTGACTGGTTTGTAGTCGGATTCGGGTCTTGTACCCTGGCATGTTGTATATGGAACTCTGTTAGGTAGGACAATGGGGATAAAGTGTTCTCGATAATTATTATACAGAACTGTTTTATCAACACTGGTTATAAGCTCAAACAGTACACACAACATCAATACCAGAAATCTTGAAATCTAGAATCTCACACAATTATACCCAATGCAACCATACATACAACGCAACACACAACCATATATACAACACAAAACACAACCATACTTACAACACAACACACAACCACATATACACCAACACACACAAACATACTTACAACACAACACACAATCATGTATACAACACAACACACAACCTTACACACCACTGAACTAACACCATACAAGACCCCCGCCCCAAACCCCCTACCTCATCTCACAACCTATGTAAAATGTACTTCTACACAAACCGCGGGATGTATATAATACTATATAGGTTAGATTAAACAGCCTAATGCCTCTTCGTCTATACTCAACATGTAACCAGTTATAGTTAACACATTACTCCTGCTAAACACATAGCATAAAACATAATTCAACCATCCTACATGTACATGCGCAGACTCTTTCTCTTTTCAATACCTCTAATCTATAAACCTATCATGACGCTTTCTACTTCAACGTAACTTATTATGCCGAAACCCCACACACCTTTCGAAATCTGAACATTCACATAAAATCACATATATAATTATAAAAAAATCGGTTTAGTGAAGAGATGTATGCAGAAAGAATGGAGTGGAATCACAGAAAGTAATAGACATTTGTAAAGTGATGGAGAACCTTAGTAAATATGATCGGAAAGGTTTCAAGACGGGACAACAACAAATAAAATGTTAATTATAATTGCACCTGCACCGAACTAAATACTAGCCGTAGTACGGCGGATGGGACTTTAAACGGTGGCCCGTGTGAGGATTGTCCATTCTCGCACGCTAAAGATCCCTATGTGATTTTGCGAAAAAAGTAGGCGTGATAACGCCGGTCTATGGGTCTAGGGGTAGTGTCAGACTATACAATTATTTTAAGGCATTAGACCGACTTCAAACTTACCAGAACTCAAACCAAATCTAGATAGGCCCCTCAACTCAGTCCTTTCAGTTTCGGTGCATGTTTAAACTTCTGGAAATAGGATAAGGCACCATTAGGCCCTGGAGTCTTCTACAAAAACTAGTATAATCAAACGATCACCGCTACAGACGGTTCCATCTCATTGAGGGGATGTATGTCGCCCCCTCACTTCACCAGAACACTGACGTTCGTCGGTGAGACGATACCCGGACACGGAAGAAGTCACTCAATTAATGAACCAACTTACGCCCGTACCTGTGGCTAAATACTGCACGGTTATTTCACACCATTCCACACAGTTTCACTAGTTACGGAATATCTGACACACTTTGTTTCGATATGTGTATTTTTCTTATGGAATGTCACGCGCAAATATATTCTAACAAAAAAAATAATTTCAAATAGCCGTTTGAATCAATTGACTTTATAATTCAGGAATGTTTGCTTATGTTTGAAATTTCATTTGGACCCCCGTGTTTCGACGGGTGTGGGTACCGGAAGCTCTGTATGAAAGATTTGCAATGGAAGGAAACGGACTAAAATACATTTGTTTGATTGTCGTTAACAGGATACGCTGATTATGAAACTTAAATTCGTGATCTATATTTAAAACAACCAGATTAAGAAGCATTATATATCAAAATCAGGAATGGGAGACATGTAAAGGTGGTATTTACTGGTAGCTTTCTGTTGTCTGAGCTACACTAGACATTCTATGATACACGTACCATTTTATATATTTATTTATTTATTTATCTATTTATTTATCTATTTATATTTATTTATCCTTTTATTACGTTCTTTCTTCAGTCTTCTACAGTTAACAATTATTATGGTTTGAACTGGGGCTGCTGAATAGATTGAGCTTTCATCATATACTTGATAAATAAAATGAAAGATAATTGTTGTTCCTGTGTGTGGCCTTAATTTTAATGCATATCATACTTCTGATAACGTATAACACAACTTCATACCGAGAATTAATTCTTATATAACTCTGGCGATGCTAGGGAAACAAAATATTGAAATCCGGGTGACTTTAAAAAAAGTTAAATCTGACAGAAATAAAAGTTTAAGAAAGGATGGATGAGTCCATTCGTCCCAAAATTCAATCAATTCGCATGAATTTTAAATACAAGTTGAATTCAAAAGAACCTCAAGTACGTAGGAGGGCTGTATGATCCGTTCTGAGCTTTGTATTGAAGAATTCAAGCAGGTATCCCCTGACTATTTAAGGCTGTGCACCCGAAGACTGGTGTCATTGGTCAGTTCATTTCGAAGAGATAGCACTGAATTAAACAAGACAAGCGACTTTTTACAAAATAGACAAAATCGCTGAAAGAGCTGTGATTTAATATTTGCATAAGAAAGGTCTAGCACCTAAGGATATCCATACTTATATGGTTGCTACATTTGGGAATGATGTCCCTTCATATACTACAGTGTGACGCTGGGTGGCGGAATTTAAGCGTAGCAGAAAGAGCCTTGGGAATGACGCCCATCCTGGAAGGCATGTCACTACTTTAACCCCGGAAATGCACAATAAAGTCCATAATATTGTTATCTCTATGATTATTATTGCTGACTGGTAAGTTACAAATTTCCAAACTTGATAAAGGTCATTTCCTTCCCAGTATCGGTCGGATGATGACGTCATGCATGCAGTGGAGGACTCTCTGAACGGTCAAGAAATAGACTTCTTTAAAAGTGGCATTGAGGCCTTTAAGCATCGCTAGCAGATATGTGTAGATACTGAAAGGGATTACGTTAAAAAATAATGTAATATGTCCGCCAAAATTCAAACCCTTAAATATCAGGCTCACAACTTATCAATCAGCACTCGTGTGTTTTATTTCAAACCCTGCCATTATCTATACGAAATAATAACATGCGGTGTTACGAAGAACTCCTCGGGTAGCAAAGGTCAAAATGGCGCACCGGAAGAACTTTGGATATAGCTAAATGCTTACGGATGTAGACAAAAGAGAGGAGGAAGTTCCAGTAAGACTTTTAAATCATTTTATGTAAAATTGGATAATTTTAAGAACTTTCATGCTTGATTGTTCCGACCACTTTAAGACTGTGTACCGTCAACTACTTCATTAAACGTACCTCTCGGTGAACATTCAAAATAAATTTTCTCGCATCGGTCAATTTCTGCAGTGTTTCCTTGCAGGTTCTACCTGAAGCGTATAAAGTATATAAAACACAATTGAAGTACCTTCTAACGTCATGTAGAATTATAAACATCAGATTCAAATAATGTATTTAACAGCATCATACCGCTGTTACGTCATTCCAGGAATCATCTGTAACGCATATTGGATTTAATCTTGAAACTTTATGAGGTGACGGAGGAAAATCAAAATTTTCCTTTTATAAAAGAAAAGTAAAAAATCAAGATGCGGGAAGGTATTTTAATTCTATAGTTCAATAAACATCGTAATTTTCACATATTCCATAATTTTAAAAGATTGTCAAGTACATGTAAATATTCAGAACAGTTACACTATTCAAAATAATTAAGACGTGGCATGTAGGTTGCGACACACACCAATGAAACAAATAATGTATTTATTGTAAAGATGGATATCTAGCAAAATGTGTTTGGTCTGCAATACACCCAGGTGCGATTGAACACGGAAATGAACGATATCTCTCTAAACCAATTTGCCTAAATGCAAAGGCTAATTCTAATTCTGGTACCGACACAAAGATGGTGAAATTTTTTTTTAATGTGAAAGGAAAAAAAGATCAATGCATTTTTCATAAATAATGTTTTTATTCATTTTATGTAAGTTTAGAGAAAAACATTGTATTGTGCATAAATTCAGCGTTAAAAATGAAATCTTGGCCTAATTAATACTCTTTAACAGTAGAAATTATCACGAAATGAAAATTAAAAAATCCAATGAAAAAGTCTTTAAAAACATAACTGTCCAATGAAAACTCTTCAGACAAAATCGTTGTGCAATCAAAATACAAGCACAATAATAAGTTCGTGAAATATATTGCACATAATTTGGGTCAATCTACAAAATAAATGTATGTTCTTTACCGTCACGGTGCTATACAACGTGGTGTATAGAGTACAGAAATGCACTCTGATAGAATTTGGACTCTGGTACAATATGGTGTAGCTTGTACCTATACTCCGAAATACTTGATGAGGCCATCAAACAAGATTTTGAAAAATGAAAAAAAAAACGTCATTTGGATCGAAAAAAACAAAATGAAGAAAATGTTGTAAGAGATGTTCTCAAAAACAATTTCTTTTAATTGAAAGATTCTTGTATCCAATAACAAATATATAGAACAGAAAATGTCACATACATTGAATAATTTCATTTGTTATATACTTTATCAGATTGTTCACGTCAATATCAACAAAGGATTTCTTGAATAGGTGTGAATATTGGGACTGACAATATAATATAACATAACGGAAGTTCATTAAAAACAAGAGTTGTTTCCCTTTGACCATGCATTGCTAATAAAATTGTTTCAATGACGAACAATGCACAGTTGATATCTGACCAGGAGCCTGCAGATATAAACGTCGGTAGGGGCTCTTTTTTAATGTAAACAAAAATATAGCAAGCACTGGTAATAAGAAGTTAAATGCAAGCATAGGTAAAATTATGAGCGAATATGTTATGTCCGACATAAACGTATCAGGTGAAATCGGCTTTATCCGGATAGAAAATAGATTGATATTTTGTAAACGCACGGGATCAACCCAAAAGCCAGTTTATATATAAGTAAATTGATAAACACTGCTGTAACAAAATGAATAATTGAGAGCATGTAATGATGCGGAACAATGGCCATACTGAATCACTTACATCAGTCTGTATATTGTTCATCAGCAGATTTAAAACTGTTTATTGATTAAAAACCCGGATATGTCGGTGGAATGTTTTCCAAAATCTTCGTGTAAAAAGTAAATTGTTCAAAAATGACCACACATTTGACAGGTAATACAGAGTGAATGATTGATTGTCGATAGAACTGAGTACACAGAACAAACTCCACAAATATCAAAACACCATATAAAAGGTAACCAACCTTACACACATAGTCTCATTTTAAAAGCGAGTATTCGTTTTTTTTTTTGATAAATTAGAAAAGTAATGTATAGGGAAAGCACAAAAATTCGTCTGATTTTATATCAGAGCTATTAGAAATATGTTAGTTATGTACAGCTGTTTAATTTCTGATATCCTTGTCAAGGATTTTTTTATCGTGGTCACAATGCATGTGTAGAATTATTCGGTCTTCAATCTACCACAAACTTGCGAGAACAATCCTTTCGAGTTAATGATTGCAGCCCTTTGGTTTGATACTCGTGAAAGGAACATTTCTTCATATCGACTCGAATTTGAAATCGGCCATCTCATCTCTTCATTGGCTCAAGCGTGAAGTTTGAGCTCCATCCAACTTTCTCTAATTTTGTTTACGTCTTGAAATATCAGTCAAAAACCAAAGCTTAATTCAATAAAACAATACCTCACTCTGGATGTCTTTCAGAAATTTCTTCAAATCATTAAAAAACATTCAGATATCAAATTAAAACCATAAATGATTTTTGCATAAGCACAAAATATATTTGAGCATGTGTACGGTTTCATGAATCTTTGACGTCATGATGTAGTGACGTCACAATTAAAATAAAAATGACTGACAGCCAATCACAGTAGAACCGCGACGTACGCGTGAAATATAAAAACATTTCTTCCTTAGTACTATATTACCAAATCAGTAAACTCAATCAAGTACGTATACAATAACATTTCTTATACATGCATACTTGATAGAAATATTAAAGTTAGGTATCAATATCCTTATGTATATAATGATAAAAAAATACACAATTTATGTACACACAGCTGTAATTTTATATACATTTTTAACAGTTATAACTGAAACTTGAATACAAAACAACGAAGAAGAATAAAACACACATATTTGTACTTGTTACACAAGTATTTTTTGTGATTGTACATTGTAATAATTACGTCTATATCTTAAAGTACTCAAATTCCTGACAATTTTAAAATGTAATAGGTATGCTAATCAACTACCAGTGTCTTTCATTAAAAACATGTATCTGTATCTGTAAAACAGTCACGCACTTCTTCAAAAGATTTTATACACTTGTAACATATTACACACTTAAAGCACAAATACGTAGTTGTAACACTGCACACACTTTCAGCACAGGTACACATCTGTAACACATTATGCGCTTTCAGCACGGGACACATTTGTAACACATTATACACTTTCAGCACAGGTACACATTTGTAACACATTACATACTTTCAACACAGGACACATATGTAACACATTATACATTTTCAGCACAGGTACACATTTGTAACACATTGCATACTTTCAACACAGGACACATAAGTAACACATTATACACTTTCAGCACAGGTACACATTTGTAACACATTGCATACTTTCAACACAGGACACATATGTAACAAATTACACACTTTCAGCTCAGGTACACATTCGTAACACATTATGCACTTTCAGCACGGGACACATTTGTAACACATTACACACTTTCAACATAGGTACACATTCGTAACACATTACGCACTTTCAACACAGGTACACATTCGTAACACATTACGCACTTTCAGCACGGGACACATTTGTAACACATTACGCACTTTCAGCACGCGACACATTTTTAACACATTACATTTGTTATAAATATACACACTTGTATCACAAGTCAACACTTGTGTAACACACGTATACACTGACACAAAGCTACACATCTAGGAAACCGGTACATTTACTAAACAGTTTGTGGTATGATGGTGTATGATTTACTTATAAACTTGGCAACAGGAAGTAAATGGAAAAAGGGACATTTTATATCATAATCAATTCAACTGCTGCAGAACTCTTTTCCGGAAAGTTAAAAAACGCGGCTTTTCTCGCATGAAAAGCATCAATTCATTTGATTATATATATATTGATTTTGTACCTGACGTTTTGACCCCAAAAGACCCTCACGTACGTACTTTTAATTATGACATAGGTGCCCAGAGCACATTAGCAGGCCACGAGCTGGATTCATTAGGGTTCAAACTTCGAAACAGTTTTGTAAGATTGTCCTGTGAAAAGAATTTCTTCCGTGTGATTTTTGTGTTTGAAAAGTCAAATGGTTGGAATTTACATGATTTCATGATATCGAGTATAGTTTCAGCTGAACTTTGACCTTTATGCCATTTCCATTCCATTATAATCCCTTTGATATTTGAATTTTGCATAAATCGTTTGGCCCCTTCCATCACAAGATGTTCCGAACCTTCAACGTCCATTTTGATGAATGATTTTTTGTAAATTTCAAAATGTTGCCAAGATAGCAGATCATCAAGCGTGACAGTTGGTACTGAGACAGTAGTGTCCTTGTAAGCAAATTTCCCGTCTGTTTTGAACTTTTGTTTTCTTGTATTTGATATGTTCACGAAATTCCCTGCCAAATCTCCCCAGCCTCCGAGGATAATGTTAGATGTTTCGTGATTCTTTCCTGCGGCATTATATACAACTTTTACGTAGTCATGGAAACGTCCATAGTGAGTAGAGGCACATATATGCTGGACATTATGCTTACTGGCTTCTAAAGCCAAGACTTTGCGTCCATATTTTGCGATTTGTAGACCATGTAGTCCAATATTTGCTCCGATATCAATGAAGTTTGTGTCGTCATCGGTCCTAAGGAATAACAGTATAACGTTTAGAATATTAGGCTCCCATCTTCGTTCTTTGTAAATTTTCCCGGAAAGTCCATCTTTTGTCGGGTTATGGATAAATACAGATAAACTTCCAACTTGAGATTCCAAAGGAACACGGAAAAAATCTCCATGGTAGATTTGATTATCAATGGAAGCACAAATATTTGTTTCACGTGTCCATGACGTCACTTCCTGGAATGTGTAAACTTCAACTTCCGGAATGATCACTGGGACCGATACTAGAAAATAAAACATGAAATGCATAAGAAAATATGTGTAAATAATAGAATTAAGCTAATTAATTAAGTTCTTCTTCGTTAATAAGTAAATAAATGAATGAATAAATAAATACTCAAACGTCGTTATCTCGAATTCTTTAAGTCGAAAACCCTGTATAATTCGAAGTATTTCGTTGGTCTAGGTCAAACTTTGGACTAAACATTCGATCTGAATTAAATCAAATGATCGGATAAATGAAAATTTTCTCATGGACCCGTCGACTTTGAGATAACGATGTTCGACTGTACAAACAGATTAATCCATGCTCTAACTAAATAAAACGAATACAAAACATTAACAAAAGGTTTTGAAATGTCAAGAAAATCAAACAAAGAAAACATCTTCTAGCTCAACTTTACCCGTTTGAAATTCAACAAATGGAACCATGCAAGAAAATGTATTAATACAAATCATTCCCCGATTTCAACCGCGTTGATTTAAAGCTGTTAAAATTAAGCACGTTCTACAGACGGAGTTTACCACAGAAATACCACGGTTTACAGTGCTTAATCCCCTAATTCATTCTTTGTGAAATCCGTGTTATCAAACTGTGTGAAATTCAATTCATTTATGTAAAAACATAAAATTAGTTCTTACATATTCAGCTGCGTAAAATGTTGTCTGTTGCGATAAACATTTTAATTAACAACACGAGTTCTACTGCTGTATGTTAAGAATGTCACACTCAGGCGCATTCACCCAAAGTTTCAAAATTTCTAACTGTTTTGTACCTTATAAGAACTTATTCTAAGGACTTTTAAAACTACTACAAACATCAAAATATCTCCCCTGTGGTCAGTTTGGACAGGCGAAATTAGTTGGAATACTCCAAGCCCAACTGTCAAATAAAGCGGACCGAGAAATCCGGAACAGAAAGGTACATGTGACTAGTAATAGATTTTATGAAGAGTACTGGGAAAATTACACAGGCTTGTTTGCTGTTCACTAAAATTTCTGCCGGGGTTACAATTTTATTACTTCATTAGCCTTATTTTCTGTTAATTTTCTGATCTCCACAAATATTCCATCTTGTTCGGCTTATAACAACGCAAACCTGTTTTGATGAATGAGGGCCATGCGAACGTATATAAATCGATCTAGCTAGATCTTTAAAGAAAGTCCGCAAAGTGAGTATCACATCTTTGTTTAAATGGTAAATTGGGGTGTATACTTTCAATAAGAACATAAAAAGATAATTTTGAACAGTTTTCTTCAAAAGCATCTTATAAAAATCCCAACTTTTAATGATTAAACTCAGATAAACAACGATTCATCACAAGAAATTTATTTGGGTTTCAAAAAGTTCCTGAAATAATGGCGTAGAGAATCACAGTCTTCCTTTTTCGCTTTGTATCTATCGTAACTATGTAACCTTATCGAAATCAGTTATCTCTTACCAGCGCATAAACTGACAAAGGGATAGAAATATGCCAAGCAGTGTAAACAGATGTTGTGTAAACAAATGTTGTTCTTCACTCTTATAGCAAACATGGATTTGGAACTTATAAAAACAACCACTGCACTATTTCAGTTGACCTTCCCGTGAACTACGAATGACATCTGGATAGAGAAAATATCAACATGAAGCGATTTATTGATTTTTTTGTCTGTGTGTCACATTACAATGTAATTAAATCGAATTTGAGTTTGAATAAAAATTCTGTTTTTTTTTAAATCATTATTGCCATTTAAGTATGGTATATTTACCGGAGGAAGATGGGATTGGGTCTCGTTCGAGCCTGAATCCCTTGTCTAGTTGGCTGAACGGAAAGTCCAAGGTGTTCAACAGCAGTATGACAACAATCGTGACAACAGCCAACAGACATAGGGTGCTCGCCCGCCATCTTGTTTTGAACATCATCTCTGATCATTGAGTCATGGCAGTAACGTCAGCATGATGTTTCTGAAAAGAAAAAAATGATAAAATAAAAATGTTCGGTGGAATCGAAATGAAATCATAATTCATTGTTATAAATCTGATTCTCACTCTAATCCTTCCGGAACCCATGGTCTTACTCTCCATGTACCTTTTTAAAGGTCATCGTGTTAATCTTTCTGTTGTTCGTTTTTTGACCTTCATGATTTTGAGCTTGGATTAAGATGTTGGTATTTTCATGTTATTCTTGAAAACTATCACGCCCCTCCTCCCCCAGCCATGTACAATAACAAATATTACACTCATGAGCAAAAGTCTCCATTTTGAGAGGAGAAAACGGGAACGAGAATGGTACGGCGTGCACCACCATTCGTTTGGGTAAAATATTTGGATTACAAAGAGATTTGAGTCCGTGTTTTCATTTCATGACTCACTAAAATGAAGAAAAAAAACCTTAGACTCGTTTCATGAATTTGAATATGAAATGGGAACTTGCGTAAGATGTTTTATACTGAGAGAAAACGTTTAAACAAATACATTTCATGCTGCATGACGTCATAATTTACAAATATCTGTCTTTGACACCAGACACCAGTTGTTTAAAGCTTGGTTAGAGTCAAACAGTAGAAAGTGACAAAGTATAATTGTTGATATTGCAAAAACAAGGACTGTTAAAGATCGGAACACAAACATATCAATTTCACCTGTATCAACAAATCTACAGCTCTGAAATGAAACAGGATGTTTCCACTATGTTTAATAAGAATTTGAAAATTTTCACTAAACACTGGTTAATACTTATCAAGATTTGAGTAACTAGGGCCATGAGTCTGCTAAATGTCAGAAATGTTTACATAAACCTGTGCACCGTTGAGAGTGTAAGCTGATATTTTCTAGTGTAGTAAAGCGGTTTTGTTCATAAATATATGATAATGTACACATAGGCTTGCAAAGGAAGCAGTGATGCTGAAAGTCATATACATGGTGTGATAACAACAGCGTATACTGTACGGGGACTTCAATGAAAAAGAGAGAGCAATGTTCTCCCAACAAAAAGGGCAATTCATATCCTAGAGTAAACGACTAGGATATAAATCTCTCGATGTAAGTTTAATTATATAGTAATTTTATGGCAGGGGGATTGTAAATGAAAACCAAAAGTGGTAAAAATATTATGTACTAAGAAATACTGAATTGATGCCATTACAAATCTAATACCACGAGTCAATTTGCTCCAATTCGGAACTTAGTTTAAACTTTCTTATTCAATAAAAACATATAAATACTACATTATGGAGATAAGCGCTTATTTTAACTGATCTGATGAGCTTAACGCTTATTTCAGTTTCTTTATTAAAGCTGTGGAGCCAATCAACGCTAGACATATTTACATTGTGTAAATAGCATTGACAGTAGCGTATGTTTTAAATAGTACCAGTACAATGTACTAATTAGTAAAGAGAAACGTTGGTTAGTAAGGTTGAAAACCCTTACTGACGAATCCTTTTTTATGTCGACATACATTTTTTTTATATCGATACGCTTTATAAAGTTGAGATATATTTCGAGGTGTATCATTAAAAGGAAATCGACGTATGAAATTTTAGACACCTCTATCCAGTAAGTACCTCAACGGAACTATACAATATATTAACCTCAAAATCCAAGATGGCCGCCTTTCGGAAATTTTTCTCACTCCGATAATGGGGGCAATGCACAACTAGAGATCGAGGGAAACATACATATGAAATTTGAAAAAAAAAATATGCACCCAATACCTCTACAGAAATAGCGACAACAAAAATTGTTACGGGCAGATGAACGGATGGTGATTTCAACAGTAATCACCTGATGAAACGGATAACAAAATAAGATAGAAAGAAAGAATCTACTGAAAAGGTATTAACAGAAAACGACCAAGTGTTCCAGAAGAGTAAGCGTCTTCTGCTTCATCTAACTAATCGGCGTATAACGCCAACCAATATCATGACGTCATAACACTACAAGCACACAAAACGTCAACGTCACAATAACTGCGCGATCGACATCTCCCGGTAGCTCGCCATTTTTTCTTTATTTCTGAAACACTAACCAGTTAACCAAAATTTACTGGCGTTTTATTGTCTGAATATTTTCATCCGATATTTCATTGTGATATATAAGTTTCGCTCTTTTCAGCCACTACCAGACTTAATAACTAAACCTACAGACCTACCAATTGAAATATCCACATGTTTGAATTCACAACAATTGAAATTATTTCAACTTATATCATTCACTATTTTTAGCTCGGATGTAAACGCGTGCGGGTCGTACCGTGGGAATAATCCGGATGAAACACTCAAGTAGTCCAGCAGGCCTCAACATCAGTTATCTTTAGGAAACCATCACTATATTGTATTAGAATGGTCAGATAAATTTTGGTGTTGATTTCGGTCAGCAAATGTCTACAGGCAATCTCAAACAGAGTTGTCGTTCCTTACAGCAGGGTACCGTACATGGAATTGACTTTGGATGAAAGTCTACAGGGTTGGTTATCAAATAGTTCATACAGTTGTGTTAACGCACAACGCACCAAAAATTGCGATGGGATCACACATATTCATTTTTAGCGTTTTGGTCAAAATGGTTGGATAATATTACGGAATGAAACGGAGAATTCGTGCAGTTATTACTAAATGAGCACTAAAATTGATCGGTGATTACAAAAATCGTTTATAATTCAACAGTTTTTGAAATAAAATTGAACTTGCGTTAATTAGTCTTATCCTACATGTACATAGTTTCACACCTCAGAAAGTGACGAGTAGTTGTGCAACAAAAGTTTACCTGTATACCGGTACCGATGTATATATACATGACAGGTCCGGATCCGTACTGGCTGGGTCGCTCGCGTAACAAGCACAGCACTTCAGTTTTACCCTAGCATATGTTGTTTGTTTATAAAATGAAGGAAAAATTAGAGTAATACAGAAGTAATAAAAATGATTTTCTTTTCTGACGGTATGAGATATTTAAATGATTCATTGCTGTGACATAAAGAGACGTCTTTGTAATGTTTACATATATGTATATATTTTATATACACTCAAGGGATACAGAAACGCAGGGTAAACATTCAAGATTTTTCATAGTGTTTACACGTGGTCATGTTGTGAAGGAATTTGCTGAAACGTACGTAGTTTGTTACCATGACAGTGTTGTTGGTTTTAAGACAGGTGTTCAGGATACATGTATTATAAAGTTGTATGTTATGTGGGAGTAATAATTTTCTTAACCATTTTTAGCATTTTTTGATTGGGTAACCATGGCAATCACATGTCAGAAATCAAATGAATTTTTTCTTAATTGACTCAAATTTTATCTCTCTACTATTAATGTAATTGTTATGTAGTTTATAAATATATATACATGTAATGATATATATTTTTTCATAACCAAACTGCAATACCTGTATATCTCAAACACGGTCAATAGTTCGAGGAAAAATGCAAATTAACTGTTTCCTGCTACCCAAATCTGTCTCCATATCTAGGTACTTATCAAGTTGTGACCCCTTTCTCCTGTAATGTACAATTTAATATACTGCTTGACCAGATGTAATTAAACACTAAACAGTCACCTTAACACCCACATAGTGTTTTCTAGGCAAAACACTTAAAGATTACGAACGCATATAACTATTAAATGTGTATCTGATTTATCTACAAGTGTTCAACCTAAATATTAATAAATTAATTAGGAAATATACCTAGTTGTATTCTTATATATTTAGAAAATAAATAAACCATATTCCACACTTATTTATAAGTCATTTCCATATTTATATCAACCACGATAGAACATCACAACGTGAGCACAAATGTACGATAGCTTGTTTCATCCAATTTTCCTATCGTGCGCACTTCGTGCAATATTGTGCGATCCCACAAATGTATTTATTTCTTGATAATTCCTTCGTTTTAATCATCGAATACATTAACCGTTATTGAACCTTGATATCTTGATACACCAATTAATGATAATTCATTTAGCATTTGAATTGAGTGTTCAGACGCACTGCCCTTAAATTGCTGACTCTGCTTACAAAAACGCTTGACATAGATATACTGTTAGCTCTCAAACAAGGCATATCAAGGACCCAGATCAAGTGGTCAGACAGACTCACGTGACAGTTAAATCACGAGATTAGCCGGTGTCATATCATATTTTAACCCCCATTATAAAACTATCCGGATACTTTTTTCTGGCCATCATAAAACTATCCCTCCCATAGTATTTGAATCCCACTAATAGATTTCTTTTTATTCATAACTCTCTAATGATAGATAAAGGATTCCAGTTGGGAAATGTCTATACACTATGTGGGTGTTAAGGTGACTGTTTAGTGTTTAATTACATCTGGTCAAGCAGTATATTAAATTGTACATTACAGGAGAAAGGGGTCACAACTTGATAAGTACCTAGATATGGAGACAGATTTGGGTAGCAGGAAACAGTTAATTTGCATTTTTCCTCGAACTATTGACCGTGTTTGAGATATACAGGTATTGCAGTTTGGTTATGAAAAAATATATATCATTACATGTATATATATTTATAAACTACATAACAATTACATTAATAGTAGAGATAAAATTTGAGTCAATTAAGAAAAAATTCATTTGATTTCTGACATGTGATTGCCATGGTTACCCAATCAAAAAATGCTAAAAATGGTTAAGAAAATTATTACTCCCACATAACACTACAACTTTATGTAAGACATGTATCCTGAACACCTGTCTTAAAACCAACAACACTGTCATGGTAACAAACTACGTACGTTTCAGCAAATTCCTTCACAACATGACCACGTGTAAACACTATGAAAAATTAACTTCCTGTAAAGCTAGTTTTTGGGGCGTGGGCACAGATTCGAGATAGTCCAAATAATAATCTCCAACATAAAACTAAAATATCATTCTGAAAAAAATGAAACCCTACATTGTCCATTACAACAAGACCAATTTTAGCAAGAATTTATTTTTCGTATTTTAATCAAAACCTTTAAAATGGGGTTATCTAATCAACGAAAATATCACCTATGTCCACACTGAGAAACTGTGTACTGCTACCTTACCTGGGTGTTTCCCTGAAATCAGAGAGTTACTATACCACTGTAAGTGTATCACTGTTACTGTACCACTGTTACTATATCACTGTTAATATACCACTGTTACTGTACTACTGTTACTGTATCACTGTTACTATATCACTGTTACTGTACCACTGTTACTATATCACTGTTACTATACCACTGTTACTATACCACTGTTACTGTACTACTGTTACTGTATCACTGTTACTGTATCACTATTACTGTACCACTGTTACTGTACCACTATTACTGTACCACTGTTACTGTATCACTGTTACTGTATCACTGTTACTGTATCACTGGTACTATACCACTGTTACTGTGCCACTGTTACTATATCACTGTTACTATACCACTGTTACTATACCACTGTTACTATATCACTGTTACTGTACCACTACTACTGTACCACTGTTACTATATCACTATTACTGTACCACTGTTACTGTACCACTGTTACTGTATCACTGTTACTGTACCACTGTTACTGTATCACTGTTACTGTATCACTGTTACTGTACCACTGTTACTGTACCACTGTCACTGTACCACTGTCACTGTACCACTGTTACTGTACCACTGTTACTATACCACTGTAAGTGTATCACTGTTACTGTACCACTGTCACTGTATCACTGTTACTATATCACTGTTACTGTACCACTGTCACTGTATCACTGTTACTATATCACTGTTACTATATCACTGTTGCTGTACCACTGTCACTGTATCACTGTCACTGTACCACTGTTACTGTATCACTGTTACTGTACCAGTGTTACTATACCACTGTTACTGTACCACTATTACTATATCACTGTTACTATATCACTGTTACTGTACCAGTGTTACTATACCACTGTAACTGTACCACTTTCACTATATCACTGTTACTGTACCACAGTTACTGTATCACTGTTACTATAACACTGTTACTATACCACTGTTACTGTACCACTATTACTATACCGCTGTTACTATACCACTGTTACTATACCGCTGTTACTATACCACTGTTACTACACCACTGTTACTATACCACTGTTACTGTACCACTGTTACTATACTACTGTTACTGTACCACTGTTACTATACCACTGTTACTGTACCACTGTTACTATACCACTGTTACCGTACCACTGTTACTATACCACTGTTACTACACCACTGTTACTATACCACTGTTACTGTACCACTGTTACTATACCACTGTTACTGTACCACTGTTACTGTACCACTGTTACTATACCACTGTTACTGTACCACCGTTACTATATCACTGTTACTGTACCATTGTTACTATGCTAATATTACTATACCAATGTTACTATATCACTGTTACTGTACCATTGTTACTGTATCACTGTTACTATACCACTGTTACTACACCACTGTTACTATACCACTGTTACTGTACCACTGTTACTATACTACTGTTACTGTACCACTGTTACTATACCACTGTTACTGTACCACTGTTACTATACCACTGTTACCGTACCACTGTTACTATACCACTGTTACTACACCACTGTTACTATACCACTGTTACTGTACCACTGTTACTATACCACTGTTACTGTACCACTGTTACTATACCACTGTTACTATACCAATGTTACTATATCACTGTTACTGTACCATTGTTACTGTATCACTGTTACTATACCACTGTTACTATACCAATATTACTATATCACGGTTACTGTACCACTGTTACTGTATCACTGTTACTATATCACTGTTACTATACCACTGTTACTATACCATTGTTACTATATCACTATCACTATGTCACTGTTACTGTTACTGATTGTGATGGCCATCATAAATGTATCTCCGAAACATATTTGATAATTGTTCCACATCTACTTCACTAATCTTTATGCCTTCTTTCGTGTATGTATAATTCTATATGCAATAAATTTTCTCCTAGAATCACAAGATAATATTTTTATCGTAATATATATTTCGTCCACTGAAGAGCTGCCACACAACAAGATCCGTTGATATTCCTGATCAGTCTTCTAACATTCCAAACTCCCATTCCTTTTCCTTGCAAGCATATCTATTAGGTGTTTACCATTGTAACCATTAAATCATATACTGATATAGTTTTCCTGTACAGATAATTACCAAAACGTTAGCAAGCTGTTATAGCATGCTAATATTGGCAGAATATAGGCCGCACATGTGTATTGCCTTCACGTGTTACGTAACACTAGTACACCAGTAATCACCTATTTGGACACATGTACACTCAGGTACCCCTGGTATCTGTGGCGTTCTGACTGACCAACGACTACAAGTATATACAGTTAATATGTAGAACAGAAGAATTCAAGTATCTATCTAAAGCGGGATACAAATACTACAGGGGGATACAAATACTACAGGGGGGATACAAATATTACAAGGGGGATACCAATACTACAGGGGGGATACAAATACTACAGGGGGGATACAAATATTACAGGGGGGATACAAATACTACAGGGGGGATACAAATATTACAGGGGGGATACAAATATTACAGGGGGGATACAAATACTACAGGGGGGACACAAATATTACAGGGGGGACACAAATACTACAGGGGGGATACAAATATTACAGGGGGGATACAAATATTACAGGGGGGATACAAATACTATAGGGGGATATAAATACTATAAGGGCGGTTACAAAATACTATAGGGGGATACAAATACTAAAGGGGGGTACAAATACTATAGGGGGATACAAATACTATAGGGGGCGGTTACAAAATACTATAGGAGATACAAATACTATAGGGGGTTACAAATACTACAGGGGGATACCAATACTATAGGGGGATACAAATACTATAGGGGGATACAAATACTATAGGGGGGATACAAATACTACAGGGGGATACCAATACTATAGGGGGATACAAATACTATAGGGGGATACAAATACTAAAGGGGGTACAAATACTATAGGGGGCGGTTACAAAATACTATAGGGGATACAAATACTATAGGGGGTTACAAATACTACAGGGGGATACCAATACTATAAGGGGATACAAATACTATAGGGGGATACAAATACTATAGGGGGGATTCAAATACTATAGGGGATACAAATGCTACAGGGGGATACAAATACTATAGGGAGATTCAAATGCTATAGGGGGATACAAATACTATAGGGGGATACAAATACTAAGGGGGATACAAATAATATAGGGGGATACAAATACTACGGGGGATACAAATGCTATAGGGGGGGGTTTACAAATACTAAGGGGGTTACAAATACTATAGGGGGATACAAATATTATAGGGGGGATACAAATACTATAGGGGATACAAATGCCATAGGGGATACAGATACTATAGGGGGGATACAAATACTAAGGGGGATACAAATACTATAGGGGGATACAAATACTATAGGGGGATACAAATACAATAGGGGGATACAAATACTATAGGGGGATACAAATACTATAGGGGGGATACAAATACTATAGGGGGGATACAAATACAAATACTATAGGGGGGATACAAATACTATAGGGGGATACAAATACTATAGGGGGGATACAAATACTATAGGGGGATACAAATACTATAGGGGGGATACAAATACTATAGGGGGGATACAAATACTATAGGGAGGATACAAATACTAAGGGGGTACAAATACTATAAAGGAGGTACAAATACTAAGGGGGCACAAATACTATAAAGGAGGTACAAATACTATTGGGGGATATAAATACTAAGGGGGATACAAATACTAAGGGGAATACAAATACTAAGGGGGGATACAAATAATAGAGGGGCGGTACAAATACTATAGGGGGGATACAAATACTATAGGGGGATACAAATACTATAGGGGGATACAAATACTACGGGAGATACAAATGCTATAGGGGGATACAAATACTATAGGGGGATACAAATACTAAGGGGAGGGGGATACAAATACTACGGGGGATACAAATGCTATAGGGGGGTTAAAAATACTAAGGGGGTTACAAATACTATAGGGGAGGTACAAATACTAAGGGGGATACAAATACTATAGGGAGGATACAAATACTAAGGGGGGATACAAATACTATACGGGGGTACAAATACTAAGGGGGATACAAATACTATAGGGAGGATACAAATACTAAGGGGGGATACAAATACTATAAGGGGATACAAATACAATAGGGTGGATAAAAATACTAAGGGAGATACAAATACTATAGGGGGATACCAATACCATAGGGGGGATACAAATACTATAGGGGGATACAAATGCCATAGGGGATACAAATACTATAGGGGGGATACAAATACTAAGGGGGATACAAATACTAAGGGAGGATACAAATACTATAGGGAGATTCAAATGCTACAGGGGGATACAAATACTATAGGGGGATACAAAAACTATAGGGGCATACAAATATTATAGCGGGGGATACAAATATTATAGGGGGATAAAAATACTAAGGGCGATACAAATACAAAGGGTGATATAAATACTATAGGGGGATACAAATACTATAGGGGGGATACAAATACAAAGGGGGATATAGATACTATAGGGGGATACAAATACTACAGGGGGATACAAATACTAAGGGGGGATACAAATGCTATATGGGGTACAGATACTTTAGGGAGATACAAATACTAAGGGGGGATACAAATACTATAGGGGGATACAGATACAACGGGGGATACAAATACTAAGGGGGGTGCAAATACAAAGGGGGATATAAATACTATAGGGGTAACAAATACTATAGGGGGTACAGATACTATAGGGGATACAAATACAAAGGGGGATATAAATACTATAGGGGGTTACAAATACTATAGGGGGTACAAATACTATAGGGAGGATACAAATACTATAGGGGGATACAAATACTATAGGGGGATACAAATACTATAGGGGGATACAAATATTATAGGGGGGATACAAATACTATAGGGAGATACAAATGCTACAGGGGGATACAAATACTATAGGGGGGATACAAATACTATAGGGGGATACAAATATTATAGGGGGGATACAAATACTATAGAGGGATACAAATACTAAGGGGGAGGGGTTACATGTATTTATATGATGGGCAACAAAGTATCCCCGGATACGTTTATGCTTTAACGATTGGGGATACAAATATGATATGACACAGAACTAAACTGGCATTGTTACATTCTATATAAAATACACGCGATGTTCTGAAAACATAAATGGTTTAACAGCGTAGCCATATTTAATATACACGCGCGTACGTGTCACTGTCTTACACATACACACAAGTGTTATATATACCCTAACAGCCGTTTATAAATAATGTATACATTTCACATGAGTCAGGGTACAACCATACCGTTGTAAGGATAAATCGTGCTACCTCGTGTGTACATAATGTACACGCTAAATGGTCCAGAACGTAGAACACCATGCTCGTCTGTGTAGTTAACGAAATTGACATCATCCGCTCAGAATTCACCTACATACCCTTATTGTTATTTGAAACAAACACTTTCTGGAAATAAAATATTTGATTTTTAAGATGCTAGATAAACCATGAACATGATTATAATACTCACCATGTGTGCCCGCGAACGAAAAGAGCCTCTACTTCTTACTTCTTCTACTACAGATATGTGTTGGTCCTATCTATTTTGTTTGTCGTTTCTATTTTTAGATGTGTTTTGACTGGTAGCTAGATTTTTTGTTTCGTTCTGCTGTGCCAGCGGTTTTAAGCCTTATGTCTTCCGTCATTCTGTATCGATCTGTTCAAATGTTGTCAGTTTCCTTAGTTACGTGTATGCTTCAGACTGCTTCTATTGAATTTTACACCAACAAAGCACTTGATATATCTGGTCGCTGATTTCATTACAGCTCGTCAATTTCAGTTTCCATTTCAAACGCCATGTTATTTGCAGCTGACGATGACTTGTCTGGGTGTTTATACTACGATAATCGAGAAATATTGTTGTCTGAGAAAAAAACATGATTTTTTCCCCAGTTTATACAAACATACACTCTTACATCAGTCCTAGCTGCTCTTAAATGTCTGTAAGATATGAAATATTAATGCAAATATTTGTACTGCTTGTAGGCATAGTCTGTATAAGGTCTCTGGTGTTATTGATGGGCAGATATATTAGGAGTGAAGTACATAAGTGAACTGTTAAGAGTCAGTACAAAGACGAACGAAGAAATGATAGTCAGCATTTTCACAAAGACGGCACCATAAACGAGTTTGGTCAGTAAGGGTTTTAATGATTATTACGTTTGTAAGTATCGTAGTTGACATAAAGTTAAAAATGACCGATAGATAAGTATGGGACATGATTTATTTATTTTCTATATACATGAGAGTCCCTCTAAGAACATATATATTTCCTTATCAAGCCATAAATATGTAGGTTGGACACATGTAGATATATCAGATACACACGGAATATTAAAGTGTTTTGTTTACGAAGTGTCACAGTGGCCAGCATTAATGTACGGACACGCGTTATACATGTAAATATTGAATTGACCTCTCATTTTCTCTCGACAATAAATCGTCTTAACTATCATACCGTCAGCAGGAAATTTTCTTTTTTTCTGTCATTTTTTTTGGAAAAGTAAAAAAAAAAAAAAGGGGGGGGGGGGGGGGGGGGGTGGGGGGGGGGGGGAGTAAATCATGTGTTGTGTTTGTCCCAAGGGCGACCTAGCCGATATGGATCCGGAACGGTCACGTATTTTTATTTATTTGATAGGTTCGAAGATGTAAATTTCGATATGTTGGTAGCATTTCGGAAGTCCGTCAAAATTACTTTATAGATAGTCCCTATTGTTAACCTAATCCTAGCCTCTAGGTCAGCGTTATCACGCAGGCCTGCTCTTTTTAGACAAAAGAACAGAGGAATTTTTATCGCGCGAGTTTCTCACAGGGACCACCATTTTCAGTCCCATCCGACGGACTGTGGGTTAATAGTTTTTTGTTGGTAAATTGCTGGTAGTGATCTGTATTTGGTGTCTACACAGTCTGCCACTCTGTATCAATGCCTATACTTTCTGTAAATCCACACTGTTCCTTTCTTCATGCAGCTGTTCATTTTCCGGCGTCAAAATTATTACATTTTGTGATTATGAGGATCGTTGTCGAGGAGGTCGGAAGTGTTTGTATGAGATGATCGAGTGGTTAAAGCCCCAATATACGTAACATTTACCAAAAATTTAGTGTATAATCACACATAATTATTGAGATATTCTCTAAGATGTAGTTAAAATTAAGTTATTCAAACAATATTTACCATGACTTTGTGCATAAAGTATTGATATATGAGCAGTTGAAACTCGCTATTTGTAAACACACCTCCATTTTAAACACGCCGCCACCGAAATTACGATTGTTGCCGAACCACGTCGGAAAGTTCATGACCTGATCTCGCGAGAGTTGAGGTTTCTACTTCTAGAGGAAGCACATGCAGATATGTCTTTGGTAAGTTTTTGTTTACAAACATTGTTTGCGAAGTCTTGTCGTAGACTTGAGGTATTCCTGTGATAAACATTCAGTTTTTGGGAAATAATTAGAAGGAATAATTAGTTTAGAAACGATACGACGCACAATTATAAGAATTCAGAACTGGCCTGATGTGTGATTGGAAAAAAAGGAAGCGACTGGTGGACGTCTGTACTGTGTCTTACACACGCGGAATATGCACATGCGCAATGTCATCGCTACGAGCGGTAATGTATGAATTATTGTGGGTCCCACATTGTTTTTTTTTTCGATTTTTTCAATTTTTATTTAAATTGAAAACAGTCAGTTTTATTTTCTTTAATTAAAGGAAAGTATTTGTTTTGTTACATATATTACGGGGAAAATAAGATAAAGGTTGTTTTTTATAGTGATTTTTTACGTATATTGGGGCTTTAATGAAATAGAATTGTCGGGCGTTATAGGGTAGGAATGGTAAGAAAGGAAGACTACAGGGAGAGGTAGGGAAGAGGGGCCAGTAGATATTTGGCAGAGGATAGTCAGAGGGTAGGAGGTTTTCTTATATTGGTGTGTGTGATTAGGGTGGGGGTGGGATGGGGGCTTACGCTCCTACTCTAGTGTGTGGTCTTACGCTCCTACTGTAGGGGGTGGTCATATGCTCCTGCTGTAGGGGTGATGTACAATCTTACTGTAGCGGGTGGTCTTACTTTCCTACTGTAGGGGGTGGTCTTTCTCTCCTACTGTAGGGGTGATGTACGCTCCTACTGTAAGGGGTTGTCTTACTTTCCAGTTGTAAGGGGTGGTCTTAAGCTCTTGCTGTAGGGAGTGGTCTTACTTTCCTACTATAGGGGGTGGGCTAACGCTCCTACTATAGGGGGTGGTCTTACGCTCCTACTATAGGGGGTGGTCTTACGCTCCTACTATAGGGGGTGGTCTTACGCTCCTACTATAGGGGGTGGTCTTACTTTCCTACTGTAGGGGGTGGTCTAACGCTCCTACTGTAGGGGGTGGTCATACGCTCCTGCTGTAGGGAGTGGTCTTACGCTCCTACTGTAGGGGGTGGTCTTACTTTCCTACTGTAGAGGGTGGTCTTACGCTCCTACTATAGGGGGTGGTCATACGCTCCTACTATAGGGAGTGGTCTTACGCTCCTACTGTAGGGGTAGTCTTACTTTCCTACTATAGGAGGTGGTCTTAAGCTCTTGCTGTAGGGAGTGGTCTTACGCTCCCACTGTAGAGGGTGGTCATACGCTCCTGCTGTAGGGGGTAGTCTTACTTTCCTACTATAGGGGGTGGTCTAACGCTCCTACTATAGGAGGTGGTCTTACGCTCCTGCTGTAGGGGGTAGTCTTACTTTCCTACTGTAGGGGGTGGTCTTACTTTCCTACTTTAGGGGGTAGTCTTACTTTCCTACTGTAGGAGGTGGTCTAACGTTCCTACTGTAGGGGGTGGTCTAACGCTCCTACTATAGGGGGTGGTCTTACGCTCTTGCTGTAGGGAGTGGTCTTACTTTCCTACTATAGGGGGTGGTCTAACGCTCCTACTATAGAGGGTGGTCTTACGCTCCTGCTGTAGGGGGTAGTCTTACTTTCCTACTGTAGGGGGTGGTCTTACTTTCCTACTGTAGGGGGTAGTCTTACTTTCCTACTGTAGGGGTGGTCTTTCTCTCCTACTGTAGGGGTTGGTCTTACGCTCCTACTGTAGAGGGTGGTCTAACGCACCGACTGTAGAGGGTGGTCTTACACTCCTACTGTAGGGGGTGGTCTTACGCTCCTGCTGTGGGGGGTAGTCTTACGTTCCTACTGTAAAGGGAGGTCTAACGCACCGACTGTAGAGGGTGGTCTTACGCTCCTACTGTAGAGGGTGGTCTTACCCTCCTACTGTAGGGGGTGGTCTTACGTTCCTACTGTAGGGGTGGTCTTAAGTTCCTACTCTAGGGGACGGTCTTACGCTTCTGCTGTAGTGGGTGGTCTTACGTTCCTTCTGTAGGGGTGATGTACGCTCCTACTGTAGAGGGTGGTCTAACGCTCCGACTGTAGAGGGTGGTCTTACGCTCCTGCTGTGGGGGGTAGTCTTACTTTCCTACTGTAGGGGTGGTCTTTCTCTCCTACTGTAGGGGTTGGTCTTACGTTCCTACTGTAAAGGGAGGTCTAACGCACCGACTGTAGAGGGTGGTCTTACACTCCTACTGTAGGGGGTGGTCTAACGCTCCGACTGTAGAGGGTGGTCTTACGCTCCTGCTGTGGGGATAGTCTTACGTTCCTACTGTAAAGGGAGGTCTAACGCACCGACTGTAGAGGGTGGTCTTACACTCCTACTGTAGAGGGTGGTCTTACGCTCCTACTGAGGGGGTGGTCTTACGTTCCTTCTGTAGGGGGTGGTCTTACTTTCCTACTGTAGGGGGTGGTCTTTCTCTCCTACTGTAGGGGTTGGTCTTACGCTCCTACTGTAGAGGGTGGTCTAACGCTCCGACTGTAGAGGGTGGCCTTACGCTCCTACTGCAATGGGTGGTCTTACGCTCCTACTGTAGGGGGTGGTCTAAGGCTCTTGCTGTAGGGAGTGGTCTTACTTTCCTACTGTAGGGGGTGGTCTAACGCTCTTACTGTAGGGGGTGGTGTTAAGCTCTTGCTGTAGGGGGTGGTCTAACGCTCCTACTATAGGGGTTGGTCTTACGCTCCTGCTGTAGGGGGTGGTCTAACGCTCCTACTATAGAGGGTGGTCTAACGCTCCTACTGTACGGGTTGGTCTTACGTTCCTACTGTAGAGGGTGGTCTAACGCACCGACTGTAGGGGGTGGTCTTACGTTCCTACTGTAGGGGGGTTGTCTTACGTTCCTACTGTAGGGGTGGTCTTAAGTTCCTTCTCTAGGGGACGGTCTTACGCTTCTGCTGTAGGGGGTGGTCTTACGTTCCTTCTGTAGGGGGTTGGTCTTACGTTCCTATTGTTTTACGTCTCTACTGTAGGGAATGGTCTGAAACTCCTGCTGTAAAGGGTGGCTCCTGTATATCCTATGTTATCCTTTTTAGGGGGTCCTGTTGTGTTTCTTTGACTGTTAGCGTGTGCTTTGTTGTATGTGTGTTTTATGTTTGGACCTACGTGGATGTACGGTTCCCGGCAAAAGGTGGCCACTTCTGCAACTTCAGTGGTTGTGTTGTATAAGCGCTATCTTCGTGGATGAGTTGTGTAATGTGTCGGGTTTTGATAATCAGAAATTGAGCCCCACTATGTTCTTTACAGCGCCCTAGGTATGAACCCGAGTCTCCATTCTGTTACCCTTACCCGCCTTCACTGTACGTGTAAACTGCTTTACGAGTGTGTATGCAAGGGATGCGGCACAGACGAGGACATCGCAGACCTCTTGAGGTGTCAGTATGCACCATTGAATGAGAAGTTCAGTAGTAATCCTTCTTCGTGCAGTCTCCCTGGATATCCTGGAACATCCTACCTATTTTGGATAGTATTGCGCAGGGTTCTGATGTTCAGGAAAGGAACCCCACTGTGTTCCTTACAGCGCGTTAGGTGTGCGCCCAAATCTCCAGATCCTGACAACATCGCTTTTGCAATGTTGTGTTGCTTAATGGTGTTATATTGTTTTGTAATAACCTATCATTCTCAGATATCTGATGATTGTGAAAATGCAATGTTTATCCAGTGAAGCTAGAACACTATTGGTAGAAGTTATTGGGATTTTATTTTCATTTAATTCCTCAGAGTGTTCTGCCCTAGCTTTGAGATGTTTAGAACAGAGAAAGAAGACCCGATCGTTTGTTTTCACGTTATCACATAACTCACTGTCTGGCGAAATTTCACATAATATTGATGATTAATTTCAATTTTGCTTTGCCCAATCTTAATCTTGTAATAATGTTATCATCTATTTTATAAGAACCGTATACTTTTGATTTTCTAATTGTTTTTTTTTTCTATAATTTGCTTCAGATTGTTCGAGTTGCTTTGATCTTTCCCAATCTTATTTATCAGAGAGCAGACTTCGGTTTTCGTAAGTTTGACGTCGATGTCTGTAACGTCATGATATAATTTATCTACTTTTTCGTTACCGGGGATATTTACATGAGATGGTGTGTACTGTCACGTTGATACCCCTATACAGGTAATTATCCCTGCTCGGGGCACATCGCTAGCCACTCTCTGTTGGTTTCAGTGTTATTTCGAAAACTGGCGAATTGAGAATGACTGTTATATTTACCGATCAATTGAAATATTCCTATGATCGATATTAAGTTATAACTACACCGGCTTTCCGTTTAATTTTTAATCCGTAATATTTCCAAACCGGACAAAACCTGCGACCTGTGTGATGCGTGTGTTCGCACGATGTATGCGTGATTAGAAAATATATGTTGCCGCGAACTGTACATTTAAAGAAAACTGTTTAGGATAATGCTTCACTAAGTCTAAAGTCAAGTAATCCCTCTTCTCCACCATGTTGTATAGAGAATTGTGTTTTGGGGAGCTTGGCGTGAGTTGTTTAACTTGAACACGTGTTTTCAATCTCTTCAATTTTATTCCGGGAGAAGGTAAAAAAGAAAAACTAAAACTAGAACCAACAATGAGACGATACGGATACACGGACATACCAACAAACAAAACGGCAAATTCCGGATATTCATTGATGGTGTGTATATATAACACAATTCAATTGCAACAATTATACTTTGTCACTATCTACTGGTTAACTCTTACCAAGCTTTGAACAAGCGGTGTCTGGTGTCAAAGAAAGATATTTGTAAATTATGACGTCATGCAGCATGGAATGTATTTGTTTAAACGTTTTTGTTTTCTTTCAGTTTAAAACATCTTACGCGAGTTCCCGTTTCATATTTAAAGCCATGAAACGAGTCTAACATTTTTTCACCATTTTGAGTGAGTCATTAAATGAAAACACGGACTCAAATATCTTTGTAGTCCGAATACATAACCCAAATGAATGATGGTGCACGCCATACGATTCTCGTCCCCGTTTTCACTCAAAATGGTTTTTAAGAACATCAACCAGAGGGACTTTTGCTTATGAGTGTAATATTTGTTATCATACATGGTAAGTTACCAGAAAATGATATATTCGTTTTTAAGTTTTCCCACACAGCAATCAGGAAGTTTTCTTGGGTAAGAAAATTTCGATGTAGATTTGAAGATTTTAGAATACATGGGTTATTTTTCACAGATAGACACGTTTTCACACACAGCAACCAGAAAAGTTTCTTGGGAAAGATAACATTGACGTAGATTTGAAGATTTTATAATATGTAGCTTATTTTTCACAGATAGACACGTTTTCACACAAAGCAGCGTTTGTAAATCGGTTTAGCTAGATCTATAAAGAAATTCCGTTATCAAAGTTTGTTCCAACAGCAAATTGAGGTGAACGATTGCCTTAACGAAACACATGTAAACAGATGATTTTGAACAGTTTTCTTCAAATGTATCTCATGAGATTTTGTTCGGAATATGGCTATAAAAAATCCAGCGTGCAAGGTCATGTTGGTTTGTAAGTATGTAAAATATATAAAAATACGTAAATGATATGAGAGGTGGAGGAAAGCCACAGTTCCCGGACAAATGACCTGCGGTCAGTGCTTGGTAACTGCCCCCTTTAGGTCACGAAACCGCGGTCAATAGGTGGAGAGCTAGTGATAAAGACGGTCAGACTCGGTCTCAATTTCTACAACTACGAAACAAAGCAATTTATAAGAAGCATTCTCACACCAAGATAGCACCATACGATCATATATAGTCATCTCAATCAAACCTAGCTTTCCAAATGTTCGAATATACAATCGAACCTCATTATCTCGAAGTGGGTGGGGCTGTTGGAAAACCTCGAGTTATCGGTGTAATCAATTTAAGTGAATTCGAATGTTTAGAGTAAAATTTGACCGGAACCGATGAATAATTCGAATTAAACATGGTCTTCGAGTTATGTGAGTTCTAGATAACTAGGTTTTACTGTAGTGCAAAGAACACACAGATAAATAGCACATTTCAATATGAATTTAGAATTAGATACAGTAGAGCCGAATGGTGAAGGTCAGGAAACTGCGTCATACTGTTGTTTCGTCCATTTAGACCCGTCAGTGATTCTACAACATACAGTTGTTTCGTCCATTTAGGACTCGTCAGTGATGCTACATCATACAACTGTTTCGTCCATTTAGAACTCGTCAGTGAAGCTACATCATACAGCTGTTTCGGCCTTTTAGGACTCGTCAGTGATGCTAAAACATACAGTTTTCCCGTCCATTTAGGGCTCGTCAGTGATGCTACAACATACAACTGTTTCGTCCTTTTAGGACTCGTCAGTGATGCTACATCATACAGCTGTTTCGGCCTTTTAGGACTCGTCAGTGATGCTAAAACATACAATTGTTTCGTCCATTTTGGGTTCGTCAGTGATGCTAAGGGCCTAAATTTTAAAGCCTGGGAGGTGATTGAGGAAAATCCAAAGTGATCGAAAGAAAACTCAAAATATAGACGCTGCGAAGCATTAACTCCGTAATTTGATAAATTGCGTAATTTTCATATATCTGAGATTTTCAAAACATCATCTACATTATATTCTGAGCTGTGCAAATTTTCTTATGTATGAAAATGTGGCAAGTAGGTAATGAAAATATCACACATAAAATGTACATGTATATACACCGGTAGATATGAAGGACATTCAGATACTGGAAAATAGCTCAGTTCAAAGACAAGCCATTATACTGCCAGCGGTTTAGTTTGGTTTTATGGTGTTTGAGGTCCTATCAACAGCTTGGGTCAATTAAGGTCGGTATCCCGGTGTATGTGAGGTGAGTTGGTCAGGTTTTAGATATTTCACATCCTATCAACAGCTAGGGTCAATTAAGGACAGCCTTCCGGTGTATGCCAAGTGAGTGTATATATGTGTTTGAGCCACTTGTGACAGTGTGAATCTGGTTCTATGGACCTAAATTTCGACTTAGAAAATTCAACTGCGCCACCATTTCCAGCTACACGAATAACAGCTTTGCATCGCCCAGTATTGTCTAGTACAGTCCGAAACCGTCTGATACTGTTCTGTCGGGCCAGTAGCGTAGAAGTGATGTACACCATACGCTCGAAACAGCGATTATTGTTTACAATAAAAATTATTACTGCATTTTTTTTATTTGTTGAATAAAATGTTTTGGTGTTAATCTGAGAAAAGATATTTTTGATTAGCTAATACCCGGCAGCTGCAACAACAATGCACAGGCAAACTAACGAGCATCAAGCATGTTACTAAATCAAACGTCAGGCCTTGAGCAAGCAGATTTCAGAGTTTTGGCAAAACCTTGTGTTCGACATTTTACTACACGGATGGTAGCTCTAATGTTAATATAGAGTTCAATACAAGAACGTAATAATATTATTGTGATATTTTGAAAATACCAACATGGCAACATATTAATATATTTCAAACTCAAATTCCACAAAACATGATGAATAAAAGAAAGATTTACACGGAGACTCCTAAAAAAGTACAAGGAGAATAAGACCAGGTGTTCCGGAAGAGTAAGCGTCTTCTGCTTTATCGACGACACTCACTACCACTAATAGAGATACAGATTATCCTTGTGTAAAAACATGTACCAGTTCCAAAAAGAAAATGAATGCAAACAAATTCATTTACACTGTGCTAAACGTGATATTGGCCAGGTTAGTGTTTAAACGTCACAAATCTAGACAACACGTCAACTTACAAATTATTCATTCACAAGTAAAAAGTCATGAGTGGGCCTTTTACCTATTTTTCTCTTCTGTTCTTTCTATTTTCTCATCTATACCACCTTTTGTTCAAATTATTTAAACTTACAACTGTACGTCTACGAATTACATATTTTAATGTCTATTGTATAAGTATGTGTCACGTGCAGTATATTAATCATTTGTCATTTCATTTATGGAGAAGAGTTCATAAGTTGCTAGAACTCTGATTTATTTATCTTCTACTGGTAATAAAATATACGTTTGAATTATATTATCCACATTACATATCTGTTCTAAAGTCTGTTGGCGAATCGCTATATATTTAACACTAGGACGGCATAAAACAATTAACACAGCTTGTAATCTATCTAGACTCGGTGTGTTGGTTTCTGCCACTTTGTATGGCATTTTTGTCCAAAAGTAAACATCCAAAATTTAAATTGAAAATTAAATCGAATAAATCATAAAGCAATTAAATATCTTTAATAAGAAATTGTGATTCATCATATGAAGAGCATATTCATAGAGATATAAATGTGGTATTGTACATAATGATATTTTAACTCATGTTGTGTTAGTATGTACTTACACAGAAGATGTACGTGATCTATTATGGTGTTCTATTTCCCATATTAACAATGACGGTATTTCACGAAGTGTTTATCTACATTCCCTATCAAGTCAAGAGTTATTATATATCCTCCTAGGAGGACAGATGACTTGTGATTTAAATGAGCATGATATGTATGTCTTTAGATTACGAGCAGTGATATTTATTGAGAAAATTTTTAAAATGTATCACCTCTAGTAGCATATGATCGCCTAACTGAGAGCATGTGTAATTCATATCATTTTTTTTCTATACAAGAATTATGTACATCATAAGGATAGTGAAACTATTAATGAACTGTATTTCTTAATTATAATTGCCAATTATGTTTTTCAATTGATGTATATCTAGTATGCTCAAGTAATGTTATTGTTAACAATTGTATATGCGTTGATATGTAAATGACTATTATTCTGTTTGTAAAATCTTCAGCTTGGAGGAAATAAAGAGAATAATAATGGCATGATTGTAATCAGAAACATTACAATTGAAACTGAAAAGTTCTATACGACTCTACTCCATGCTAAAGAATGGTTTCGAGAGTAAAAAAAATCCTTCTAATTATATTTTCAGAATTTTAGGCCTAACACATAACAATACAGTGAGGCATGGTACGAATATTTTAGGCACCTTGCTGCAGGTGCTTGGGATTCCTTACCCAACCACATGCACAACATTATTTGTTTTGATGAACTTAAAGCTGTGATCACAAAACGGAATCAGAAAAACTTGAAGTAGTGCAGAATGCTGATTACCTCCCTTTACTGGCTTGCTTTATCTTTTACCTTATTCATGTGTTATATTTCTTAGCTTGAATTATCAACTAAGATTTCAGTGCTTCATATTTTTCAGTCGATTGGTTATACCTGTAATATAAGTGCTGATATTTTGCTTTGTCTAATTTAAACCCATTCTGATTGAGATATGCACCTAACTGGCAAGGATTCATTTATATCTTTGCCGACTGTGCTTCTGTATGTAATGTTATCAGTATTCATCCTACCGTTTAATATGTGTTTTATATGTTACTTTGTTACATGTTGTCGCTAAATATTTTACATAACAGGTATGTTATAGAAACAGTTTAAACCTAAAAATAAAATAGATTAAAATAGTTATAAGACTATGTTGGACGGTCGAAGGGAGGTAACTCTCAATAATGATTATTAATGGATTCCGAGGCTGATTTTGCATGAATTCCCGACCCATGGTCCATATATATATATACAGACATATCATACCGATAAGGGAGGTAACTCCCGAAAAGGAAAAACTAAACATACCTCTTATTTAATTATGATTTTGCTTATGCTAGGGGCCGCAGATAAGTAACACATACATTACCTTGAAGACAACTGTTCTATCTTTCCAATGAGTGTTTCACCCCGGATGAACGAGATTGACCAAATAGAAACCAAGTTATAATCTGATGATAATAACTATTAATATAGGTATAAATGGCTAGGCAGACAATTTCCTGTTCGTCTCTAATGTGTATCTCAACAACTATGCTGAAATCGCAAAATCTACGATTGTGGTGGTATACAGTGCATATGACCTTGTGGTGGTATACAGTACTTATGACCTTGTGGTGGTATACTGTACCTATGACCTTGTGGTGGTATACAGTACCTATGACCTTGTGGTGGTATACACCTATGACCTTGTGGTGGTATACAGTACCTATGACCTTGTGGTGGTATAATGTACCTATGACCTTGTGGTGGTATACAGTACCTATGACCTTGTGGTGGTATAATGTACTTATGACCTTGTGGTGGTATACAGTACCTATGACCTTGTGGTGGTATACAGTACCTATGACCTTGTGCTGATATACAGTACATATGACCTTGTGCTGGTACACTGTACTTATGACCTTGTGGTGGTATAAAGTACCTATGACCTTGTGGTGGTATAATGTACCTATGACCTTGTGGTGGTATACAGTACCTATGACCTTGTGGTGGTATACAGTACCTATGACCTTGTGCTGATATACAGTACATATGACCTTGTCCTGGTACACTGTACTTATGACCTTGTGGTGGTATAAAGTACCTATGACCTTGTGGTGGTATACATATCTATGACCTTGTGGTGGCACACAGTACTTATGACCTTGTGGTGGTATAAAGTACCTATGACCTTGTAGTGGTATACGTACCTATGACCTTGTGGTGGCACACAGTACTTATGACCTTGTGCTGGTATACAGTACGTATGACCTTGTGGTGGTATACAGTACGTATGACCTTGTGGTGGTATACAATACCTATGACCTTGTAGTGGTATACAGTACCTATGACCTTGTAGTGGTATACAATACATATGTCCTTATCCGCACGACGTGTCCTTTGATGTTGTTATGCCCCGTACGTTGTAGAATTTCCACATTTACATCACGGCGTTCACATTCTTAATATCAACCGCCATATTCTATTTCATGTCATCAACCACAGGCGTACGCCGCACCTGATCCCAAATTCCCAAACCCAGTCTAGGATTACAGTAAGTAATTTACATCTCAAACACAAAAATTCAAATAAATTTCATTTTTTTTTTCAAAATCTATTTCAGTACATTTGTATTTGAACTCCAAAGTGTGAAAAATACCAAGGAAGCATTCATCAACATGATAGATATAACCAACTCTGGTAGTGTAATATAGATATACGAATAAAGAAAGATAGGGGAAAAGGAAGGAAGGAAGGAAGGAAGGAAGGAAGGAAGGAAGCAATGAAGAAAGGAAGGAAGGAAGGTAGCAATGAAGGGATGAAGGAAGGAAGGAAGAAAGGTAGCAATGAAGGGATGAAGGAAGGAAGGAAGGTAGCAATGAAGGAAGGAAGGAAGGCAGGACGGAAAAAGAAGGAAGGAGGAAAGGAAGGTAGCAATGAAGGAAGGAAGGAAGGTACATGTAGCAATGAAGGAAGGATGGTACATGTAGCAATGAAGGAAGGAAGGAACAAAGGTACATGTAGAAGGAAGGAAGAAAGGTAGCAATGAAGGAAGGAAGGAAGAAAGGTAGCAATGAAGGAAGGAAGGAAGGAAGAAAGGTAGCAATGAAGGAACGAAGGAAGGAAGGTAGCAATGAAGGGAGGAAGGACGGAAGAAAGGAAGGAAGAAGAATGGAGTAGGAAATAGATCTGTAATGACATAGTATATAAATATGCCACTTACTTTAAAATCTTCTACTATTTGTTACGTTATGTTTGAACTAAAAGAAAAATATTTTCATTATCTTCATCAGACAGGTTTGAGAAACCGTAAAGAATAACATCAATAGAAACATTACAGTAACGTGAGATACCATTTATCATAACTTGTCTTTGTTGTGTATACAGTATACAATCAAACAAGTAAGGCATTACATTGTCACGCCCATTGCCACATGCGCATATTGGACCGCTCACAATATCTACTCTATACAAATTATACTTTAAACTACTACATGAGTGTTCTTGTTTCATCAATATAGTGTGTTTCTTGAGTTCTCCATGAGTTAGATTCAATACCTGGCCTTTACTTTTTTGTCACTGGGCCCCTTGTTTGTAATTCTTCATTTCAAGTCTATAGTAATACTCAACATTAACTAGAAACCAAACAAATATGTACAAACAGAATTTGCATATATGTATTAACTTAACTAATTTGGTCACAATTACAGAGACAATACCAATTCAATCAATGATTATAAACAAGACATCAAAACACACCTTGCACAACTCCACACATTGTAAACAACCACTTAAAACTAATTTCATTTAATAAACAATTATGAGAGCTTCACCAGTCTTCCATAGTTACAAACAACAGCTAATTATCAGGATCTTGGGAGTTTCAGGATTCTCTTGGAACTGTAACATCTTACTGACATCGCTTCTCTTCAGAAAGGGGCTACCTTTTTGTACTGATAGTGTCTAAAATTAGCACAAGAGTGACGTAATCAACCAAACCGTCTAATGTCTAGATGCTTATTTCTGCGAAATCCTAGAGTGTATCTGAGAGGATGGCTGCTTGCCAGTGAAGACTGATGAACTGAAGAAAAATAGACGATCCAACCTGTATTTATAGCCTCCGAAATATTACTTCTCACGAGAGGTTCGTTGATTAGTCGGGAGATTTCCCTCCCATAGAAATGTATGTATTTCTACTAGTCTAGTTAAGCATGACCTCTCATTCAGTCCGCCTGATAATTAAGTGCAATTTATAAACAAACACTTTAAATAAGAAACTGACAACGGTAAAACTACTTATCTTAATACAATATATTCCTGACGGAAATGACGTCAGAAGCCTGTGGGAGGCATCAGAACACTTGGAGACGTCCCCATGACAGGTCTGGAAGTCTCTGAGAGGCCTCTCCAACCGGTAACCATTATTATTATTTCTTTTATTTCCTCCAAGTGTGAAGAGTTGTACAAAAAGAACATACATTAACATTACAGAAAGTAATAGTGCGTTTGTAAACAAATATACACATGAGAAGCATTTAAATTAATATAAAGTAAACAGTAGACACAGAGTTTACGTACGTATATTGTATACATACAACAACTCCTATAGTTATGAAGATAAACGCGCGAAATAAGCGTTTTCCATATGGAACGATATAATATAAAGAAAAGTTATATAGTAAACACATTGCATGCAAGAATCATTTCAATTACATACAAAGTAAACAATAGACATAGCATAACAAGTCTAAATTACCTCGTAATCAAACGAGATGGCGGTTATGAGAAATCTCGGACAGGTCCGTGAGTGGTCCACCGGTGTCAGTCATGAGAGATCTCGGACAGGTCCGTGAGAGGTCCAACGATGGCGGTCATCCTTCCTATAAAACACATTTCAAATCAGAAGTAGTTGTTCACAACTCCTGTACACATACATATTTGCTCCCAAAGCGGGCAGCTGTGCACATTATATGGTCAACACAAACAAACCGACTTGTGTTATAATCGGAGCTGATTCGATACAACATTATTTTTCGAACAGATACTTGGCTCGATAACAGTGCGAGTTGTCGTGAAATATTCTCATTCAGCTATTAGATTGTATGGTATGGCAGTGTGACAATAGACTACGTCTCTGACACTCTGGAGTATGATTGCAAACACCGAGGTTGTATGCACCCCTCATCTAATACTGGGATCACTGCACAGGTCACCTAATAGTGACATAGCCTTCATGATTCCGTATGCAATACGATAGAATCTACCCATAAGTAAACGTAATTGTGCAGTCATATGACTGAATGGCAACTCCAACCTTCTCTATAATGACTGGGTTACTCTGACAACACAAAGGAACCAGAATCCCCTCAGACTTAACAACAGGTTTGCTAGACACGATCTAAGCACGCGGCCTTGAACAAGCCCTTCAATTTTTAACCAGAGGAGAAAATTCTCTGGACTTATTCCTAACAAACCTCCTAGGACTCCTCAACCGGTTTGTATTATTGTCAGGTTTCGGGGACCGTGATGCAGTTTATGTGGGAATCTCAGTGAGTGCGCACAGAACCACACTTAAAGATAAAAGATATCTATTGAAGAGGGGAAACATTGACCAGATGAAGGAAGATTGCAGTGAATTTGACAACAAAGTCATCCACTTTAAGCTTTCAATATTATCTTTTGTTTTCAAATAATAAAAACTGAGAACGACTTTCTTCAGGGTAACGTCAAATCTGTTATAAACGTATAAGTCGAAGTTGTAGGAATTACGTCACAATTTTGTGTGATGACATCATGCATCTGTGTTAATTGTGTCATTCATGTTTGATATCACTTTTGTTTGTTTATTGAAAAATGCATTCGTGCAAGTTTTTTGCCGTGTCGATGAACTTTAACCTCTAATGCATTGATAACTGTTATTTATTTTATAAGTCCTTAAGAAAATAAAGTCTTCCAGCCTGAATATACACATTTTTCACTTTAAAAAGCGAAGAAAATGTAATATATTTATATCGATAAAGTAAAAATTAACTTGTATGGGAAATAATCAAGACAGAAAACCTATTGAATTTTGCTTTTTGTGAACATGCCTTCATTTACGATTGTTGCCGAACCAAAGTCGGGAATTCCTTTAAACGTTTCCGTGAGAGATCGGTTTTTACTATTCAGACTACAGCGCGAGCATTTTACCTGTGTAGGCCTGTGATGACGGCCTCAGAACTTCGTATAGCAGTGGGCTTGTTCTAAAGGGACCCATTTTTATTACTCTCCTGCCGGTGAAACCGGAAGTAACTTAAGTTTTAGTCGTCTGTCTGTCTGTCTGTCTGTCTGTCTGGTTTCCAGATGATAACTTAAGTAAGGGAACACCGATTAGGTTGAAACTTGTTGTGTTGGATTGTTTGGGGCCAAAAGGTAAACTACAAAGGTAACTGTTACTAAAAATAGATTTTTTCATTTCCAGACGATAGCTTAAGGGATGACCGATTAGGTTGGAACTTGAAGTGTGGGATTGTTTGGGGTCAAAAGGTAAACTACAAAGGTTACTGTTACTAAAAATAGATTTTGACATATGTGGAGTGAGACAAGGAATTTTACTTTTGGCAATGATATCACTTCATCGTGTGTGGATAGAGACGAGGAATTTTACTGTTGGAAATGATATCACTACATCACGTGTGTGAACAGAGACGAGGATTTTAACTGCTTTCACTACATCAACACACTCCACTGAACATTGAGAAATTTGATTGCGACATCACGTGTTCTGCACGAGTACCCTTTCCTTTTCCTTGTGTTTATGTGCATTGTACGCCTCGGTAGTCAAGTGAAGTTTTGTTACCGAGTCGTAAATGTACATGAGTGTAACGACACTATATACAGAAATACAGTGATAACTTTTCTTGGAAATGTTTTATTACAAACACTAACGCAAAATGAGTTTTTAAGTTTTCACGGCAACTTCTATAAGTTCAAGGAAAAGAAGACCATGTGTCAAAGAAGAGTAAGCGTATTCTGCTTCATCGACGACGTCCGTCATGTAAATCTTGGTCAATTCAAGGTAGTTACATAGTGCTCTCCAAAATGAACACCTTGTTACCATAATGACTGACAAAAATATCAATAAATATATTCAGATACTGCGCTAACGATTAGGACCCTACATTGAAATGGTAGATAATTAATGATTCCAAAAGGAACACCTCGCCTCGGTCGATAGTACTGCAATCTATGCGTGGTGTTCCGAATGTATTGATTCGGAAAAGGGGAAATAATGCTGACGAAACAAACGCTTTGATGGGAGTAATTTTTAGTTTCAAGCTGGTACGAAAGTAAGAAAAATGTCTGTTTAATTTTTTAAAGTAATTCTTCGACAGGTTTTAAACACAAAAATATTTATAAATGTTTAAATTTAATCATTTCGATGGTCGGATGATAACGCACTCGCCTTTCACCTAACCGGGTGGGGTTCGATTCCCAGAACGGACGTGAAAAGGTAGGGAATTACCTGTTCGACCACATGGGTTTTCCAGCATACTCCGGTTTCCACAAACAGTAAGTCCCTTCGCGCGATTACATCCGGGTGATTAGCATAAGTTGTTATTACTTGTTTCGTAATTGTTGTAAAATAAATAAAGTTGATGAGTAATGATTTAATGACGGATTATTTTGTGAGAAATCACTACGCCTAACAGTTGGCGTGACATGACGTCACTGACAGCTTAATCACGCTATTTTCAGTCATTTCAAATTCTTTCATATGTGGACATGTAACATTCAAATTGGAAATTTGTAAAGGTTTGAAATAATATGTTTTCCCTCTGATAAATCCTTTATTTATTCATTGTTTACTGTTTTGTGTACAATGCAAGATATTAGAATATTTCATGTTGCAGCAAGTTCATTTGTGATTATAACATTGAATAACAGCAATCCACATATGGGGTGAATGGGTAAACAGATATTCCATTCATAAAAAAAGATTCAACAGACCCACCCCAAAGTGGCGTGTTGCCGTTGACTCCTCGAGAAATGGAAAGAAAAAAATCGATGAATCAGTAGAATTTTCCTTCCAAACAAAAACAGACAAAAACTAGTAATGAAACTATAAAGTATAAGAGCGCCGTACCGTAATTGACAAAGACCGATGACGCTATTTGAATCAATGTGTTTATATCCTATTCTGTTTAAGGCTTTCATGATCTTGGACTTACCTTCTGTGAGTATAGAAGAGAATGAGTTGAAGTTGTTCAAGTTCACACAATTCTGTCAATTGGGACTATGTAACTAAATACAGATTTTTAAAACTATTAATCTTGTTTTTTTATTTAAGAATGCGATTTACAAAGTGGGAGTCGTCAGTAAAAAGCAGATGACTTTTACCACAACGCCTGGTTTATTCTCATTCCACCTGCTTTACTTACCAACGTGTAAATATTTCTATTACTAATGTTTACTAATATCCATGTCTTGTCCTCGTTTCATGGGGTTTCAGCTCGAATTATCAAGGTGTCTCAGCGTCTTTATAACTAACCTCTGTTTGAGGCGTACGTTTGGCGGTCGCCAAGTACTGGCCTCAGGTCGGTGGTTTTATTTCCGGAAACTCCGGCTTGACTCCACCTCTAAAATCTGGCATATCCTTCAATGACCTCCACTATCATTAGGACGTAAAGCAACAATAAAAAATCATGTTAAGAGATATTCAGTATTTTTCTGGGTAAATCTTGTACATTTGAGTTCCTGTATCAAGAGATTTTTTTAAAAACTATATGTGTCCAGACGCTCCTTAATACAGTACTTATTGTGAGTGATGTGTAGTGATTATAAACCACATAATTTATTTGTGTGCTCTTTGAGTCAAGACGATAACAATTATTGAAGTTTCGCTCTAAAC
Source organism: Ylistrum balloti (assembly GCF_031769215.1). Lineage (NCBI taxonomy): Eukaryota > Metazoa > Mollusca > Bivalvia > Pectinida > Pectinidae > Ylistrum > Ylistrum balloti. The sequence goes on along the minus strand of NW_026781937.1, from coordinate 442,198 downwards.
ATTTTATTTTTATTTCTCCTAGTAAAACTTGTCTTTGGTCACCTTTAATCATCAATTCAGCGTTTGAATTATGATTTTGGTAATAGGTCCACACTGTCTTGCTGTGAGGCCAAACGTAATGATGTAATAAAAGGATTTACGTGAGAGATTTAGTACTTTTGGATTAGTTAGTTCCTAAAATCAAAATACAGGCTAGTAAGAACTATTTTATTTCGTAGTCTGAAGAAAAATAGAATACGACAGTACTTCTTTTTTACAAATCATACACTGTACAGGTATAAAATATCTCTGATATGTTCCGGATTTGAATGCATAGTGTTTTGTTTGTTAGGTTTCACCTTTGTCGATGTTTCAAGTGTTTGCCCAGACGTTTTTAACATTTACAAATGAAACCATAAACGTGTCGTCGAAAATACAGTAAGTCCCACTTTCTTGTGATTCCCCCAAATTCAAACCAATAGGTATTATTAATTGAAAACATTTTTGAGTTCATATCAATTCTTATTTTGTCATTGACATTTCCAACTATAATTTTGTTTTACTTGCAGTATGTATACATTGTAATTTATAAATCGAATGTTCTTTTCTGCATTATCGTATATATAAACCACTTGTCTTTTACTGATTACAATTCTGATATACGTTGTTCGTCCTTGTTTCTTAATTAAATTTACTGTTAATGTTTTGTAGTTATTGCCTAATTAATATGGGAATGTGTGTGTTTTGATTAAGGTTATTCATAAGTTTAATAAGTTTGACGTATCTATGATGATGTCTGTGTCGATATATCATACATTATACATTTGCCTATTTTCTTTTTTATTACTAATAATGTGCCACAAAAATGATTGTGAAATACTGGGCGTATGAATGTACATACATTTTGTGATATAATGGTCAAGGAAAGTTCTATTGGAATCATTTAAATACTTTAATAGTATATATATATAGATATGATCACGTATACACCTAACTATCAGAGGAAAGGAATGCTTTCAGGAGCTTTAAAGGTCCATGTAAGGTTTACATTATAATCAGAAATAGCTTAAGTATGATCACGGACTGTTACGCATGGACAAAATGCTGTATGTTTATAAGTCTACTATGGCACGCCGTACCATTGATGAGAGTTGACAAACACGTAGAACATTTTTATTGTTGTATTCCATTAAATTCAACTTTATCAGCACAATTATAATTACATGTGTAATTTGATGACTGACACAAACAACGTAGAAATAACGAAAGTGTAGGATTTTTAGACAAATAATACAAAACCAAACTGGTTGAAGGTCAGTTCTCCCCAGTTCTAAAGATTATTTAATAGACAAACAGGTCTGATTTATCATTTTCATATTGGACGACGGCATAATATTTGTAAAGTTTGTGCGATCACTTGAAGTGAGGTTGAAGATTTCTTCCGCAACTTAAAGACAAAACTTGGACCTTACATATTTATTGATGGAACAATGGAGAAAGAAATACAATTCAAGTGAATTACACATGGATTCTTAATATCCTGTATTTCATCAGTTTACGTCATATTCTACTTAGTTGACCTCAAACGTTACCGTATATCAGTTGACGCGGAATCCGCTTGCAGCCGTGCCTTTTGCGCTGCAGTGTTACACTTAACCACATAACTTCCCGTTTCGGGGTGTTGTAGAATGATATAAACAATTAATACAAGTCACGTTTGAGTCCCGTTTAGACGGGAAGTTATGAAAAATATAGTGATTACATTTCTCTTCTTTATAATTATTAATTGATATATTTTGTTTGCTGTGCTTTTCGCTTCGTGTACGGTCTGGCCCATTTTGAGGCAGTGTTTCCTTGTAGTAGCTGGTGGATACCTCGATGAACAGCATACGGGAGTCCCGTCGCCTTCCATGACAATAAGGGTAAAATGTCTTCCCAAAGGACATGACCACATCAATACAAACAGATCCATTTCTCAGAAATTTCTAAAACATTTAGGATCAGCCAGATTTATAAAGATCCCACCTACTGATTAATACTTTATTATTATCATTACAGTCTTAACGGCCCGTCAACACATAAAAGGTCATTAGGACCATCAACCGGTAAAACACACAGCGAAGTAATTAATATAGTTGATCTTGTATTTTTGGGTAGAATATCAAAAACCCAATAACATGGCATCTGAGACTTAAAAAATGTTCTATTTCATATGACGTCATTAAGTATTGAATCACCTAAAATATGGACTCGGGCAGAAAATGAAATAAACAAAACATGTCTTCCTAAATATAAAAAAAATTGATATAAATGTCCGCCTCGTCTCCAACCATTATCACATGTAAAGAATACTGAGTTCTGATTATTGAAATGCTATATTTTATATCGGACTTAATATCTTGATACAAGGGAGTAGCACCTTTAAGTTTAGTGTTTAAGGGTTGAAAATTCGGGTGTGGTACATATGTACATATGTAAATCGTACCACTATTAGAATTAAATCAACTGTTGCATACAGGTTACAGCTTATCTAATGATAGAAATAAATAGTCTTTCATTCAAAATGAAAGTTTACTAACAGATTTTACAATAGCCCATAGTATTTATGGTTTGAGCATGAACCCTGCTTTTCAGAAATAAGCACTACGGAGTTTCCGGCTGGGCGTTTCCTGGTATAAAACAAAATTAAACATCATCAAGAACAAGTATTTCAAAAGAGAAATATTTCATGTTTTTGTTGATGGTATGATTATTAGATTTAACTTACTTTATATTTTTCATGTCTTTTAATCAATGGTAAAGCAGTGTTTTGATAACCTACAAATCCATTAAGCGTTTTGCTATCTATTTCAATTACAAAATATGGTTTTTTAAATAGATGGTCATAATGTCTATTTCAGAAAATCGAACTTTTTTTCGAAGTTTTTACTTATTATGTGGGAGTTAATAATTCAGTATAACATACTTATCATTATTATTATAACATTAAATCATGTATTGTATTTTGATGTTGAAAAACCAAATAAGATTATTCGTCTATTTTTGTATGTATGCCTTAGGAAATGTGTCGTTTGAAGCACATGAGAATTTCGGGAAACCATTCAAGTGAAGAAATGCACCATTATTATGGTATATAATTGACTTGACATTGCTTCTTGAAACTATTGTTGTTTAAATGAAATGTTGGCTTTCCTGAAACTATTATTGTCTAAAAAAATGTTGGCGTTCATGAAAAACTACTATTGTCTCAAGAAATGTTGGCGTTGCTGAAACTATTATTAGTTGGTGACAAATTGTTGCTGTGATACGGTTGGTGGATAATTGTTGCTATGATGTGGTTGGTAACTAATTGTTGCTATGATACGGTTGGTAACTAATTGTTGCTGTGATACGGTAGGTAACTAATTGTTGCTGTGATGTGGTTGGTAACTAATTGTTGCTGTGATGTGGTTGGTGACTAATTGTTGCTATGATACGGTTGGTGACTAATTGTTGCTGTGATGTGGTTGGTGACTAATTGTTGCTGTAATACGGTTGGTGACTAATTGTTGCTGTGATACGGTTGGTGACTAATTGTTGCTGTGATGTGGTTGGTAACTAATTGTTGCTGTGATACGGTTGGTGACTAATTGTTGCTATGATACGGTTGGTGACTAATTGTTGCTGTGATGTGGTTGGTGACTAATTGTTGCTGTGATGTGGTTGGTAACTAATTGTTGCTGTGATGTGGTTGGTGACTAATTGTTTCTGTGATACGGTTGGTAACTAATTGTTGCTATGATAGGGTTGGTGACTAATTGTTTCTGTGATGTGGTTAGTGACTAATTGTTGCTATGATACGGTTGGTGACTAATTGTTGCTGTGATAGGGTTGGTGACTAATTGTTGCTGTGATGTGGTTGGTGACTAATTGTTGCTATGATACGGTTGGTGACTAATTGTTGCTATGATAGGGTTGGTGACTAATTGTTGCTATGATAGGGTTGGTGACTAATTGTTGCTGTGATGTGGTTGGTAACTAATTGTTGCTATGATAGGGTTGGTGACTAATTGTTGCGATGATACGGTTGTTGTTGCTGTGATACGGTTGGTGACTAATTGTTGCTGTGATACGGTTGGTGACTAATTGTTGCTGTGATGTGGTTAGTAACTAATTGTTGCTATGATAGGGTTGGTGACTAATTGTTGTTGTAATACGGTTGGTGACTAATTGTTGCTGTGATACGGTTGGTGACTAATTGTTGCTATGATACGGTTGGTGACTAATTGTTGCTGTGATAGGGTTGGTGACTAATTGTTGCTGTGATACGGTTGGTGACTAATTGTTGCTGTGATACGGTTGGTGACTAATTGTTGCTGTGATACGGTTGGTAACTAATTGTTGCTGTGATGTGGTTGGTGACTAATTGTTGCTGTGATACGGTTGGTGGATAATTGTTGCTATGATGTGGTTGGTAACTAATTGTTGCTATGATACGGTTGGTAACTAATTGTTGCTGTGATACGGTTGGTAACTAATTGTTGCTGTGATACGGTTGGTGACTAATTGTTGCTGTGATACGGTTGGTGACTAATTGTTGCTATGATACGGTTGGTGACTAATTGTTGCTATGATACGGTTGGTGACTAATTGTTGCTATGATACGGTTGGTAACTAATTGTTGCTGTGATGTGGTTGGTGACTAATTGTTGCTGTGATGTGGTTGGTAACTAATTGTTGCTGTGATGTGGTTGGTAACTAATTGTTGCTGTGATGTGGTTGGTAACTAATTGTTGCTGTGATGTGGTTGGTGACTAATTGTTGCTGTGATGTGGTTGGTGACTAATTGTTGCTGTGATGTGGTTGGTAACTAATTGTTGCTGTGATGTGGTTGGTGACTAATTGTTGCTGTGATGTGGTTGGTAACTAATTGTTGCTGTGATGTGGTTGGTAACTAATTGTTGCTGTGATGTGGTTGGTGACTAATTGTTGCTCTGATGTGGTTGGTAACTAATTGTTGCTGTGATGTGGTTGGTAACTAATTGTTGCTGTGATACGGTTGGTGACTAATTGTTGCTGTGATACGGTTGGTGACTAATTGTTGCTGTGATACGGTTGGTGACTAATTGTTGCTATGATACGGTTGGTGACTAATTGTTGCTGTGATACGGTTGGTGACTAATTGTTGCTGTGATGTGGTTGGTGACTAATTGTTGCTGTGATGTGGTTGGTAACTAATTGTTGCTGTGATGTGGTTGGTAACTAATTGTTGCTATGATAGGGTTGGTGACTAATTGTTGCTGTGATGTGGTTGGTAACTAATTGTTGCTGTGATACGGTTGGTGACTAATTGTTGCTGTGATGTGGTTGGTGACTAATTGTTGCTGTGATGTGGTTGGTAACTAATTGTTGCTGTGATGTGGTTGGTGACTAATTGTTGCTGTGATACGGTTGGTAACTAATTGTTGCTGTGATACGGTTGGTAACTAATTGTTGCTGTGATGTGGTTGGTAACTAATTGTTGCTGTGATACGGTTGGTAACTAATTGTTGCTGTGATGTGGTTGGTGACTAATTGTTGCTGTGATACGGTTGGTGACTAATTGTTGCTATGATACGGTTGGTGACTAATTGTTGCTGTGATACGGTTGGTGACTAATTGTTGCTGTGATGTGGTTGGTAACTAATTGTTGCTGTGATACGGTTGGTAACTAATTGTTGCTGTGATACGGTTGGTGACTAATTGTTGCTATGATACGGTTGGTGACTAATTGTTGCTGTGATGTGGTTGGTAACTAATTGTTGCTGTGATACGGTTGGTGACTAATTGTTTCTGTGATACGGCCGGCTTAGATGCTAGTGTTATATGCTGGCATTGATCTATTTTATTAGTCGATCAAAAGCTTGTTTATGCCACAACTTTTTAACCCCAACGCTCCACTCCTCCCTGGAAATATTGAATGCTGTAGTAACGGTAACATGGAAAATTATTCTTTTATGATGATGATTGTTATGTTGAATAAACAAAACTGAAATTGCTTTAGATTTCGAAAACTGCAGTTCTAATATTAAAAAGTAAAAAGATATTCTTTATCATTTATATTATAGTTATCTTGTTTTAAACAAGTTGATATCGACAACCAATACATGTTGTTGAAGCAGTATAACTTACATTTATATACCAATATCAATATTTCATATCGTTAGATATAGGATATACTAGACAGCGGTTATCAGCGGTTATTTTTATGTTCCCGTAATTTTAAGGGATGGGGGATTGACATATAACGTTACGCGTGCCTATCTAGTCCTTGTTCGAATCAAGGCGACATTCGGAGAACATTTGAGAGCTTCTCAAGAGACTGAGTTCATATGTATCCTGTTGTAAAACATAACATTACATTGTATATCTTGTATATGTGGTCATTAGTCTTAGTCAAACATTTAACAACCACTTTTAACTTCTCCAATAAAAAGCTAGGGAAAGTTAACAAAATTATTTGTTTACATCGGAGCAGGGATGTTCACGTCTTATAAATATTGTACAGATTTAATAGTAACGACATTCATTTAAATGAGAGACAATTTCACTTTTCGAAATGATTTCGCCAGTAGTCCATTTTCGTAGAATTGTTATTTTACCCTTTCAGGATTTGTAATCATACATTTGCGTTTTCAATTTGTTTTTGATCGTTTATCAATTACATAAAGTTGTTGGTTGTAATACTATTTAATTCTATTTATGTAAAAAATATTGTGAAAATTAATCCAAAATAGACATTAGCAAGTTTCTTTAATACAATTGAACGTACAGAATCTGCCTAAAATACCTATGGAAACTGAAAGAATAGCTCGCTCGCTCTAGTGTTGGTCGAGATATCCGAACAACTGTCTATTATTTTGCATGGCCTTATTGTGTAATCTGATGTCAATCTTTTTACCGATCCCTCAAATGTGATCTCATCCACACAGTGTGGCTTGTGACACCAAGTCGATCACTTGTACAATAACGATCCCTCCACGAGCACCCGTTGAGTCTTGTACTTGAACCCTGAACTCACATAATTATCTTTCCCGCTTGTTTGTATTCAGTAAATCTGCTGAGTATTTGAATGTGTCCTTGATTTCGCAATACACTGTAAAGGTAACGTGTCTTGCCGGGAAATAGAAACATTAGTCAAAATCATGAACATTCACATACAACACAGAGTAGCCACCACTGAAATACTTTCAATGTATATTTTGATTATCAGTCTAGATAAACAAGCTTGATAAAGATATTCGTCCAGCTATAACTTGCTTTTGTATTTTACAACGAAACCTCATTAGCTCTGTAAAATATCTTCTGGGATTAACACCTACAATTTTATAAGATATTAATTGTAGGGAAAATTGTACAAAAGACACGCAACTGTATAGCGCTTTTCATTCTAAATTCACGTATAGATTTAGATACAGAAGAGCCAAGTGATGATCTTATAGCTGTTTCATCCGTTTAGGATTCGTCACTGATGCTATGTTATTTTCAACATAAGCACAACGAAAAACAAACGATCTAACTTATATATATTCTGCATAAGTATTGTATCTCCTAACAACTTTCATCTCCAAGGTTTCAGCTATTGAGACCCATAGCATCATGAAGAGTTTGCTGTCAAGCCCAAGAAGGACGAAACAGCTGTGTGATACAGTTACGCCTCCACCTTTATCTTGAAACTTGTTTTGAAATATGCTGCTTTTCACTTGTGTATCTATTTTACACAGAGTATAAGAAAATGTCTTTTGATAAAAACTTTACAGTTCAGAAATGTGTATTTAGATCTTATAATGATTATGCAACTTTGTACTGAAATTAAACGGAATTGATGATTTGTGACAGAGGTTTACTGCGTCTCAAATGATTCACCGTATGAAACGTCGCTAAAGGTTTCCCCGATAACATATACTATGGTGGCTGATTCGGGACATAGTAATATCGCTTCGTTTAATGGGAAGCGAGATTGCGATATCACGATATCTCGATAGCACGATGCGATATCACGATATCACGATAGCACGATTCGATATCACGATATCGCATCGCACTATCGTGGTCTCGCATCGCGCTATCGTGTTATCGCTTCTTGTTATCGTGGTAATGTCCCGAATCAGCCACCATAGAAACGAGTATGTCCTGGTAGGTTTCTGTGTTGTGAATCAAAGCGTGTCTGGTATACCAGGGTTAAAATTTTTACCTTGTAGTACATTTGAATCCGGAATGTAATGGTAATGCACTTTGTCGCTGTTGTATGCCTTACGAAGGAACAATAATAGCCTCAACACCATTAAAAACTCTTTGTATCTATGCAAATTTTAAAAGCAGTGAATCACAGATGCACAACGTAAAATGGCGGACGATAGAATGCAGTTGACTTTCATCTAAATCTTTTACTATAAGGAATCTCCTCGTTTCTAATCGTGTGGGTATTTACAACCACGTACATATACTGTTTATACCAATCTCTTGTGTTGATGGGTCATCAAGTTGTTGAAACTGTTGTAAGTTTCAGTAGGAGATCCCAGAGTAATATTAGCATCCACCATTCACTGACCATTATGTGAGATTGATCTCTGCTTTTCTATTCTTTCCCTCTTAATCATTTAATAACCAGGGAAATTCTGCGTACTACAACTACTCTCTACGATAACAAACTTCAACAGCCAACATATAAGACGCCCGGATGTCCGCCATTTTGTTTAATCGATCAGTCTGAAAATAAAAAAAAATGTACATATTTTTTAGTAATTCTCGAGAAATAACGATAACAAACTTCTCTAATTGTCAAAAACAAGAAATAACGATAACAAACTTCTCTTATTGTCAAAAACAAGATGGCTGCCTGCCTGGACGGACGGATGGACGGAAGGACGAACACAGGGCGATATGAACAGCCCGCCATCTGCCATTTGATGACTGTGAGTTAAAAATACTAAATTCTTGCACGAATCTTGTATCTTTTTAAAATGGTAAAAGTTGTTTATGTTACATTCATACGGTTGTCCAAATATTGTTTTTAATTAACAAAATATTTGAAATTCTCGATTTAATTTGAACGACCAAGAATAATCATGGCTGCGAATACACTTGTGTAGATACGGGCATGAGCCTGTAGTTTACGAGCACAAATACATACACAAGTACTGTTTTTTATTTGCTCAATCAAGTGTAGATCAGTTTAGAACAGGTTAGTCAGCGACGTAAAAGTCAACATTCCACGTAGTCATCTCTACACTTTATCACGCTTCTGTTTCCGAATCCTGTCCCTCGCCATTGAGTCGGGAAGATGCACCAACTCGCCGCTTCCTTCAGAACAAGGAGTGTGTATGCTATTTTTAACCAACTGATGAAGTGGAAGATAACACTCATGCTGACTTTTATCAGGAATTATGCTGACTACCGTTTTTATATCTTAAGCGAACTCGTTAATTTGTCTGTTGGTTCGGTTGTTGTATACCTTGCTCTCATTTGAGAACGTGACATTAATTACTTTGGTTTAGCAATGTTTTCATGGCGGTTGTTGTCGATGAAGCAGAAGATGGTACTTTTCCGGAACACCTGGTCTTATTCTCCTTGTACTTGTTCAGAAGTTCGTTGTAAATCTTTCTTTTGTTAATATTTTGCCCTAGGTCTATGGAATTTGAGTTTGAATAATGATTATGTTGACATGTTGGTACTTTCTTGATGTGTTCAACGATTTTTCAAAGCAGAAAAACTGTGTGTCCAGTGTCCCATTGAATTCATGGTGAATCTCATGAAGATTTTAACCGGGAAGCTGAACATTAACAAATAACGTGATTATTACATTATATGGTCATCGTGTCACACAGACTACACATGTTTTATATATCTTATTAATACTTGAAAGGTGGAAGGCAACAAGCGTAGTCGCCTCGGTTCAGACGAACAGTCGATTCAGCTTGCTACTATTCAGAAATAAAACGTCATCATCCATTTACCACAATCACCATTACCACCACCACCACCACCACCACCATCATCATCATTATCATCATCATCATCATCATCATCATCATCATCATCATCATCATCATCATCATCCATTCACCACCACCACCACCACCACCACCACCACCACCACCACCATCATCATCATCATCATCATCATCATCATCATAATCACCACCACCACCACCATCATCATCATCATCATCATCATCATCATCATCATCATCATCATCATCATCATCATCCATTCACCACCACCACCACCACCACCACCACCACCATCATCATCATCATCATCATCATCATCATCATCATCATCATAACCACCATTATAATCATCATCATAACCACCATTATAATCATCATCATCATCATCATCATCATCATCATCATCATCATCATCATCATCATCATCATCCATTTACCACAATCACCATTACCACCACCACCACCACCATCATCATCACCACCATCATCATCATCATCATCATCATAACCACCATCATCATCATCATCATCATCATCATCATCATCATCATCATCATCATCATCATCATCATCATCTTTTCATCATTGCGTCATTTAGTTTTTCTTATCTCTATAGAATTCTCGATAGATGGTAACACATCCCTATCTCACTGTATCCTACAACCGTACATATTGAAGAACTTAAGACAACTTGTCCTGTATTGTTTTATAACCAATGTCTTCTGTGTATTTATTTCTAACTCATTAATTCGTGATAAACTAGACACTGTTATGTGTATGCCAATATTGATTTAGTACGGATGGTTAGCTACTTGACAAGTTTTCCGTCTCCGTGACTCCTCACGTGCTCGGGTATCGTCTCACCGACGAACGTCATGCCTGACAAGTTTTCCGTCTCCGTGACTCTTCACATGCTCGGGTATCGTCTCACCGACGAACGTCAGTGTTCCGGCGACGTGTAACGCGGTTTCATATAAAAGTAACAAATCACTGTCGTGCTTTCAAATGATGACGCATGCGCAAATGATAACTAGTTGCTTTAGCCAGGCCAAAGTGAAATGGTTAGTTGATGAGCTATATGCCAACTAGACAAGTGAGTTCGTTCTTAATATAATAATATTTGCGTCTTATGGCTTTTACCGATATTGGGTTATAACAACTATAATAATACATATTAATGTTCATGATTGTTTGATTTATTTTTTATTTAAACATATTTTATTTGTACAAAGTATACAAGCAGGATTGGGCACAAGTTTTCTAACTTATATAAAGCCCTTTCCTATAAAATTTTACAAAATACATATTAACAAGACAAGACGACATGTTTGAATACAATTATAATATACAAAAAAATGAGAGAAAGAGAGAGAGAGAGAGAGAGAGAGAGAGAGAGAGAGAGAGAGAGAGAGAGAGAGAGAGAGAGAGAGAGAGAGAGAGAGAGAGAGAGAGAGAGAGAGTTTAAATAACTTCATGTAGAGCGGTCTCTCCTGATACAAACAACACAAGTAAAAATACAAAACGCTTTTCATAACTTTCAAACTTCAAACATGATTGTTCGTCTCTCAAATCTGAAGGCAGCTGCAAATTTGTTGCAAGAACCGTCGAGCTTTTCTACGATAAATACAATTTTATACATACAATTACCAACAAGGAGACCTAATGGAGTAAACATTTTTTTAAAATAATTGTCCGTTAATTTAAATAAACATCTAATTTTATGTCTGTACATCTAGATATTATCTTGAATTCCGATAATTTAGAGAAAAAAACTTAGTATATCTCTTTCGTTATAAGTTGAAATAAAGCTTGCAAATTGCACGTAGTCAAGCGTAGAGTTCACTGTAGAATTGGGTTACACTCAGTCATTCACGTGGATTCAATTCATAAAACCAACAAAAAATCTGTCCCTTGGTATTTTCATATCGATTCAGAGTCGCCTTCATGTCAACAGTCCCGGGTCACTGGCTTTTTTGTATCTGAGAGTTGTTTTACTGGGCTGAATGGAGAAATACGAGTACTTCTTTTCAATAGCACGACTGGGTGATGGGACATTACACTTGTCATGAATTGTGATTCCAAACCATTCATTTGTCTATCATGACACTGTACGTACATATCTAAGAACATCGAGAAACTGCCTTAACTGACTTGAACCATGACACGTGTGTACATCCAAACACACGGCTATATAATACATAAACACACACACACACAACCACACGCACACACAACCACACAAACACACTCACAACACACACACACATACACCCTCACACACACATACACAACCATCCACCCACACACCCACCCACACACACACACACACACACACACAACCACCCCCCCACACACACACACAACCACACACACACACACACACACACACACACACACACACACATACTTATATCAATTCACATTTGTACAAAAAAAAACCACACACACACAAACTTATATCAATTCACATTTGTACCAAAAAAAAAAAACACACACAAACTTATATCAATCCACATTTGTACAAAAAACGCACACACTAACTTATATCAATCCACATTTGTACAAAACACACACACACACACACACACATATATATATTGATAATGCGTTTGTTGCTGTGGTGAGATATTGCTTTTACGTGTATCATCCGTATTGTCCCGATTCGATCTTGTGTGCCCCTGAAGACCCTCAGCTGTGGATCTTTAGACAAGTAAACTTCTAAAAATAGAAGTATTTAGCAGTGCACTTTACTAGTGAGTACGCCGAAGCGTAAATTATATCTGTTATCAGAATTATCAGACTTCAACTTTCCAGAAATTATCAGTCTGAATGGATCACATGCGTTTCTGAAACACACAAGGCAACGCTTTTTCTGGAATGTATCCGAGACACCTTTCTATACCAACATATGTAGAGTCCAGCACGATAGAGGGAAGGTCAGAATCCCACAGTCCTTGACTTAGTATTTAGTAATGAGGAAGGAATGATTGAAGAAGTGGACTACTTAAATTTGTACCTAGCTTAGGAACAATTGACCATATTTTACTTGGTTTTAAATTGTGTATTTCACATGAAGGGACACCAAACAAGCCAGAAAGGAGAAACTATTACAAAGGTAACTATGATGCCATTAATGAGGAACTTAAATCCACCAACTGGCAAAATACTCTACAAGATGGCGACATGACTTTAAACCAGTCTTGGAGTGTCTTTGGTGAAACCTTAACCAAACTAGCAGATGATAAAATACCCGTGAACAAGGCATCCAAATATCGTGTACAATGGAAATCACATCTTGATATAGAGGCCAAGCAGTCGACTCGCCGCAAGAGGATTACTGAAAGTAATTTCGTAGTTTACCAGAGAACTAGAAACGCTGTTACACACAAAATCCGACGTTTCCACTACACCTATGAGAAGAAACTGGCTCATAACATCAAAGAAAACATAAACTCTTCTGGAAATATGTTCGAAAAAAAAAACACGAACAGGTATGTCTGCAACCAACGTGGAAAAAGCTGACGGTAGTAAAACCAATTATATCCGGGAAACCGCCAATGAACTGAACAACTACTTTGGAACAGTTTTCAATCCTTCTGACACCGATGAAGCACCAAACTTTCCTCACAGACCGTACTAACTGAACTTTCAGATATTGAAATCAATCACAACATAATTTTAAAAACTATAAAGAAACTAAAGCCAAACAAATCCTCAGGTCCAGACATTTTCCATCCAAAATTCATCGCTGAAACAGCTGACGAAATTTCCAAACCATTAGAAATCTTATTCAGGAAATCATCGGACGAGGGCAAAATCCCCGATGACTGGCGTGTTGCCAATGTAACACCGATATTTAAAAGTGGAAACCACAACAAAATTGAAAACTATATCCCTATCAGTTTAACATCAGTTTCAGGCAAAATATTACAGAGGTAGTGCGAGACGAAGTTGCAGAACACGTGGACAAAAATGAAGTATTTTCTGAACACCAACATGGCTTCTGGTCAGGGAAGTCGTGTACTACAAACTTACTGGAAGTTATAGAGCAATGGTCAGAAGCCATTGACAATCGAGAAAATATCGATACAATTTATTTGGATTTCAGCAAAGATTTTGACACAGTGCCCCATAAACGCCTCGTGAAAAGATCAGAAGCCTACGGCATCATTGAAAATGCTTTGAGGTGTATTGAAGACTTCCTTACTAACCGAAAACAACAAGTAGCTATCAACGGCGAGAAGTTTGGTCTAGTTGATGTGACAAGCGGTGTACCCCAAGGCAGTGTCCTTGGTCCTGTTCTATTTCTGATCTATATCAATGACCTCCCTGACGGAACACAGCACTATGAAATTGTTCGCTGACCTCTCCAAACTTTTCAAAAGCAACCCATCTGAATCTCAAGAACTCCAATCAGACATTGACAACATTATCAAGTGGACAATAGACTGGAAAATGTATTTGAACACAAAGAAATGCAAACACCTAAACATCGGCAACATTGATCAGAACACAAAATATTATTTTCCATAATAATAAACAAAAAGAAAAGGTTAACAAAGAAAAAGATTTAGGTGTAGTGTTCGACAACAAATTAAAATTCAGTGAAGAATCGTGTTGCTGGATTAATCTTTAGAACATTTGTCTCCATGGACATTACTATGTTTTTAAACTTGTACAAAAGTTTAATTCGCCCCAATCTAGAGTATGCTACTCAGGTATGGTCACCTGTCTTAGTAAAAAGATCAGATTGCAATAGAGAATGTTCAGCGCAGGGTCACTATGAGAGTACACTCCATAGAGAACTTACCATATCATGCCGGGTTAAAAAAGCTAGGTCTTCCAACTTAGAGTATAGACGTAAAAGAAACGATATGGTTGAGGTATATAAAATCCTTAACAACATTGACAAACTTGACAAAGACAAACTATTTACTATGTCCACAGCCTCCACTAGAGGGAAAGGTAAAAATCTTTTCAAGAAGCATAGCAGGACAAATGTCATTAAAGGGACTTTTAGTCGACGGGTGGAATCTTTGGAATTCTCTTCCAAACACCGTAAAAGAAGTCCCTACCCTACACAATTTTAAGTCTTCTGAACAAATACTGGCAACAAGTACCGTTCAAGTTTTATCCTAGTGTTTATGTGGCACAACCGGATAACGAGTTGACGCAACAAAAGGCGCCTCATTTAGCTGAGATAAGCTAACAAGTGGTGTCTACGAAGAGGTAACAGGTAACATTTAACAGGTAATTAATCTGTCGCCATTTCCCTGTTAATATGTTAATAACACTTTTTTTTTACCTAATCACTGTAGCTGGAGATACTATTACTTGTATATATATAAAATAAATAAAGTTTATATATATATATATATAAACTTTATTTATTTTACAACAATTGCGAAACAAGTTATGTCAACTTATACTAATCACTCTTGTTGGCCCGGATGTAAGCGCGCGAGGGGTCTTATTGTGGGAGGAAACCGGAGTACCCGGGGAAAACCCACGTGGTCGGGCAGGTGACCCCTTACCTTTTCACGTCCGTTCCGGGAATCGAACCCCGGTCGGCTAGGTGAAAGGCGAGTGCGTTAACACTGCGCCACCCGACCACCGACATATATATATTCCTTACGATGCCGATCTCGGAGATCCACCGTAAATCTGGTGGGGTATCATGAAACACCACTAAGAAGGATATAACTTATTTTGTCTTTGTATGTTACTGCTTTGTTGCCAGGGGATTGTGGACATATTGTCCTTGTAAACCAAACAGAGTAAACTGTCTGTATTGTTTGAGGAAATAGATATGCTTTCAGATCTCTCTCCATATTCAAATAAACCTACGAGGCAATTGTAAGCAGGAGTAGATTTCCATTCAAATAATGTAATTTGATAAAAATATATTTCCCTGAGTGTTTGTTTTAACAAGGCAGGGAATCCAGCACATTCCAATGAAGGATTAACGTCCGTCAACCGTAACCGAAATAGGCCAGACGATATTGCCACTTACTTAACGAAAGAGTATTTCAAGAGTTACATATATCAACTAAAATGTTAAAAACAATTACAGTTTCAAAATAAAAGGACACACCATACAACAACAATCATCTCTTGGAATAATATACCATAGCCTAAATAATAAGGGACAAAAGACAGGATTCATGGGGAACATAATTATGTCACATCAACAGTGTTCATCGAAATGGACAAAATGTACTGCAGTGTTAATCTACAGGGACAAAATACACCACAGCGTTAATCTACAGGGACAAAATATACCATAACGTTAATCTATAGGGACAAAATATACCACAGCTTTCATCTACAGGGACAAAATATACCACAGCGTTAATCTACAGGGACAAAATATACCACAGCGTTAATCTACAGGGACAAAATATATCACAGCGTTAATCTACATGGACAAAATATACCACAGCGTTAATCTACAGGGACAAAATATACCACAGTGTTCATGTACAGGGACAAAGTATACCACAGCTTTCATCTACAGGGACAAAATATACCACAGCGTTAATCTACAGGGACAAAATATACCACAGCTTTCATCTACAGGGACAAAATATGCCACAGCTTTCATCTACAGGGACAAAATATACCAAAGCGTTAATCTTCAGGGACAAAATATACCACAGCAAAATATTTAATCTACAGGGACAAAATATACCACAGCACAGCAAAATTACATCTACAGGGACAAAGTATACCACAGCTTTAATCTACAGGGACAAAATATACCAAAGCATTAATCTACATGGACAAAATATACCACAGCGTTAATCTACAGGGACAAAATGTACCACAGTGTTAATCTACAGGGACAAAATATACCACAGCGTTAATCTATAGGGACAAAATATACCAAAGCGTTAATCTACAGGGACAAAATATACCACAGCGTTAATCTACAGGGACAAAATATACCACAGAGTTAATCTACAGGGACAAAATATACCAAAGCATTAATATACAGGGACAAAATATATCACAGCGTTAATCTACATGGACAAAATATACCACAGCGTTAATGTACAGGGACAAAATGTACCACAGAGTTAATCTACAGGGACAAAATATACCACAGTGTTCGTGTACAGGGACAAAATATACCACAGCTTTCATCTACAGGGACAAAATATACCACAGCGTTAATCTACAGGGACAAAATATACCACAGCGTTAATCTACAGGGACAAAATATACCACAGCTTTCATCTACAGGGACAAAATATACCACAGCGTTAATCTACAGGGACAAAATGTACTGCAGTGTTAATCTACAGGGACAAAATATACCACAGCGTTAATCTACAGGGACAAAATATACCACAGCTTTCATCTACAGGGACAAAATATACCACAGCTTTCATCTACAGGGACAAAATATACCACAGAGTTAATCTACAGGGACAAAATATACCAAAGCATTAATATACAGGGACAAAATATACCACAGCTTTCATCTACAGGGACAAAATATACCACAGCGTTAATCTACAGGGACAAAATATACCACAGCTTTAATCTACAGGGACAAAATACACCACAGCTTTCATCTACAGGGACAAAATATACCACAGATTTCATCTACAGGGACAAAATATACCACAGCTTTCATCTACAGGGACAAAATATACCACAGCTTTCATCTACAGGGACAAAATATACCACAGCGTTAATCTACAGGGACAAAATATACCACAGCTTTCATCTACAGGGACAAAATATACCACAGCTTTCATCTACAGGGACAAAATATACCACAGCTTTCATCTACAGGGACAAAATATACCACAGCGTTAATCTACAGGGACAAAATATACCACAGTGTTCGTGTACAGGGACAAAATATACCACAGCTTTCATCTACAGGGACAAAATATACCAAAGCGTTAATCTTCAGGGACAAAATATACCACAGCTTTCATCTACAGGGACAAAATATACCACAGCTTTCATCTGGGACAAAATATAAAGCTTTAATAGGGACAAAATATACCACAGCTTTCATCTACAGGGACAAAATATACCACAGCTTTAATCTACAGGGACAAAATATACCACAGCGTTCATATACCACAGCTTTAATCTACAGGGACAAAATATACCACAGCTTTCATACCACAGCGTTAATCTACACAAAATATACCACAGCTTTCATCTACAGGGACAAAATATACCACAGCGTTAATCTACAGGGACAAAATATACCACAGCTTTCATCTACAGGGACAAAATATACCACAGTGTTCATGTACAGGGACAAAATATACCACAGCGTTAATCTACAGGGACAAAATATACCACAGCTTTCATCTACAGGGACAAAATATACCACAGCGTTAATCTACAGGGACAAAATATACCACAGCTTTAATCTACAGGGACAAAATACACCACAGCTTTCATCTACAGGGACAAAATATGTTAATCTACACAGTATATCACAGCTTTCATCTACAGGGACAAAATATACCACAGCGTTAATCTACAGGGACAAAATATACCACAGTAATCTACAGGGACAGGGACAAAATATACCACAGCATTAATCTACAGGGACAAAATATACCAAAGCGTTAATCTACAGGGACAAAATGTACCACAGTGTTAATCTACAGGGACAAAATATACCACAGCGTTAATCTATAGGGACAAAATATACCAAAGCGTTAATCTACAGGGACAAAATATACCAAAGCATTAATCTACATGGACAAAATATACCACAGCGTTAATCTACAGGGACAAAATGTACCACAGTGTTAATCTACAGGGACAAAATAACCACAGCGTTAATCTACAGGGACAAAGTACGTTAATCTACAGGGACAAAATATACACAGGGACAAAGACAAAATATACCACAGCGTTAATCTACAGGGACAAAATATATCACAGCGTTAATCTACAGGGACAAAATGCACCACAGTGTTAATCTACAGGGACAAAATATACCACAGCGTTAATCTACAGGGACAAAATATACCAAAGCGTTAATTTATAGGGACAAAGTATACCACAGCGTTAATCTACAGGGACAAAATGTACTGCAGTGTTAATCTACAGGGACAAAATGTACCACAGCGTTAATCTACAGGGACAAAATGTACTGCAGTGTTAATCTACAGGGACAAAATATACCACAGCGTTAATCTACAGGGACAAAGTATATCACAGCTTTAATCTACAGGGACAAAATGTACCACAGTGTTCATGTACAGGGACAAAGTATATCACAGCTTTCATGTACAGGGACAAAATATACCACAGCGTTAATCTACAGGAACAAAATGTACTGCAGTGTTTATCTACAGGGACAAAATATACCACAGCGTTAATCTATAGGGACAAAATGTACTGCAGTGTTAATCTATAGGGACAAAATGTACCACAGTGTTCATGTACAGGGACAAAGTATACCACAGCGTTAATCTACAGGGACAAAATGTACTGCAGTGTTAATCTACAGGGACAAAGTATATCACAGCAAGAAGAAAGTTAACGATAGTAAAGGTTAAAACATCAGTATTGTAACAAGATGATTTTCTATAAAAGTAATCCTTACATACTATCAATTCATGGTGAACTTTCGACATATATCAACGGCTTCCTGTTCACGGCTATCATTGTTCATCAAGATTTTTAGAGGCGATTTATGGTGGTGTTCGTTACCTTCTTTTTTAATTTTCCGTTTTGAGATTTCAATGAACAAAGTGTCACACGACTTGATTTTAGCTCACCTTAGCGGATCTTAATCAAATTTGGTCTGAAGCATCCTTGGGAGCAGGGGAACCAATTTTGTGTAATTGGTGGGTCTGCCCCCACCCCCGAGCCTGAGGGGCGATGCCAAAAAGTGAAAATCAATTTCTTTTAACATATCTCTCGGTCTTTAGCAATTTGTCCAAATTTCATCTGAAGCATGATTGGGTGAAAGAAAATCAATTTTGAATAAATGGTGGGTCTCGGTCCCCTGGGGCTAAACGGGCGGGCCCAATAGGGAAAATCTATCTACAGTTGTGGGATCGCACAACGTTACACGATGTGCGGTGTGCGCATGATGTCTGCACGATGTGCGCACGAAGTATGCACGATGTCTGCACGATGTGCGATTGCATCGTGCAGGCGAATGTGCGCACGATGGACGATCCAAACCATAGTTATCGTGGTTGATATAAATTTAGGAATTGGTTATAAATAAAGTTCAAATGTGCGGAACGATTGTGATATTAATATACTTCATGTGTTGTCGTGACCAAGGTAAACTGATCAGTCTTGATTTTTCTTTTAAGAATAAAAAATTCACTTTGTCGCCAGTTGTTTGTTATGTTTTCAACAAGATCTCGCATTAAGGCAGTCGCTTGTAAACACACGACCGGGGCTCTTAGACGGACCGCTTCGAACTTTGACACTTACAACACAAGCCCCGTGAGACAGGGAGGCCTCAGAAAGGTGTCACAATGAGAAGCCATGCTGCATATTGTTTAGAGTATACGTTCCAAGCGCAATTATATACTATCAGCGTCAGAACACACAAGAATTATACATACCATGTTGTGTTTTTATAACAATGAAATAGCCAGTGCTACGACACCAATCGGTCAAGGTCACAATTCATTCCCTGACTCGCAGCTAGATAGATGAGACCTACTGATAACTGCTGGAAAATATAGCTTTTAATATTATATTTTATTGCACATGTGCATAACTTTGCAGATAATTGAAGAATCCATTATGTGTAATTGTTCGATCAGCTATTAACTTATTATAGGCCTACAGTTTCAATATACAACGTCAAGTAGATAGGACTCGCCAACTGCACTGATTAAAATCACAAACACCAGAAGTTTATCATTTGACTTTTTACAACGTGTATTAGGAGTGTTACTCAATCTATACACACACAATATTCCAAAATGTTTTGAACTGTTCTCTGTTTATTTTTAACCAGAGATAAATAACTAGCAAAAGTTTAATTTTAACTATATTTTGTAGGTAAATTTTGCAACACATAAAAATACACTTCAAATTTATTTCACATTAAAAGTTATTTTGTTACATTCAGGCCCCTGTTTCACCAATCTTCCTTAACTTTAAGAAATAACTCCAAAATAACATAACCATTTACATAAGTTAAGGAAAAACGTACAATTAAAGAAGCTCCATTCCTTAACTTACAGTATGAAATGTTTTTCGATGAGCAATGCATGATAATTATAAGCTAAGGAAAATTCCATAAGGAAGATTTGTGAAACTGGGGCCATCGTTTTTCCATTATTTTGTTTTATTTTTATTTTTTTAATTTTTACAGTAAATCATGTATGTCATTATATTATCATGTCAACAACAATTTAAACTACTGATATGATTGCTTTTGCCATCAATCAAAGTTGATCAATCAATAATTTATTTATAAATATTTATTAAGTCTAATTAAAGATACAGTTAATAAAATCCATTTGAAGAATAAAATAGCTTGTAATTCTATAGAGACCATAAAAATGTAAAGACAGATAAGATATATTTCATTTAAGTGACACTTGTTTTAGAAACATAAAAGTCAGGAATCTGGTAACCGTCTGGCGTGTTGTTACAATCTGATGACCATCCCTCAGCTTTTCAACTATTTTCGGGCCAGAGAGTCCATTGGTGTGGTATATAACGATCTTTTCCTTCGCAAAAGGTGACAATCGTCGACCAGCATCCATTTCCGCATACGAGATGATGCACGCCTCGTTTTCGATTTCATACAACACATTCCGTTTTGTTTATAATTTCGCAATATCAATCAACCGATCGAACTAAACCGCACAGAGAATCGCACATCGCACATTTGTGCGCACGATACACGCACGATGTGCGCACGCTATTTTTGGTACGTTGTGCGATCCTATAACTGTATTTCTTTAAAAATCTATCTTGTTCTTCAGGAATTACAAGATATTGTCCGAAATTGGTCTGAAACATGCTTGGATGAAAGAAAATTCGTTTTGTATAAATGGTGGGTTTCGACTCCTTGGGGCCATATTGGAGGGGGAAATCTTACCCCCCAAGTAGATTTAGTTCATTTTCGTATCATTGCTTTGCACCATCAACAATTAATTTGGATCTTTGGTTCTTTGAAACAGTTTTGATTCCCACTGAATAACTATAGCATTGCTTAGCATCAGGGGATGAACACAATCATAACTGATAATTTGTCATGGGGTTAGGTCCCACCCCAGAACAGATTACATCTTTGAAGACATTGAGATTACCATTCCATAACTCAATAGCATTGCTGGACATCAAGAGATTAACAACTGATCTCTGTCCCCGCCCGTAGGGAATTTGAAGCTGTATTTGTAGGATGAGGCTCATCAGGGGAAGCCTTTTCCTTCGAAAGAAATGTGAGCGATACAGGCCCCCTGGGCCTCTTGTTCTTCATACTTTAAGAGACTCGTCGGGTATATAGTTGGTGTGACTGGCTTTCGTTTAACAAAAGATCTTCTCTCAATCGGTTGAGTGTGATTACTAGAGAACATCGGGCAAATTTATTTGATTCTCATGAACACCCCCCTCCCCACTCCCACCCCTCCTCCCTTATTCTTTTCACTTTTCTTCACTTATCTCTCTGAAAGGATTCTTGTTTTAGTTCCACTTGTAATTTATATTTTGGTTATACATCAATTGAATGTATTTTGAATGTTGAAGGTCGAGTTTCTGGTCCTTTCCGATGTAGACGTTATATATGTGTTACGTGTAGTAAGTCAGTTTTAAAACGTGGGGAAACACTAACAAGGCCCATATAAGCGTTTTTTTGTCTGACGAGATATGAAAAACATATTAGCTAAAAGTAACAAGGAAACTCTCTCTCTCTCTCTCTCTCTCTCTCTCTCCTATATCATTTCTTTTGGCAATGTGTATATAACAAATCCCTTTCATTTTTCCATACCTTTCTTGTGTTGTAATTTTGGGACTATATAAATAGCCCTGATGTCATTATCTTAAAAAATACATTGTCCATTTGTAAGAAATTTTGATCATTTCTGTAGTCACGTATGACTTTCCGACAACATCTTTAAAGATATAGAAGCACTGCGATATATAAAACCGTTCATGTGTTGCAAGACGGGTACCAGCACAGCACTATACGGGATAGTTTTCAAAGGGGTATGGCTACAGAAAGAAAATTACCGGTTGACTGCTTTACATGAATGGTTCAACCCATTAATGGTTTTACCGGGTATTCTACACAAGCATAGAGAAGAAATGGGAAACCCCCTTGGAACGTTCCATTCGTTAAGGGGAGGACATTAATTGCAATTACGAAATATGTACCAGTTGTACGTATGTGTATGTATTTAAACTACCCGTGTGAGATTTAGGAGAATAGTTCCTAGAAGTGTGGTGCTTATCTTTCGTTGTTTTGCTGAAATCGCACTGGGATATAACATTTAAATAAGGAAACACAGACGGCCGAATGGCCCAGGTGAGTATTGATCTGTAGGAAATGTTCGATGACAACCATAATTACTGTGTCTACGTTTCTAAACGAAACTGCATTGTCTTAACACCGATAGACATCGTGTTATAAATATGAACGATTTATTGTGTTTTATATTGGTTTATGCTATATTTAACTAGTTATGGAGCATAAAATGTGTTACAACGGCAACCCACCCGTAAGTAGCAAACAGGTTGGTTTATGAAGCAAAACCACCTACTTATAAATTATACATTTAGGTCGTCTATTCAAACCACAAAATCGGGCTAAAGTAAAAGCACAATATTGGAAATTGGAAAGACCTCCTACTTCGTCTGTTCTTTTGAACAGAATACCTTTCTGGTGCAGATAGATATTTCATAGCACACGTATAAAACAATATACATTGAAATAGACTATATGTTTACAGTATAAGTATAATGTATACATATATCACTTATTCAGAAGATATAGATCTTTTTAACAGAGGAACACAATATGTATATACGGACAACCTGTTTGTATTGTACACCGTCGTAACACCTACATTATATTTGTATACCTGTAAGGTTGTTGTGTTTCAACGTCCAGAATATACAAACAATTCGATACATATTCATTTGAATAAGAGACATTTTTTCATTGGTATAGATAGTTTTCTATTATGGACCTTTAATGAGGTCGGTGTAGTGTTATATTAACCTGGTAGATTATAACGCTCTGTAAATCCCTTACATATAAAGGGCAGCCATATATTTAAGACACTTGTTTCGTTTTATTCAGGCCTACCAAAACATAAACATTGTTTGCTAATCTTATCGGCCCATGAACACCGAGGGGTCATTTTGAGGCGGAAATTGATACATGTTTACGTCTTTCTGATGTGACGAAAGTTGTGTAATGAGTTGTTTCATTTCTGATATATGTCAATGATTTCCAACCTCAATTTTCAGTTAGATTTCTACAGTTGTACATAAATTTTCCGGAACAGAAATACAAATCCATAATACCTGTGTACATTGTAGCTGGAGCGCCCCGAATTTTAAAACAAGATGAACACACTTAGTTGGTTTACAAAGACTTAGTCCTATCATCGTGTATACCCGTAATATTATCATCGATCTGGGATGTTAATACCTAGCTGATGTCTAGTTAATCAAAATTGATAAGTTACGGTTAACTTTAAAACGTTTTACCTCATGTTGTCATAAGCAGAAAGTCTTATTTTGATTTTTAAAAAATGTGGAAAAGAAAATGATCTTTCTATTAGAATTATCTTTTTTTTTTTGCATTTAAGGTGCCATGTGAAATTTATATGGATTAAAATTTATACCAGAAAAAATATTTTTAACACGAGAAATTAATATAGACTACGAGCTGTACATACCCGTGGGGATTTCAATAAAAACGGCAAAGTTTCATGACATATGTTTGGCCGATACGCTAATTACAACGATTGAAATTTGAACGCATTGGGTTTCACATACCAGGTCAACATAGAAAGGTTCGAGCTGACTGAAGACTGAATATGACTTCTTTTGTTGTGGTATCTATACCTTAAATACAGGCCCTATTTCAAATGTTACAGCGTTGCTTACAACACGACTATGATTTTTTTTTATTTAAACGTGGGAAACCCAATTATGTACTGTTTTCATGAACCGCTTTCTTTTTAGTAAGCATAAAGTCAGTTTGACAAATTGTTTTCATGATATAATGTATATTACAAAATTTAGTATCTATATTTATACATAATTTAAAACGAAATTTCAGCTCCATTAAACAGTAAAATTGTACATGTAAAACATGAACATATAAATTTTGACGTGAAAAATTTAAGATATCGAAGCAGCTATCCACATAGTACAAAGAATAATTTATCTCAGGAATTTGTCCTAAACTTGTGTAATTAAAAACACTAAACAACAAACAGATTGACTACTTAAGCGTAACAGTACGTTTCGGTCTGTTTAACAAATATCTCACACTTCGCCTGTTAAACTGGTGTTATAGGGAGAGTGTTCCTGCTGTTAGTATTTCACAACAATTATGCAATGGATTATCAGAAAGTACTCTTATCCGAAACAAGTTATCAGAAAGTACTCTAATCCGAAACAAGTTGTCAGAAAGTACTCTTATCCGAAACTAGTTATCAGAAAGTACTCTTATCCGAACTAGTTGTTAGTATTTCACAACAATTATGCAATGGATTATCAGAAAGTACTCTAATCCGAAACTAGTTATCAGAAAGTACTCTTATCCGAAACAAGTTATCAGAAACTAGTTATCAGAAAGTACTCTTATCCGAACTAGTTTTTAGTATTTCACAACAATTATGCAATGGATATTTTACGACTTCGTATTTTATCACCATATCGATAAAGGATTTAGTTTTATTTCGCGTACACATAAATTTATGTTTTTAATGTACCATAAAATTGAAAAATGGCGTATTATTATAATAAACCTTCACAATTATGCTGACACACAACACAGGATTTTGATTCAAGAACAAAATAATTCTTTCTTTGAGTATTGATTTCTTAGCTGAACTTTTAGCTGAAAGATTTTCGTATAATACTTTTTTTGTAGTTATTGTGTTAAAAGAAATTTAATCATATATTTTTTGTTATTTCATGGAATGGTATCGTAAGAAGGCTATTTAGAAAAATCTTTTAAACAGTATCAAATGATATATAATGGTAATGGATGTATAGTATTTCATCTGGGATAATATTTACATTGAAAAGTCTGTGCGAATTTTCCTTGTTAAACTTTATAGGGTAAAAAACTGACATTTGATTTTAAAAGACTGCACCAAAGTGACACAAGAGAATAACACATTTTTATATAAATTAGAATTAATAGAGCGAAAGAATGCTTTAAGCTGCATCATACATCTGTTTCGTCCTTCTAGGACTTGTAAGTGCTGCTAATACAATATGCTTTGAAAAGGAAAGTAGAAAATCAAGCTGGTCGAAAGAAATGACAACAATCAGATGAAGAGAAATATTAGCCCCAAAAATTCGATACATTTTGTAATACTTTAATATTGATATTTCAAAATAGCATCACGTGTAAGATATATGTATATACAGTACATAGAGGTACTGTGGAACCGGATATGGACCTCAGTTCTAAATAGATTTCATGATATAGCCAAACTCCAAAAATATATAGTTTACTTTTTAAATTACCTTTCCTAAATTAAAATTTTTCTTACCAAAATGAGATGAAATGACCCTTTTGATTTCCTGCATAAAGCTTCCTCGCGAATCCACCTGTACTAAAAATAACATCAATTTATCATTCCATGGGCATTTATTCGTGGACAAATTTGCCAACAAAATAAAAGATAATAAAAACACATCTTCGGAAAATTACCGATTATACAGAAGCAGTGACCAGGATACATTGAACTCAGGGCAAAGGATGACGTAGCACAGCAGATTATTTTTACTTTCTCAATAAAAATCCTAATTTTTATTATATTTTCTCCTGATTACTTATTTGGGCGGAAAACTTAGTCGCATTTTTTTAAAGTTCATTTTAACAATGCGTCTTACTTTAATCAATTCTTTTAACAATCCAAAGGCTTTTTTATTACTGTTATCTTTAAAAAGTTTAGAAAGATTTTATTGAACTGCTGTTAGTGAAAATACAGAAATCTGTCCGTTGTATAAACATCAATATCATCACTTTCGTAATAGTCAAAGATTTCTTGCTTCACACTTGTGGAAAAAATAGAGATATTTGTCAAAATCGTGAACTACATTATATTAAACGGAATCCCATTAAGTATTCTCTTTACATTTAACAATAGGAATGCAATGAAAATATTGCACAAAATAGAACAACAAAAAAT
Organism: Ylistrum balloti; assembly: GCF_031769215.1. NCBI lineage: Eukaryota > Metazoa > Mollusca > Bivalvia > Pectinida > Pectinidae > Ylistrum > Ylistrum balloti. The sequence continues at coordinate 414,893 of NW_026781937.1, read as the reverse complement.
ATACTTTGTGTTTGAAAATTGGAGAATAATTTATAGTATGGTATATCTTCTTCACTGTATATTGGCTGGCATCATTTGTTTGGCTTTGTTGTGAGTTTATTTATAGATCTCTTATAATCAAGACAAAATCTTTTAAATGACGCGTTTTTTTACATTAAGGAAATGAAAATGCTGCATATTGTAATTAAAAGGAAAAAAGAAAAACAGCTTTATTTTATCGGATGGCATGGAAACTTGTTTTTCGCGAGTGGTCGATGAAAGCATCATTCTATTTATTTCATATGTTGTCATAGTTAATGACGTCAGTTTCCGCTCTGTCCAATGGCGTGCTTTATCGTTACTTCATCTGAGTTTGAAATATAAAACAAAAACGGTAGAAATATTTAAAATTAGATAAATTGATAAAACACTTGTAACAGTAGTAATTAAAACTAGATTAGCCATGAACATTACAATATTGTATTTCCCCCTCAATCTCGACCAGAGTTGTATTTTATGGGTAAAGTTATGCGCTCTAGGAGAACTTAATATTTTTCTCGACAAATGCTGTGATCTGATTGGTCAAAAATGAGTGAACATATCCATACTTATTTTAATTCACTTATATTTTCTCTGTAAAATTTCTAGTATTTCACTGCGATAAATGTAATGAAATAATCGACTTCCTAATATTAACATACATCTAACTCACTGTTGTAAATGTATATCACTATTGCATCTATAGGAGATAAACGGATGTATTATACTCCCTGTCAGTGGAAAATTATGTATGTTATGTTAGAGATATTCTGACGCCTGTATCAGAAAACAGTAGTGCAGCAACATATTGACGTTTTGATTTTCATCTACTTTCTGAAATCAAAACTTTAGAAAATAATCAGAAATAAGTTTTATACTGCAGTTTTTGTAATTCTTGGGAGAGTACATCGTTAATAACAGACGAGTAATTAAATAGAGTTTAAGGACGAGAAAGAACAAGTATTTTATAATTTAATACATGAAAAAGTCGTAAGCTTTAACGAAATAAACAGCTTTTATTTGAACAATTTCCAAAGGGTCAAAGATAATTCAGTTGGTATTGTAAATAGAGAGATGTTTCACTAAGTTGTCGAGAGAAGTCGCTTGATAGATGTTCAACTTCACAAGTCGAGAGAAGTCGCTTGATAGATGTTTCACATCAGACGTCGAGAGAAGTCGCTTGAGAGATGTTTAACTAAGTAGTCGAGAGAAGTCGCTTGAGAGATGTTTAACTAAGTAGTCGAGAGAAGACGCTTGAGAGATGTTTGCAATGGGTAACAATTGATTTTATTTGTTGTGCTAACGTCGAGGGGGAGCAAATTGTATTTACCGTAATGTAAAAACACTGCAATACAGTCACAAACATTTCAATTGTTTTTAAATGAATGTACTTTTACTTGGAATTTCAAGATTAAAATATTCCTCTTCAACACTCTTGACCAGTAAGGTAGTTAATTGTGACATAAGTTATCGGAAACGCCATTTATGTATTAAGTTACATGTGTATAATTCAACGCTTGCGATCAGAAAAAATCCATTTCGACAATGATCAGAAATTCACATATTCTATCCCGACATCCAGTAATCAGAAAATACTCTAATCCGAACTAGTTGTCAGAAAGTACTCTTATCCGAAACTAGTTGTCAGAAAGTACTCTAAATCGAAACTAGTTGTCAGAAAGTACTCTTATCCGAAACTAGTTGTCAGAAAGTACTCTAAATCGAAACTAGTTGTCAGAAAGTACTCTTATCCGAAACTAGTTATCAGAAAGTACTCGAATCCGAAACTAGTTATCAGTAAGTACTCTAATCCGAACTAGTTGTCAGAAAGTACTCTAAATCGAAACTAGTTGTCAGAAAGTACTCTTATCCGAACTAGTTGTCAGAAAGTACTCTTATCCGAAACTAGTTATCAGAAAGTACTCGAATCCGAAACTAGTTATCAGTAAGTACTCTAATCCGAACTAGTTGTCAGAAAGTACTCTAAATCGAAACTAGTTGTCAGAAAGTACTCTTATCCGAACTAGTTGTCAGAAAGTACTCTTATCCGAAACTAGTTATCAGAAAGTACTCGAATCCGAAACTAGTTATCAGTAAGTACTCTAATCCGAACTAGTTGTCAGAAAGTACTCTAAATCGAAACTAGTTGTCAGAAAGTACTCTTATCCGAACTAGTTGTCAGAAAGTACTCTTATCCGAAACTAGTTATCAGAAAGTACTCGAATCCGAAACTAGTTATCAGTAAGTACTCTAATCCGAACTAGTTGTCAGAAAGTACTCTAAATCGAAACTAGTTGTCAGAAAGTACTCTTATCCGAACTAGTTGTCAGAAAGTACTCTTATCCGAAACTAGTTATCAGAAAGTACTCGAATCCGAAACTAGTTATCAGTAAGTACTCTAATCCGAACTAGTTATCAGAAAGTACTCTAAATCGAAACTAGTTGTCAGAAAGTACTCTTATCCGAAACTAGTTATCAGAAAGTACTCGAATCCGAAACTAGTTATCGGTAAGTACTCTAATCCGAACTAGTTGTCAGAAAGTACTCTAAATCGAAACTAGTTGTCAGAAAGTACTCTTATCCGAACTAGTTGTCAGAAAGTACTCTTATCCGAAACTAGTTATCAGAAAGTACTCGAATCCGAAACTAGTTATCAGTAAGTACTCTAATCCGAACTAGTTGTCAGAAAGTACTCTAAATCGAAACTAGTTGTCAGAAAGTACTCTTATCCGAACTAGTTGTCAGAAAGTACTCTTATCCGAAACTAGTTATCAGAAAGTACTCGAATCCGAAACTAGTTATCAGTAAGTACTCTAATCCGAACTAGTTGTCAGAAAGTACTCTAAATCGAAACTAGTTGTCAGAAAGTACTCTTATCCGAACTAGTTGTCAGAAAGTACTCTTATCCGAAACTAGTTATCAGAAAGTACTCGAATCCGAAACTAGTTATCAGTAAGTACTCTAATCCGAACTAGTTGTCAGAAAGTACTCTAAATCGAAACTAGTTGTCAGAAAGTACTCTTATCCGAACTAGTTGTCAGAAAGTACTCTTATCCGAAACTAGTTATCAGAAAGTACTCGAATCCGAAACTAGTTATCAGTAAGTACTCTAATCCGAACTAGTTATCAGAAAGTACTCTAAATCGAAACTAGTTGTCAGAAAGTACTCTAATCCGAACTAGTTGTCAGAAAGTACTCTTATCCGAAACTAGTTATCAGAAAGTACTCGAATCCGAAACTAGTTATAAGAAAGTACTCTAAATCGAAACTAGTTGTCAGAAAGTACTCTAATCCGAACTAGTTATCAGAAAATACTCTAATCCGAAACTAGTTGTCAGAAAGTACTCAAACTCGAACTAGTAATAAGGAAATAATCTATTTCGACACTTGAGATAATAATAATCTATTTCGACACATGTGATAAAAAATCTATTCTGACATTTGTGATAAGTGATCACTAAGACACAGTCGGCGATCGGATGGGTTACAGTATTACGAGAAATAACTGTCTGCTGTCTTTTTATCTTACCTTAAAATTGATGCAGACCTGCACTCTAGAAAAGTTAAATTCCCCCCAAAAAATCGCCTTGACGTTGTGACAGTTAAAATGAAATATATTGACACCCCAGCCAGGGGCGTAGCTAGCCCAGCAGAAATGTGTAAGCCCAGACGAGGGGTCTGAATTTGATGATTTCAAAGATGTTTTGAATCGTTTTCTGAGACAGTTTTTTTTATTTATTTAACAACAAACTTCAACCCCTGGTATTTATTTTCAACCTTAGTTTTGTAATTTTGTCCGACATACTCTATGCACGGATTTTTTTGATGTGTAAGCCCGGGCTTTTTCTTTCTATGGAAGCTACGCCCCTGTCACCGATATTTATTGAAGGTGAACCACACTGTTTTGTTTAGTGTTTAATGCTGTGTGAAGTCTGAATTGAGAGGAACTGGTTTATAGTTTGTCACACCCTCCTGATCAACGCCACACGTCTTAAAACGTGACCACCATACAGTCAACAGGTGCATTCGTCCTTGTTAAACACGTTTTTGGTACCTGTAGAACATCGTCGACGAAAATCATAATTGTAAAATCATACTTTGTTAAGTTTATTTCACTCTACCAGTTAAGCGTTTAACATCGTTATTTTGGGTTCTAGTTGAACCAAAATACATCCTTAAATGGAGGACAATAACTACAATTTGGATTGATTTTAAAAAAGTTGAGTCATCCTAAATAACTGTATGTAAAATATAGCATTTAGAGAAAAATATTTTTCATTCATCAGGACATTTTACATGTTCAAATATATAAATTATTTTATACCCTTCTACTGTACATGCTTGTACATACGGTCCAGGTAGTGAAGGGACCAAGCTGTTGGCATATTGTTGCAATGCAGCTAATATTGAATCATTTCCTGTTAAGTTAATACAACACGTTACAAGACTTTAACAGGCAGCTTAAGCGTCCATTATAAATGTTACATGCACTATGAAGAGTTATATATAACCACCTTTTTCGTTTACGAGATAATGCATATATATATATGCCTGGCAAGGACTTTTTGTCAGTTCCGCATGGGTTGAGACAGAGAAGGACATTATTAATGGTGAACGATATATGTCAGAAGTCATTCAAGAATTCACTCTTAAAATGGAAACTTTATTTATTTTACGACAATTGCGAAATAAACTATTAACTTATACTAATCACTCTTGTTGGCGTGGATGTAAGCGGGTGAGGGGTCTGTACTGTGGTAAGAAACCGGAATACACAGGGAAAACTCACGTGGTTAGGCAGGTGACCCCATCCCTTTTCACCCACGTCCGTTTGCGGGAGTCGATCCCCGGACGGCCAGGTGAAAGGCGAGTGCGTCACCACGGCAACACTTGACTATCCATCACTTATAGATATTTTCCCATATAATCACAATATTTGTACATATGAACGACTTGAATTATTTTTTTCTTTTTCTTTGAAAAACCTGCTTATGCAAAATAACACACCCCAAAGGAGTTACATAACTTGAAATTCCTTTCGATGAATCTGTCTATGATTTACATACATTATTACTGTATTTCTGAACTATCAATTCAAAGAAATGTAAGGCTGTCAGCACATGTGAAGCATATTAAATCCGATTGGATAACGAACCAGGAAGAAAAATTCCCTTTAAAATGTCATACAGTCCAGGTTAATGTAGGCTGTGATTTAAGGGATAGGGCGTATTGCGCAATTGTATGTTCTGTGTGATCTTTAAAGAATGAAGGTGGCAGTCACTGCTGGGAGACTTTATAACCCAGAGGCCTGTCAGCCATCTTTTTTATAAAAACTATTTGCGTGTATCATACTAATCAAATATCGAATTGCATTTAATTTTGGGGTTAGTGCACCACGGTATTTCTTTCAACTAATTTTAGTTTTCCTCTGTCGCCTCCTATGTTTCCTCAAAATAACATCTTAGCATCTTTGACGAGTCTTAGAAGGACAAAGCAGTTGTATAATACAATAGGATTTATTTGGCCTTACTGATATTTTTTCATTGAAAATTTTGTAGCGGTTAATGGAAACTCGGTCAAGGCTTGTACCGTTGAATGATGACTCGGTTAAGGTTTGTAGCGGTAAAGGTTGACTTGGTTGAGGTTTGTAGTGGTGAAGGTTGACCCGGTTAAAGTTTGTAGCGGTAAAGGTTGACTCGGTTAAGGTTTGAAGCGGTAGAGGTTAACTCGGTTTATGTTTCTAGCGGTTAAGGTTGACTCAGTTAAGGTTTGTAGCGGTAAAGGTTGACTTGGTTGAGGTTTGTAGCGGTGACGGTTGACCCGGTTAAAGTTTGTAGCGGTAAAGGTTGACTCGGTTAAGGTTTGAAGCGGTAGAGGTTAACTCGGTTTATGTTTCTAGCGGTTAAGGTTGACTCAGTTAAGGTTTGTAGCGGTAAAGGTTGACTTGGTTGAGGTTTGTAGCGGTGAAGGTTGACCCGGTTAAAGTTTGTAGCGGTAAAGGTTGACTCGGTTAAGGTTTGAAGCGGTAGAGGTTAACTCGGTTTATGTTTCTAGCGGTTAAGGTTGACTCGGTTAAGGTTTGTAGCGGTAGGGTTGAACCGATTGAGGTTCCATGTGGAAAACGTTGACTCGGCTAAAGTTTGTAGCGGTAAAAGTTTACTGTTTTTTTTTTATTTTGAGCACAATCACAATTCCAGTGTAAGATGATAACACGTCTCCTAACAAACAACTAACTCTCAATACTTGGGTTGGGAAAATACGGATTGATATCAGTTGATACATATTTATGTAGATTGAAATAGATTGATAAAGATTGACACAGATTGACACAGATTGATATAGATTGATATAGATTGATACAGATTGATATAGATTGATATAGATTGACACAGATTGATACAGATTGACACAGATTGACACAGATTGATAAAGATTGATATAGATTGATACAGATTGATATAGATTGATCAGATTGATGGAGATTTTTGGAGATTGATACAGATTGATATAGATTGACACAGATTGATGTAGATTGATGTAGATTGATACAGATTGATGTAGATTGACACAGATTGATATAGATTGATGTAGATTGATGCAGACTGATATAGATTGACACAGATTGATGTAGATTGATGTAGATTGATATAGATTGATATAGATTGACACAGATTGATATAGATTGATACAGATTGATATAGATTGATATAGATTGACACAGATTGATATAGATTGATATAGATTGATGCAGATTGATATAGATTGACACAGATTGATACAGATTGATATAGATTGATATAGATTGATGCAGATTGATTAGATTGATAGATTGATAGATTGATACAGATTGATGTAGATTGATACAGATTGATATAGATTGACACAGATTGATATAGATTGATATAGATTGACACAGATTGATGTAGATTGATATAGATTGATGTAGATTGATGTAGATTGATACAGATTGATGTAGATTGATACAGATTGATATAGATTGACACAGATTGATATAGATTGACACAGATTGAAATAGATTGATATAGATTGATATAGATTGACACAGATTGATATAGATTGATACAGATTGATATAGATTGATATAGATTGATATGGATTGATATAGATTGATGCAGATTGATAGACTGATATAGATTGATATGGATTGACACAGATTGATATAGATTGACACAGATTGATATAGATTGATATAGATTGATATAGATTGACACAGATTGATATAGATTGATATAGATTGATATAGATTGATACAGATTGATATAGATTGATATGGATTGACACAGATTGACACAGATTGATATAGATTGACACAGATTGATATAGATTGACACAGATTGATACAGATTGACACAGATTGATACAGACTGATATAGATTGACACAGATTGATATAGATTGACACAGATTGATACAGATTGATATAGATTGACACAGATTGATATAGATTGATATAGATTGATATAGATTGATATAGATTGACACAGATTGATATAGATTGATATAGATTGACACAGATTGATGTAGATTGATGTAGATTGATACAGATTGATATAGATTGATACAGATTGATATAGATTGATATAGATTGATATGGATTGATATAGATTGATACAGATTAATATAGATTGATATAGATTGATACAGATTGATATAGACTGATATAGATTGATATAGATTGATATGGATTGACACAGATTGATATAGATTGATACAGATTGATATAGATTGATAGATTGATACAGATTGATACAGATTGATATAGATTGATATAGATTGATACAGATTGATACAGATTGATATAGATTGATATAGATTGATATAGATTGATACAGATTGATATAGATTGATATAGATTGATATAGATTGACACAGACTGACACAGATTGATACAGATTGATACAGATTGATACAGCCTGATACAGATTGATACAGATTGATACAGATTGATATAGATTGATACAGATTGATATAGATTGATACAGATTGATATAGATTGATGTAGATTGATGCAGACTGATATAGATTGACACAGATTGATATAGATTGACACAGATTGATGTAGATTGATGTAGATTGACACAGATTGATATAGATTGATGTAGATTGACACAGATTGATATAGATTGATATAGATTGACACAGATTGATATAGATTGATGTAGATTGATGTAGATTGACACAGATTGATGTAGATTGACACAGATTGATATAGATTGATACAGATTGATACAGATTGACACAGATTGACACAGATTGACACAGACTGATACAGATTAATACAGATTGATATAGATTGATACAGATTGATATAGATTGATATAGATTGACACAGATTGACACAGATTGACACAGATTGATACAGACTGATACAGATTAATACAGACTGATACAGATTAATACAGATTGATATAGATTGATATAGATTGATATAGACTGATATAGATTGATATGGATTGATATAGATTGATATAGATTGATAAAGATTGATACAGACTGATTTAGATTATCAGAAAGTGGTTTTATTGTCCCAGAACTTGACTTTTGATACTGTTATCTGTAGGTTATTGTTAAGTTACATGGTGGATTGAACAAGTGTAAGAATGTTCTTATCTTTCTATATCTGGCAGTTTTTTTGTCACTTGGCAAATGATACATTATTAACATATTTGCTGCTAGGAAAATTTTCTAATTTAACAGCGGAAATCGCAGGTTTGATCATGTCTGTTCTGGTAAATTCAAACTTCTGAAAATATCCAAATAGTAAGTTGTAGAAATAGTTTTACGTTGTCTCTCAATCAAAATATTTGTCATTTACAAAAACCACCGTATGCACAAGTAACAATAAATAGATTTTTATAGCTTGATAATTCACATACAGATGTTCTCTTTTTCATGTCTACTGGGTTTGAATGCATTCCTTTCTATTGATGATGTGCACTGTTTTTGTCTTTGTCTGTAGGTACGCGATATAGTTTGATCTTGTGTTGATTTCAAGACTGTTTAAATCTTATTGTAGTTTACCCTATCGTCCGATAGCTTGACTGAACAACAAAGATTAAGGGTTGTTGGAGAAAGTCACATAACTCATGAAAGCCATTTTGTTTGACAGATAATTTGTTATGATTCATTATTATTGTTTGCAGAAGTATTTGTTGGGAAAATAAGTTGTCAATGTTTGTCGTCGTACATGTATGAAATTGGGATAATTAGTTGTCATCATTTACAGTGAATTGTGGAGGGTTATAAAAATTATGTAGTTATCCTTGTTATGTGGGGGAGAATTTGTTGTCCGTATTTACTGTTGTGTTATGTAGGGAGAATTAGTTGTCCGTGTTTACTGTTGTGTTATAAGGAGAATTAGTTGTCCGTGTTTACTGTTGTGTTATAAGGAGAATTAGTTGTCCGTGTCTACTGTTGTGTTATGTAGGGAGAATTAGTTGTCCGTGTTTACTGTTATGTTATGTGGCGAGAATTAGTTGTCCGTGTTTACAGTTGTGTTATGTGGCGAGAATTAGTTGTCCGTGTTTACAGTTGTGTTATATGGGGACAATTAGTTGTCCGTGTTAACTGTTGTGTTATGTGGGGAGAATTAGTTGTCCGTGTTTACAGTTGTGTTATGTAGGGAGAATTAGTTGTCCGTGTTTACTGTTGTGTTATATGGGGACAATTAGTTGTCCGTGTTTACTGTTGTGTTATGTGGGGAGAATTAGTTGTCATTGTTTACCGTTGTGTTATGTAGGGCGAATTAGTTGTCCGTGTTTACTGTTGTGTTATGTAGGGAGAATTAGTTGCCCTTGTTTACTGTTGTGTTATGTAGGGAGAATTAGTTCCCCGTGTTTACTGTTGTGTTATATGGGGAGAATTAGTTGTCCGTGTTTACTGTTGTGTTATGTAGGGAGAATTAGTTCCCCTTGTTTACTGTTGTGTTATGTAGGGAGAATTAGTTGTCCGTGTTTACTGTTGTGTTATGTGACGAGAATTAGTTGTCCGTGTTTACTGTTGTGTTATGTAGGGAGAATTAGTTGCCCGTGTTTACTGTTGTGTTATTTAGGGAGAATTAGTTGTCCGTGTTTACTGTTGTGTTATGTAGGGAGAATTAGTTGCCCGTGTTTACTGTTGTGTAATGTAGGGAGAATTAGTTGTCATTGTTTACTGTTGTGTTATGTGTGTTAGGAGAATTAGTTGTCCGTGTTTACTGTTGTGTTATGTAGGGAGAATTAGTTGTCCGTGTTTACTGTTGTGTTATGTTGTGTTATATGGGAGAATTAGTTGTCCGTGTTTACTGTTGTGTTATGTAGGGAGAATTAGTTGTCCGTGTTTACTGTTGTGTTATGTAGGGAGAATTAGTTGTCCGTGTTTACTGTTGTGTTATGTAGGGAGAATTAGTTGTCCGTGTCTACTGTTGTGTTATGTAGGGAGAATTAGTTGTCCGTGTTTACTGTTGTGTTATGTAGGGAGAATTAGTTGTCCGTGTTTACTGTTGTGTTATGTAGGAAGAATTAGTTGTCCGTGTTTACAGTTGTGTTATGTAGGGAGAATTAGGTGTCCGTGTTTATTGTTGTGTTATGTAGGGAGAATTAGTTGCCCGTGTTTACTGTTGTGTCATGTAGGGAGAATTAGTTGTCATTGTTTACTGTTGTGTTATGTGAGGAGAATTAGTTGCCCGTGTTTACTGTTGTGTTATGTAGGGAGAATTAGTTGTCCGTGTTTACTGTTGTGTTATGTAGGGAGAATTAGTTGTCCGTGTTTACTGTTGTGTTATGTAGGGAGAATTAGTTGTCCGTGTTTACTGTTGTGTTATGTAGGGAGAATTAGTTGTCCGTGTTTACTGTTGTGTTATGTAGGGAGAATTAGTTGTCCGTGTTTACAGTTGTGTTATATGGAGGAGAATTAGTTGTCCGTGTTTACTGTTGTATTATGTAGGGAGAATTAGTTGTCCGTGTTTACTGTTGTGTTATGTAGGGAGAATTAGTTGTCCGTGTTTACTGTTGTGTTATATGGAGGAGAATTAGTTGTCCATGTTTACTGTTGTGTTATATGGAGAAGAATTAGTTGTCCGTGTTTACAGTTGTGTTATATGGAGGAGAATTAGTTGTCCGTGTTTACTGTTGTGTTATGTAGGGAGAATTAGTTGTCCGTGTTTACTGTTGTGTTATATGGAGGAGAATTAGTTGTCGCTCTCGTTTCATCGATTTTGGTATTGCCGTATTTTCTTTTAGCATGTTTCACTTATTAACATTGTTTACACTTTATCTTACAATCGCTTCTCGCGTTGTGAGAGTCCCTACCAGCTGTCAAAATCAATGACATAAGAAAGTTAAATGTACAGGTTTTAGAATATACACAATCTACATCTACGTGCACACTATATATACCACCTGGTATACAAATATCTATTATAAACCTTTCCCGCGGTATGAATGGTTCAACTATTTGTATTTTAAGGAGAACATATCCTTTATATTTCTTAGGTTTGTTTAGTGTCGTATCTGTGTCGGTTTTCAAACATTGCAATAGGGTATTTAATTTGTACTTGAAATCTATTATATTTGCATCCAAATATATGTATTGAAAATACGAATATAAAGTATATGTTTAGCCGACATCCGTTCATCGCTATTTCATCCAGTACCGTGAACGTAGCAGTCAAGTAACTCTGTAGACGCTTTTTTAACTTATCGCTCAATTCAAACGCTCTGAAGAACTCCCGTTGGAAAAAAATGAAGTCCCACAAGTTTAAAGCAAAAAATGCTACCGATTTTTTTCTCTGAAATGAGTCAAAGGATATTGATAAAAGTTCATACATATGTAACACAACCAGCAGAAAATTGGAATGTGGCGTTTGGATGACAATCAAATCTCTACTGGTTGTGTTAAAAGGACTTTTGTTCTATTTACATTACCAACCCGAAGGAAATGTTCCGATATGTGATATGAAACGAACTTTCAATAAGACAGAAGGTCTGTTTCATTGATAATGGATAAGAAGAATGTGAATATTGAAAACAAGTATTAATTAAGATTCATACGTTTAATGTTGTTTACCAGACACGGAAAAAAAAACTGAACGGTACCTCATTTTGATTTGTATTTATCGTCGGAGGCTGCCATCATGCCTTATTTGATATTTTACTTACATGTTTCCTACAACTTAGTATCGATTCAGGACAACACATTAACGATATTTCTAAATTTTACTGACGTGTTATTTACTTGTGTGTTTTGATAAACAGAAAATTCTAGGCTGGTCTCGTTATTGTTTTAAACGTGCACGTAGAAACTTGTGTAAAATATACACTGGTGAAAAACACCATTTAATTCAAACAATGAATTAAACTGTATCACACAGCTGTTTCGTTCTTCTAGGACTTTCATTATACTAAGGGTCTAAATGTTGAAATCTAGGAGGCGATTGAGGAAAGTGATCGAAAAAATTCAGGATGTAGATCAGAAGGTGCAATAGCCCTCACAGTTCAGTACGTTTGGTATTTTTCATATATCTGATAATTGTAGAACTTCAAGTGCATGTGTTCATTACTAACCGTGCTATTTTTCGAATGAATTAAAAATGAGGAATGTAGAGTCAACCAGCAGTGTCTACCGCCTGAAATCTTGACAATTGTACAAAAGTTACACAAATGAAAAGCAACATTAGATCAATAGGATTGTAAAATCACATGATATCAGGAACAGGCTCTTTCTCGTCGATGGAAGAAGGACATTACTATCTAGAAATGGAAATTATGTGAAATAGAAACATCATTTACGTTGGTAGCTTGATAAGTACATTTTTGTAACGTCAAACCTCAACCATACCTTGATCGTAAAAGGATGTTTCTAATTTCATTTGTTTTCTTTCGTCTTGCTTACTAAAGTCCATTCGTCAGTCACCTGTGATGTTACTACACTGAACCGTCGACCTTCAGTGGAATTAGGCTGTAACGGACGATACCTAAACAGCTCCGCTTCACTTAAAGATATTACCTCAACTTTTATGGATGGGTATTTGGCATATTGCAGTATTAATTGTAACCAACGTAAAATCAATCACTTCTGCCTTTTTTTACGCTGTCATGTATTGCTGATATACAGCTGCCATATTCGTTAAATAAGACATTTGTAATTGTGACATGTGAACTTCTTATAGTGGCGGCCTAGTTGTGATTCGGTTGTCAAGAATTTCAAAAGTTTTTCGTCGCTAGGGTAATTATCTTGAGTATAACTTGAGATCTTGGTTAGAATTCGGCAAATTTTGTCTCTACTATCACGACAAATCACTTTGAAAAATCACAATTTGAAAAAAAAATGATGATTTCGTTGATTCATTTTTCGATTTTTAGGACCCGAAAATAAATACTTCGGTTTGTCTCCTGTTCATGAAAAAAAGATATCTAGGTAAAAACAACAAATAAAACATAATACTAACTTTATCTATTTTGCAATAATATCGAAACTAGACATTTCAAATTATACTTATTAACCTTGTTGTGCCGGTTGTAAGTGCGTGAGGAGTCTTATTGTGAGAAGAAAACGGAGTACCCGGGGAAACCTACGTGATCGTGCAGGTAACCGCCCCTCCATACCTTTTCATGTCCGTTCTGGGTATCGAACCCCGGACGGCTGGGTGAAAGGTGAGTGCGTCACCACAGCGTCATCCTACAACTCATTGGTAAAACTTTATATATACTTTGGACACTGTATAATTTTACAGAACACTGTACTTGTCGATGGGAGCGTTGATATCTAACAGACATTTTTTGGTTTCTGTAAAGTATATAATCTCCATGATCTACATCCTTGTTCATCTAATTCAAAGTTCAAAGATACGAATCTTTGAGAGATATACACAGGAAATATTTGAATAACTTAGAGATTAAAAATGCTTTTTTTTAAAAATGGCTTTGGGACCCCACATTTTAAATTGCTTGCTAATACTTACACAGATATGATCCCTTGATTTTGGCTAGGTCGATGTGAGAGTGTACAATAATCAGTGTTTTCGTCATTCCTGCCTTAACACACCCGAGCTATAGAAATTCCTAGTTACTGGAAAGCCGTGTGCTAACACGTGTTTATAGTTTTATTGCACTTATTTATTTTTCGGCGTTAAAATATGTGTACCAGGAAATAATTCAGATATCGTTCAGCAATGTTTCTCTGAATAACATATTATTGCGCAAACTTTTAAAAACATTATTGCGTCTTTTATTAAAAGGAAATGTGATATGGTACTTGTATACTTGTATTTAAAAAATAATGCGAAAATGCTCAATTTTCATTTGATTTCACGAGCTTAATAAAAACTGTAGAAATGTCAACAAATGAAAAAAGTTTTGAAAAATGACAAATCCGTTGATTACATTTAAGAGTTTGAATTTTTATAGGTCTTTAGGGACATTCTCGAGGATATTTTTCATTATAAAATAAGGAGAGGTCGACGCGGTTTAATGTTTACAATTTACACCCACTAGCCTTATTTTCATAGCAGGGTACCCTTAATTTATGGAATTCAAATATGTATATCCACAAATTGTTGAGCTATATCGACTATGAAATGGCAACAAAAAATTGAGCGTCAAGAATATATACATTTTTTACAGTATTAAGCTCAAGAGCTGATCCAGGACCACATACCGGGAATGAGGAAGGAAAAGGAGACTGCCGATATATCTTTGTAAAACTAAAAATGGAATAAATAAAATATATGAATATGTATCACTCTATTAAAGTACATCACCATTTTTTTTCGAATTAAACAGTTGAATTATTTTCATATTGAGTTAACGAAACGAAATGTTTGCCACGCATGACAAGAAGTCATGTAACAATTGACTCCCTCCTTCATGAACGAAAAAAACCTCACCTTGCCTGTTCTAATACTCTGTCGTTTAAACTATTTTTTGTGTGAACGTCTGGTACATGTGAGCGTATGCTTTTCAATTTTAATGGTAAATTTAACAATACGCAGCAACATGCCACAGAAAAGGGGAGAAAATCGTATTTTAGACTGATAAACAAAATGAAAAATCAAAAATTTAATGTTGAAACGTTATGCTCAGTTTTTTACACTTATGTTAGTAGTGTATTAACATATGCAAGTGAAGTGTGGGGATTCCATAAAGCTACTGATGTTGAAAAAGTACATTCACATTTTTGTAAAAAGATTTTAGGTGTTGCGAAAAGTACATATCATGATTTAGTTTATTTTGAATTAGGAAGATTACCAATGTATATTGTCAGAAAATTGAAAATAATGAAATACTGGACTAAAATCAAAGATACAGATAATTGTGTGTTGAAAGCATGCTATGAACAAAGATTATTAGATAATGATGAGTGGATTAAAAATATTAAGTTAGAACTAGATAAATTAGGATTAGGGTACTTATGGAACAGCAGTCTTCACAGAAAACTAGTATACAAGTTAATTGAGTGTAAATTTCAAGAAATTAACATTCAAGAATTGTCGAGCAATATTCGAAATTCTCCAAAAGGATATTTATATCAGCATTTGATAGACAATTTTGGGCTGTGGGTGATGGTGGGTGATGGTGTGTGTGTGTGTGAGTGGGTGAGGGTGGATGTGGTCGTGCGTATGAGTGCATGCTACATGGATGTATTATATATTATATATGTTTATGTATATGTTCTACGTATGTGCCTATGAGTCGTAAGGCTCGGGGCTAATAAAGAAAGAAAAAAAAGAGCGTGAATATATACATATGTCACGGTAAGGTTTTCGAGTAACAAGGAATGTGTTACAAGCGAACGATGGAATGTCTGATTTTTGACTGAAACTCTCGGACTTTTGTCTATATATACTTTGTGATCTTTACTTGTAATGATTACTGAAATCTTTATCTGATAATTTTAGGAACTACTTTTTTTGAAGGTGTAGTTGACGGTGTGATTTGGTTAATAGCCTCAACAGTTTCAACGCATTTTCATTGCATTTCCTTGAGCACAACTCTGGTAGCCATTCAACTTAATTTTACATAAATTAACACCACAAATCACTAATTTCAAATTCATGGATTCCGACCTGGTGGACCACGTTCATTGACTTTTCGGACCTGAAAACAAATATTCAGCTTGCCTCTTAAATTCATAAAAAATAAATCTAATTCGTGTTGTTAAGGTATTTTTTTTCAGCAAAGACAGTTTACGGTGTATTCTTTCGATACAAAATATCAGTACAACCCATATGATGAGTTATTTACAAAAATATCGAAATGTGATTTTACATTGTTTTAGTATGTAATTTATCATCTTTTTATTTTTATCAACAGTTTTAAAAGAAAGTTACTAAGATAAGTAGCAACGTGTTAGGTATCAAAAATACTTATTGATGTTTTATAACACTAGGTTTGAGGAAATATTGAAAATTACATTTATTGAAAAACCACACATACGCACAAAAATACTCTGTATTTCTATAAACCAACGAAAATCTCTTTGTTTGACAACAATGTATACAAACCTATATTACAATCACGAAGATTATATTCCGGACATCAAAGGTAGTAATTCGTCTCAGTTTAAACTGCACCATTTTGGAGAGAATTCCAAATCCTAGGACATTTTAAAGTGACATCACGGTAAAATGTCTTATATCTGCGATTTTAAATCATTTTTTTTTGTTATTGCATATATATTAAGTGTATCACATTATGAACAAGGACAGTTATTTTTCGTTGAAATGTAAAGACGTTAATTAATTGTTATAAAATGGGAAACATTATCTGTTGATAAACAGTCTGCGTCATATATGATAACCCATGTGCACAAAACATCGTTGCCTGTAAACAAGAACGACTTCCCGCCTGAATAAAAGCTGACAACTTCACAATTCTCAAGCGAGTGCACTCCTTTTGGGTCACGCGTACGTGTGATGTATTTCTTATCTATTTAACGGGGTTTGATGTCTGCTATTACGTGTATTCTTCATATAGTTCTGTTCTACATCTAGAGTAATAATATTATGTCACGCTCTCAACACAAGAGCCAGGTCAAAATAGCAACGATACAAATTGAGAGCACGTAACACATCTGTGATAAATTCACAAAAAAACATTGCATCTTGTTCAATTAAATGATAAAGACAGCCCTGGTATTTACCATTTAGCTTCATCAACTTGCATCTCTTAAAACCACACACCGTTAGTTTACTGTCAAGTATCTATGCAATACAGTCTATTTGGCTCAAAACAATTTTTTTGGCAAAATATTTCTAAAGAAAGGAACATTCCACAAGGTATATTGGGTTTGAAATTGTAGAAGCGCTATTCAGGTCATGGTATATAAAGCATACACATGACCGTTGGTAGTCACGATTCTCTTTTGAATACCACACAAAGGATGCATAGAATTTCGGTGTAGTTCAAAAACTAGGTAGGTTTATATCTGCGTTGATATTTTTGTTCTGCACAGAGAGCCATTTTAGCTATATCGTTCTCGGTCCAAGATCGACAAATGGTAAATGCGATGAAGATATCGTTATGGTTTTGAAGCGTCAAAGTATGAAAAATATTGGCATTTTGTATTAGTATGATTAGAAAGCATTTCTCACAGTAATGTTTGTGTTATTAGTCCTTGAACACTAGTGTTGTAGGTTTTTGTTATGATCCCCAGGTGCATTGAACCCTACATTCCAGTTCATGAGTACGAACTGACACTTATTCAGCTGTGTTTATTGCTAGAAATATAAAAAAAACTATAATGATTTAATACACTGAGCTTTATTTTATTTTGATATACTGGAATTTATCAAAGTAAATGAAAGTTACTGCAATTAATACGAAATTTATTACAATAAATGTTGTAGCATGTCATACATCTAGATTAGTATACTAGTATTAGACTGTATCATTTAGCTGTTCTTCTAGAACCCTAAAGTGATGGAAAGGGTTCAATAATAAATATGTTTTTATTTCCTTGTTGTTTCATCAAATGTACCTTTAATCAGAAAACAATATAACTATTAACTATACACGTAGAGACAGAACTTACACTTTTATGAATTGGAATTATGTGTCATTTTCACCTAAAACATTACACAAATAATTTTTAATTCAAGTTTGTCAAAGTTATATCAATTTGCTGGAAAGTTACTATGACTAGATAGTCAGATGCATACATTTTGAGATTTATACATAATATTGCTTTTATTTCACAATGAAGATGTCGTTTTAATCTATAGTAAAAAAAACCGTTCACCTGGAGCTAGAAATCCGCGCATACGAGACGAGGTATGTCTTCATATAACTGCATATGTCTTAATAAAAGTAATTTTCGTTGATTTAAATTAGAACATCGTTGACTTAAACAAGAACATCGTTGACTTAAACTAGAACATCGTTGACTTAAACAAGAACATCGTTGACTTAAACAAGAACATCGTTGACTTAAACAAGAACATCGTTGACTTAAACAAGAACATCGTTGACTTAAACAAGAACATCGTTAGCTTAAAGAAGAACATCGTTGACTTAAACAAGAACATCGTTGACTTAAACTAGAACACCGTTGACTTAAACTAGAACATCGTTGACTTAAACAAGAACATCGTTAGCTTAAACTAGAACATCGTTGACTTAAACTAGAACATCGTTGACAAACAAGAACATCGTTAGCTTAAAGAAGAACATCGTTGACTTAAACAAGAACATCGTTAGCTTAAACAAGAACATCGTTGACTTAAATAAGAACATCGTTGACTTAAACAAGAACATCGTTGACTTAAACTAGAACATCGTTGACTTAAACAAGAACATCGTTGACTTAAACAAGAACATCGTTGACTTAAACTAGAACATCGTTGACTTAAACTAGAACATCGTTGACTTAAACTAGAACATCGTTGACTTAAACAAGAACATCGTTGACTTAAGAACATCGTTGACTTAAACAAGAACATCGTAGAACATCGTTGACTTAAACAAGAACATCGTTGACTTAAACAAGAACATCGTTGACTTAAACAAACATCGAACATCGTTGACTTAAACAAGAACATCGTTGACTTAAACTAGAACATCGTTGACTTAAACAAGAACATCGTTGACTTAAACAAGAACATCGTTGACTTAAATAAGAACATCGTTGACTTAAACAAGAACATCGTTGACTTAAACTAGAACATCGTTGACTTAAACAAGAACATCGTTGACAAACTAGAACATCGTTGACTTAAACAAGAACATCGTTGACAAACTTTGAAACAAGAACATCGTTGACTTAAACTAGAACATCGTTGACTTAAACAAGAACATCGTTGACAAACTAGAACATCGTTGACTTAAACAAGAACATCGTTGACTTAAACAAGAACATCGTTGACTTAAACTAGAACATCGTTGACTTAAACTAGAACATCGTTGACTTAAACAAGAACATCGTTGACAAACTTAAACAAGAACATCGTTGACTTAAATAAGAACATCGTTGACTTAAACAAGAACATCGTTGACTTAAACTAGAACATCGTTGACTTAAACAAGAACATCGTTGACTTAAACAAGAACATCGTTGACTTAAACAAGAACATCGTTGACTTAAACTAGAACATCGTTGACTTAAACTAGAACATCGTTGACTTAAACAAGAACATCGTTAGCTTAAAGAAGAACATCGTTGACTTAAACTAGAACATCGTTGACTTAAACTAGAACATCGTTGACTTAAACTAGAACATCGTTGACAAACTAGAACATCGTTGACAAACTAGAACATCGTGGACTTAAATAAGAACATCGTTGACTTAAACAAGAACATCGTTGACTTAAACTAGAACATCGTTGACTTAAACAAGAACATCGTTAGCTTAAACAAGAACATCGTTACCTTAAACTAGAACATCGTTGACTTAAACTAGAACATCGTTGACAAACTAGAACATCGTTGACAAACTAGAACATCGTGGACTTAAATAAGAACATCGTTGACAAACTAGAACATCGTTGACTTAAAAGAACATCGTTAGCTTAAACATCGTTGACTTAAACTAGAACATCGTGGACTTAAATAAAACAAGAACATCGTTGACTTAAACAAGAACATCGTTGACTTAAATCGTTGACTTAACATCGTTAGAAACTCGTTGACTTAAACAAGAACATCGTTAGCTTAAAGAAGAACATCGTTGACTTAAACAAGAACATCGTTGACTTAAACTAGAACATCGTTGACTTAAACAAGAACATCGTTGACTTAAACTAGAACATCGTTGACAAACAAGAACATCGTTAGCTTAAAGAAGAACATCGTTGACTTAAACAAGAACATCGTTGACTTAAACTAGAACATCGTTGACTTAAACAAGAACATCGTTGACTTAAACTAGAACATCGTTGACTTAAACAAGAACATCGTTGACTTAAACTAGAACATCGTTGACTTAAACAAGAACATCGTTAGCTTAAACTAGAACATCGTTGACTTAAATAAGAACATCGTTGACTTAAACAAGAACATCGTTGACAAACTAGAACATCGTTGACTTAAACAAGAACATCGTTAGCTTAAACAAGAACATCGTTGACTTAAACTAGAACATCGTGGACTAAAATGCCTTACAAACGAATTAAATCCAAATGATGTCATGCTTTGAAACCGTCTACAAGTAAAATTGAGTTATTTTCCCATGGATGGTGTCTGTTTTACCTTGTGGTTATTTATAGCTATCATGTGATCAGCCATACAAAATGGCGACTATTTCATTATAACGATTTGCCCTCAGAATATCAAAATCGTTGGCATTAATTAAACTAATATTGTTTTTATGCATCATTAATGTATTTTACACACTATTAATTTTTTTTCTATCTTTGTTGTCGAAGTTCTGATGGAATGACAAAACGGGGTATGGTGTATAACTGACACATGTTTAGTTCCAATAGAAGATTATATCAGAATGTATAGTAAATTTGGATCCCCCAACCAGGTGCTTTTGTATTTCAACATGTAAGTATTTATTTCATTAGAGTTTGCAGCCCTTATCTAAATCATATAGCTATTTCATGCCAAACTTCACCTCATACTCGTCAAACTACAGAAGCATTATGAAGAAGGATATTCTGGGCGCTGTCAAAATGATTTGCTAAGTTATTATGCTAGAATGTCTAGCATCACTAAACCGAGCTTTCTATCACCAAGAAAAATGCTCTCTATCGACGAACCAGTTGTTGTCTTTCAACTTCTCTTTTTAATTATAGATAATCATGAGGATCAGGATTTTTTCCGAAAAAAGTCAAACGTAATACGGCGAATGTGCCACTCATGAAAATGTTAAAGAATTATGGAAGTTTGTATATAAATGTAGCCAGTACAAAAATTGTGCTTCTGTACAACGATTGTGGTATTTATTTTAAATGCTTCAGTTTAACGCGCGGATAGTAATATCAAATTCCGGTTGAAAATTACTGTATACGTTTACGACTACTGCATGCAGCAAAATCACAGAAATTCTAAGGAGAACGTTACAGAACTTATTAAAAACAGAACTAAAATAATAAGGCTAATAGTTGGATAGATTTAAAAGTGACTTCTATTAGGGGACCTACAGTAACAAGTGTTTTCTCACACACGAATGATTCAGCAGGTAGCTGACCAGGTAAACAAGATGAATTCATTTAAATACAGAGAATGTACGTGGTGTTTTGTCGGGTGTAACGACATGAACCTAGTTGAGCGATGAGGCGTGCCACAGTTATATAAAAAGTATTATTAGCTCTCGAAAAAAAAAATATAAAGATAGTTTTGAGAATTATATGAAAACGCTCAGAATTGTTTATGAAACACCTTGCCTCATGCATTGGGTTATTTTTTAAACAGATAAACAAAATGACCTGACATTACTTTGTTCTCCAGTGACATATACAGTTATATTAAATACTCTTGTTGGCCCGGAGCGATGCGCATGCGGGGTCTTACTGTGTGAGGAAACCGGAGTACCCGGGGAAACCCACGTGGTCTGACAGGTGACCCCATAGCTTTTCACATCCATTCCTGGCCACTCGACCACCCAGTTTATCGTTGGCATTACATCAATGTCAACACTGCACACCCTAGCATGGACATTATCATGTTGCTCCCTATCTAACATGGCGGTATAACTCCCCCCCCCCCTCCCGCATTGCCGACTTTTTTTTATCCTATCCATACCAGTTAAGTTTACGAGACATTCATTTTCAATCCTTGTGACCTTGCATATCGCCCCAGGGTGTCTTGATCTACGTGTATCTTCCACAGTTAAAGTGGCAACATACTGAGACAATACTGTTTCGTCATCATAATCATAATCCAAACTCAAATTCAACCAAGCTAGGGCAAAGTATGGACAAGTAGGAGGAGGACAATACCAGGTGTACTAGATATGGAGAGACTGGATCTTCTTGTCGAGGGGACATTTGGGGGGAAAAATAATAATAAAAAAAAAAGTTTCATAATATTTATTTTTATGATTGTTTTTGACAGTTCAAAACTATATCAAACTTAAATGTTTTAACTAATATTTGTTGTGCATTTACTTGTTTAAATATGTGAGTTCTTGTGTGATGTCATATATTTAGCGATATTAGATACCGTGTAACTAACTGTAAACAGTTTAAGATGTCATAATACATCACATGTAATTATGTTAATCGATATATTATTATTGTTAGTTCAATACGATTAAGGTGTGAAAGGAATTGATATAAGCTCGAAGTTTTTTCCATCCCATAAGTATTATAGCTATGTGTTTAATAGTCTGGTACATTTTTTTTCAATCACCTAAAGGTCATTTCTGTTTTAAAAATCTGTGTTGCTTGCATTTCTGTATCGATCTGTCACTCAATCATCCTTGCACAAAAGCAATAAAATCGGAATTTCAAAATATACAGATATGCATGTCAATTTGAAATTTCATTAAAGATTATCCTGAATACACACCTAAAGATAAGGTTATTTCACTGTTAATCTAGAACTGATAGACTGGAGCCAAACAATGAATAAAACTATATCATATCGATGTTGCGTCCCTCTAGGAGCAGTCAGTGATGATGAAAACATTACTTTTGAGTTGAACATAGCAGAGCGAAATAACAAATTAAAGTGTTTAAGCAGCTGTTTCGTCCTTTTAGGACTTGTAAATGATGATGCATCATACAGCTGTTTCGTCCTTTTAGGACTCGTCAGTGATGTTACATCATACAGCTGTTTCGTCCTTTTAGGACTTCTAAGTGATGTTACATCATACAGCTGTTTCGTCCTTTTAGAACTTATAAGTGATGTTACATCATACAGCTGTTTCGTCCTTTTAGAACTTATAAGTGATGTCACATCATACAGCTGTTTCGTCCTTTTAGAACTTATAAGTGATGTCACATCATACAGCTGTTTCGTCCTTTTAGAACTTATAAGTGATGTCACATCATACAGCTGTTTCGTCCTTTTAGGACTTCTAAGTGATGTTACATCATACAGCTATTTCGTCCTTTTAGAACTCGTCAGTAATGTTACATCATACAGCTATTTCGTCCTTTTAGAACTCGTCAGTAATGTTACATCATACAGCTATTTCGTCCTTTTAGAACTCGTCAGTAATGTTACATCATACAGCTATTTCGTCCTTTTAGAACTCGTCAGTAATGTTACATCATACAGCTATTTCGTCCTTTTAGAACTCGTCAGTAATGTTACATCATACAGCTATTTCGTCCTTTTAGAACTCGTCAGTAATGTTACATCATACAGCTATTTCGTCCTTTTAGGACTCGTACATGAGTTTATACTCAGGAACGTGTTATTGAAATTCTGCAAAACACTATTATAGCATAAAAATCTTTCACAATTAAAATTTTGTCTTATCTTTTCTATTTTTAGAAAGGCAAGAAGTCCAGGCACCATCACAATCGTCGTTACCGTGACGAAAGGTACGATGAAGGAGGATTCGACAATCCCCAGTATCAGCATTACCACCACTCTAGCTACGCCCCTCACGATGACCACCAATATATCCGAACTCCATACAAGCCAGGCACAGCTTACAGAGACGAATACAGAGATTCAAGATATTATCGCGGGGACGAAGTGTCGACGACCGATTCCTCGTCATCATGGCCCGCTGAGAGGAAATCTCAATTAGCCAAAATTCTCATCGGTGTAGCCGTCATTGTAGTAATCACCCTGGCGGTGATTGCTGGTATCATCGTATACCTGGACGACGGTAAATATACTATCTGCTAAATAAATATCAATAAAACTTTAATTATTTTCTTATAAATAACGCTATCAGTTCTGTGATATACCCGTGTAAATATATAAACTATTATCACATTTAAACGTCATTGTCATTTTTTTATTTCATTAAAAGTAAACACTATTCTATTTTGAAAGATTAACCCGTAATATATAATTTCCATGATTAACGTGTTATGTAAATATTATAACCTCTATGATTAACGTGTTATGTAAATATTATAACCTCCATGATTAACGTGTTATGTAAATATTATAACCTCCATGATTAACGTGTTATGTAAAAGTTATAACCTCCATGATTAGCGTGTCATGTAAATATTATAACCTCCATGATTAACGTGTTATTAAAATATTATAACCTCCATGATTAACGTGTTATGTAAAAGTTATAACCTCCATGATTAGCGTGTCATGTAAATATTATAACCTCCATGATTAACGTGTTATTTAAATATTATAACATCCATGATTAACGTGTTATTTAAATATTATAACCTCCATGATTAACGTGTTATGTAAATATTATAACCTCCATGATTAACGTGTTATGTAAATATTATAACCTCTCTGATTAACGTGTTATGTAAATATTATAACTCCATGATTAACGTGTTATTAAAATATTATAACCTCCATGATTAACGTGTTATGTAAAAGTTATAACCTCCATGATTAGCGTGTCATGTAAATATTATAACCTCCATAATTAACGTGTTATGTAAAAGTTGTAACCTCCATGATTAACGTGTTATTTAAATATTATAACCTCCATGATTAACGTGTTATGTAAATATTATAACCTCCATGATTAACGTGTTATGTAAACGTTGTAACCTCCATCATTAACGTGTTATTTAAATATTATAACCTCCATGATTAACGTGTTATGTAAAAGTTATAACCTCCATGATTTGCGTGTTATGTAAAAGTTATAACCTCCATGATTAGCGTGTCATGTAAATATTATAACCTCCATCTGATTAACGTGTTATGTAAAAGTTATAACCTCCATGATTTGCGTGTTATGTAAAAGTTATAACCTCCATGATTAGCGTGTCATGTAAATATTATAACCTCCATGATTAACGTGTTATTTAAATATTATAACCTCTATGATTAACGTGTTATGTAAATATTATAACCTCCATGATTAGTGTGTCATGTAAATATTATAACCTCTCTGATTAACGTGTTATGTAAAAGTTATAACCTCCATGATTTGCGTGTTATGTAAAAGTTATAACCTCCATGATTAGCGTGTCATGTAAATATTATAACCTCCATGATTAACGTGTTATATAAAAGTTATAACCTCCATGATTAGCGTAATTTGTAAGTGTTATAATATTATAACCTCTCTGATTAACGTGTTATATAAAAGTTATAACCTCCATGATTAGCGTAATTTGTAAGTGTTATAATATTCATGATTAGCGTGTCATGTAAATATTATAACCTCCATGATTAACGTGTTATATAAAAGTTATAACCTCCATGATTAGCGTAATTTGTAAGTGTTATAATATTCATGATTAGCGTGTCATGTAAATATTATAACCTCCATGATTAACGTGTTATATAAAAGTTATAACCTCCATGATTAGCGTAATTTGTAAGTGTTATAATATTCATGATTAGCGTGTTACGTAAATGTTGAAATTTCCATGAAATATCAGCATCTTCAATGAAAACATTACATTTGGTCTTTTATTGTTTACTTTTTAATTACAGCTTCCGGTCCAGAGAAAAAAACACCAGGTAAGTTATACAAAAAATGTTTACTGTACTTTAAACGGATTTCTTTTATGGAATTTAAAATATTTTCATTTTTAAATATAATTATTATTAATATTCATGTCATCGTAAGCAACCAAATAGATTTGATTAATGTATTTACTCTACATCATCTTGAAACCAATCGTAACTCATTTTTTGTAATATTGCTGAAATAAGTGATATATTGTACAAAATATACAAATCATGATGCAAATGTCTTATCATCGATTCTGTGTCAAGGGAAATAACTCCGATTGTATATATATAAACACTCATTTTCTTTCTAAGTTGAGTTCAAGATGAGTATGGCTGTCTCCTCGGACCCATTTGATCCTGCTTTGCTGAATCCCAACAGTGCTGCATACAATACGATGGAAAATAACTTTAAAAATTTGGTCAGTAAATATGAAGGAGAGGCTCTGCCTCGAAGAAAGGTCTCAACTTAGAGAAAATATGACCTTTTTTTTTATATATAAAACATACTTCATTTGAGCATGAGCGGTGGTTTGAAATTTTAACCTAAAAAAAAAGTTTTTCCCCGCATGAATGCACTCATTTCAATTACCATGGCTTTTAAATATTATCTTTTTTCTTTCATCTTTGAAATATAATATTCTATTATTATAATGATTAATGTAGCATAATTATTGGAACCAAGACTGAGAGACAATTATATAAGATTTGTTTTTATATCGCTTTTAAAAAGTGTAACATGGTTCTCATTTTTCGCTGTATACACTCGTGTTCCATGGCTTTTACAACTGACCTGGTGATGTTTGATATCTACAGATGGATGCCACCCAGAACAATGGCCCTTATCGGGACATATACGACAGAACTGTCGTCGACAGATTCAGGTGAGACGTAATTCTTACAAAAAAAAATCCTCTAGATATAAACTTCAAAATTGATATACCATAGTCCGTAAGCAAATACAGCGATAGAGAAGTTTTGAAAACTCATTAAATTTCCCATTTCTTACATAATTCTGCAGGTAGGGCATAATAAGAGAAAGTTTTCCCAATTTAAGGTCTGAGAAGTGAATAATTCTGGAATATTTCAGCTCGCAGCCCGAATGGCAAGTGATCTTGCCGTGGTTCGTACTTCCGGCCTCATCTTAACCATTCAAACGCTTTCTTCTCAATAACAAAAGAGTTATAGGTTCCAGATATGAGGTCTGTATTATAAGGGTTACTTATTTGTTCGTCATTTTCCGCTGGGAAACCCGGTTTACTCCGGAGAATTAAACCATCGACGCACTTCCATCAAGGCTAACAAGAGTGAAATCGGTTAGAAAGTCTTGTTTCACGTTTTTGCTCGGTAAAATTAATGACCCTGAACTATTTCCAAGCTTACAAGGGTCAAATATGTTAAAATCTTCAAATGACTTCAGGTCAACAACCAGAAGATCCAGGGCAGTGATATTGGACCTGTAGCATGCTAAGACTAAGGGCTACCACGATTGTTAAAACCGTTCTCATGCTCAAGTCTGTGCTCCAGTGAGAACGTACTCATAATTCGTATTCATCAAACTTTCTGAGAACGTGCTTTGCCGAGCACGGTAACTAAGAGAACTCTCTAATGTTTGGAGATTATTTTGTATGTCGCACGGACTTTCGCGCACGCGCACCTATATTCGAGCAGACGACATAAAAATGGCCACCGAGAAGAAGAAAGAACGAGAACGTGCTCAAGAGTTGAGCACAGAATTTTTCGTGAATACGACTTGAGCTCGAAAATAAAATAGGTGAGCACAAGACCTGAATTTTTAGTACAAAACCTTGAGTTTGCGCATGAGAACGGTTTCGTGAATACGGACCCAGCTGCAGATGTCCAATATGTTGAATAATATTGGGGAGGTGACATGTTAGGATGAATTATACAGCTTTTGATTTAGATGTGAAGTGTAATCTTGTTGTTGTTTTAGATCAGGGAGTGTGATTGTGGAATTCACCTTGATGTTTTTGGATAACAAGCCTCCTGGAGTGGTCAACATACCTGGAAGTGGTGTAAACAATACTCTGACCACCGCTGACATCAAAATTAATATAAAGACATCTTTGGAAAATTTGAGAGCCACCAATTCGAGCGGAGAGCTTGCTCTCTTAAACACCGTTGACCTTTCGTCCCTGCTATGTACGTATTTAAATCACGTGTGAATGTTTTCATAATTATCCGTAAAATAAAATATATCAATGTTGTTACCATCTTTCAGAATTTTCAGTATCGTCTTTATTTAGATAATTAATTAATTTTCTATTTTGTTTCTTTATTTGTTTTTTATCTTTTGATTTTGCGTTTTGTGTTTTGTTTATGTTTTCTTTGTTTCTCTCTTGCTTTCTTGGCTGGTTTTATTTTAATATCTCTGAAAGAGTCACCTTTTATGAATTCATGAAATTTCTGATCTCAACAAAGATGGTTTTCCGAAAAATGTGCTAAACTTGTGAACTTGGTTGATGTTACTTTAATAAATGCAATGATATGTGTAGATGTTTAAACTAACATGATTGGAAGCCACTTACTTCAATATTTCTTGAATTCATACAGAATTCACTAATTATAATGATGTCATTGTAAAACACGGGTCGTGGAAAAGTGCCATGACAATTAAATGTTATCACACGGACACGGTAGAGTGACTCACAAACATCATCACACGGACATGGTAGACTGTCTCAGAAACATCATCATACGGACATGGTAGAGTGACTCAGAAACATCATCACACGGACATGGTAGAGTGACTCAGAAATATCATCACACAGATATGGTATAGTGACACTGAAATGTCATCACACAGACATGGAAGAGTGACTCAGAAATATCATCACACAGATATGGTAGAGTGACTTTGAAACATCATCAAACGGACATGGTAGAGTGACTCAGAAACATTATCATACAGATATGGTAAAGTGACTCAGAAACATTATCACACGGACATGGTAAACTGACTCAGAAACATCATCATACGGACATGGTAGAGTGACTCAGAAACATCATCACACAGACATGGTAGAGTGGCTCAGAAACATCATCACACGGACATGGTAGAGTGACTCAGAAACATCATCACACGGACACGGTAGAGTGACACTGAAATGTCATCATCACACAGACATGGTAGAGTGACTCAGAAACATTATCACACGGACATGGTAGAGTGACTAAGAAACATCATCATACGGACATGGTAGAGTGACACTGAAATGTCATCACACAGATATGGTAGAATGACTCAGAAACATCATCACACGGACATGGTAGAGTGACACTGAAATGTCATCACACAGACATGGTAGAGTGACACTGAAATGTCATCACACAGACATGGTAGAGTGACTCAGAAATATCATCACACGGACATGGAAGAATGTCACTGAAATGCCATCATATTGAGAGTGTACTCTAATATTTCTATATGAGCATGACGGAACATGTTTTAGTTGTTGTCTAATTTTATCATGACATTTGGTTGCAGCTGATGGTGAGACTACAACTACTACAACTACTACAACCACTCCAACTACAACTACCACTACAACAACTACAACCACTCCAACTACAACTACAACCACTCCAACTACTACAACCACTCCAACTACAACTACAACTCCTACAACTACAACCACTCCAACTACAGCTACCACTCCAACTCCAACTACCACTCCTACTACCACTCCTACCGCTACAACCGCTCCAACTACAACTACCACTCCTACAACTACAACCACTCCAACTACAACTACCACACCTACAACTACAACCACTCCAACTACAACCACTCCAACTACTACAACCACTCCAGCTACAACTACCACTCCTACAACTACAACCACTCCAACTACAACGGCTACTCAACCTACAACTGCTCAACCTACAACTACTACTCCTACAACTACAACCACTCCAACTTCAACTACCACTCCTACAACTACAACGGCTACTCAACCTACAACTACTACTCCTACAACTACAACCACTCCAACTTCAACTACCACTCCTACAACTACAACCACTCCAACTACAACTACCACTCCTACAACTACAACCACTCCAACTACAACTACCACTCCTACAACTACAACCACTCCAACTACGACAACAATTCCAACGACAACGCCAACACCGATTCGTGAGTATTTACTGTTTCCCGCCATTATACATTTTTACTCTGTATTGCAGAAGACAGTTGCAGTAGTATCTTTTTTGCACCATGCTGACCCACTGTATGTTTACGCTTTGCATGTTGCTTTAGATGACGCGTATCTAAGCTTGGCTTTAATTATTTAGATGATCATGATTCTCAGGATGCTCTTCCTCTAATAACTTCAGGAGTTAAACTTGATACTATTTCTAAAGGACATCTAGCCCAGGTTGCTAAGAAGTTAACCACGTGTTAGTGAATAATTCAAATGGTTACCATTTGAAATACAGGAGTGTTTATGGCCAAATTGACACTCAAAATATATAAATTCTGACGTGCCTCATCAAATCGGAAATTGGAAATAATCAAAAGTGTTCCCAGTTTCGTTTGATTCCTGTTAGGACATTCAGTTTTTAAGTGGAAGTGAGCGTTCCTCCATGTCAAGTTGGATCGTAGTGGAATTGGTAGACACCCCTGCTGTGTTTAATAAGTGTCAAAATATATCCCACGTCTTTACTTTATCCTTAACACTGATGGTAACTCAAAAATATATTTTTATTGTGACATGATA
This sequence comes from Ylistrum balloti, assembly GCF_031769215.1. Lineage (NCBI taxonomy): Eukaryota > Metazoa > Mollusca > Bivalvia > Pectinida > Pectinidae > Ylistrum > Ylistrum balloti. Next base: position 384,121 of record NW_026781937.1, on the reverse strand, counting down.
CACCTGTAGTTTCTTACTATTGACATAGCATCCCTAACATCATTAATACAAGTGATATATATATATATATATGTAAAGAGAGAGAGCGAGAGAGAGAGAGAGATGGGGGGGGGGGGCAGAGTTAGCATGGCTGATGAGTATAAAAAATAAATTGTGTTTAATACACAGCTGTAGTTTCTTACTGTTGACATAGCACCCCTAACATCGTTAATACAAGTGAGATATATATATAGAGAGAGAGAGAGAGAGAGAGATGGGGGGAGTGTTAGCATAGCTGATGGGTATAAAAAATAAATTGTGTTTAATACACAGCTGTAGTTTCTTACTATTGACATAGCACCCCTAACATCGTTAATACAAGTGATCGATATATATATATATAAGGGAAAGGGTTAGCATGGCTGAAGGGTATAAATTTATTGTGTTTAATTCACAGCTGAAGTCTTGTAGAGCGTGGTTGAGATCCTGTTGTGCCATAAAAGATGTCTGATGCATATTGGTTTGTGTTAGTAAAGAGATAAAAACAAAAGTTCCCTTAGCATACCAAGACCAAGTTTGATTAGTGTAAAAGTTCTTTAACTTGACGTTTCCTATACGAAATGCATTTCAGTAGTGCTTTTTCCCTTTTTCCAAAGAAACTCTTAGACATTTTATGAAATTGAGGTCATAGAGTTTGTGATGTACACGTAGGTATTTTTGTCTATATCTACTCATACACAAATATTGACACAACATTATTCCACTGAAAAAAGTTACAATGAGAGACAAGTGTATGTGCAGTGGTTGTAAAATTAGTTTTAAGATAGACGCCAAGCTCAATGAATAAGCAAGACACAGTAGACATCCTTTGAACAAATAGTTCATTAATGTTTAAAAGAGAGGTGGTAGTGTTTGTACTGATGTGCAGGGGAATTAGATGTGTGACATTTCTGAACCCTAAGCCGAAACCACTAATCCTCCTTGTCGGAGAACCTGAACTCATTTATCAACACGGGTGATAGTACCCTCTCCTTGGTAGTCTTCTGTTGAAAGGATCTGAGTCCTACTTATCTTACTATTCAAACTTATGAAACTGTTATTTTCTCAGTAACTTTCTCGATCAAAAGAAACAAAATATCCAAATGAACATTGAAATATTTTTATGAAAGTGATCATTGTGACGTCAACATGATGTCACCATTGTCCAAATGATTTTAACTCCCCAAGTGCAATACTAACGTCCTCACCAGCCAATTCTAAAGAGTTAATATTGTTTACAATTCATACTCATTGACATTATTTTGTCTTATTCATGCACAACCACCAAAAAACCCATTTGCCAAATATGACCGCTTTTAATTATTTGACGAATGTACTGACGAATGGACTGACGAATGAACTGAAAAATGGACTGACGAGTGGACTGACTAATGAATTGACTAATGGACTGACTGACGAATGGACTGACGAATGAACTGACGAATAGGCTGACTGACGAATGGACTAACGAATGACTTATGGACTAACTGACGAATGAACTGACGAATGACGAATGGACTGACTGACGAATGACGAATGGACTGACTGACGAATGGACTGACGAATGGACTGGCTGACAAATTAACTGACGAATGGACTGACTGACGAATGACGAATGGATTGACGAATGAATTGATGAATGGACTGACGAATGGACTGACGAATGGGCTGACTGACGAATGGACTGGCGAATTTAAAATGAAAGGACAATGTTATTTATATATTTTCATCGCTTTAATTTGACTGTTTTATGCGGATTTTTAATTGATGGTACTACTATCACAGTTTGATTCGGAAAATTTGTTCCACAGTGTGATATCATTTTTTCAGACAATTTATATCAACTTATAGTTAATCGAATATCATCGTTGGTTTTGCAGTGGAATTTACAGGAGATTTAAAAGCCAACAATACTGAATGGAACGACAATTTGGCTATCAAGAATAGTACAGAGTATCAGAATTTGGCTGGAAATTTTACAGAGCTTGTAAGTATATACTGTTGTTTTCATTTTAATATAAAAATATGGCAGATGACACTTTGATTTGTTAGTCCTACGAATCTATTGGGAAAATTTTTGTTTGATGCAAATAAGTTAAGATCACAACTTGTGTAATTAGTGCATGTATACTCTCCTGTGTTTGTCATTGTATAACAATAAGGACATCCTAAAAGCATTTTATAATCAAGTCATTATAAAGAATGTTAAATCTGGATTGTATGTAGCATTGGTTTGGTAATATTAACAACAAGTACATCAATATCATTATGCTGGTAAGAATGACGTCATATATATTGTTATTTTATGTAACATTGGTATGAGAATGACCTCATGGCATATTCTTCTCTGTGTATCATGTTGCTGCTTTGTGTATTTTAAAGTAATATGAATGCAATATTTTCTTCTGATAAGTCAAAAGACTTAAGGAATAAAATACTTGTCTTGACGAATAAACACAAACTTATAACTTGGTACACGATGCATAACATTCGTGCAATTGTCAATGGTTGCTGTTAGAATCGCTCAAATGACAGATTGTTAATAAATACATACATGGATTAAAGGTGTATCTTGAAAAACGTTTTTCCTTTCATCTGTGTTGAAAATCCGCATCAGATAGACGACCATCAGTCTACATAGTATACATACTCACTCCCAAATGAAGGAATGCAAAATTATCTTGAATTTCGATTATCAATTAAGCTTTGATACAAAAAAATGTTACAACAGACCCGGCGCAAAGTAGTGTGCTGCCATCGACTCCCAAAATCATTATCAAGTGGGCGGAACTATATGTTTATTCTTCGAGAAATGAACGGAAATAATCGACGAATCAGATAGCCGAATTTTGCGTTAAAACAACGAAAATTAATTAAATTAAATTAAACATGAATACAGGTATATAAACGGCGTATTAACTTTTGTGTGTGAAAGAAATCACAACAGGAAAGGAAGTTATCCCGAGAATATTCTTACTTCTAGCAGATATCACCTTTGAAATTGCTTTTAAGTCGTTTTCTTGTTTGTTTAGTTCATTACCTGGATTTATTTAAGACCTTTATCAAAGGCGAAAAGAAATTCTAAATCATTCTTTATAGATTGACGTTTTCGAATATATGAATGGGAAGATATTTATTGGAAATACCCATCGGACGCAATACTATTTATTTACAAGGTCACCTGGGTACGATATGTCTATTAATTTCTAAGATCTTTTTTCTTAATAATCATGGTGCTGATATTGGACTTGTACGATGCTAGGATGAAGGGCTTACAAGTTTATAAAAATAGATAACTTTGACCCACTTTCAAGTGATCTAACTGTTACATGGCCAGTGTCATGTTGAGATGAAGGGCTACTGCTTTGTTCAAATTAATGAACTTGACATCCTTGTAAGGTTACATGGGTCAAATGTGTTCAACTCCTCAAATGACTAAGAGAGTTTTACTTTTCAGATGGATGCAGTCTACAATGCTAGTTCCCTGGCCGAATACTACATAGGCACAGAAGTTACAGGAATGAGGTGGGTGCAAGAAATGGTTCTCATCATGCAAATTAACACATAGACTACTGCTTCAATATGTTTTGTTGCAGGATAAATAACCTGTATACTAGACAGGATTTTCGATATTTGAACGAGGTATACCATTTCCCTTTGTTACAGTTAACAAACTAGCATCACAACACCACAAGTGTACAGTCCTTTTTTAATATTTCGATTGCATGATCTACAGTTGTGGGATCTACTACGTTAAGCCTGTTTCACATTAGCCTTACGACAGAAGTACGGGAACATTTTTTGACAAATCGCAGGACTTCGTGCGGACTCCGCATTACACAGTACAGGTGTGATCCTACCACAATACACTGTACATGTGTGATCCTACCGCATTACACTGTACATGTGTGGCCCTACCGCATTACACTGTACATGTGTGATCCTACCGCATTACACTGTACTTGTATTGTCCTACCGCATTACACTGTACATTAGTGATCCTACCGCATTACACTGTACATATGTGGCCCTACCGCATTACACTGAACATGTGATCCTACCGCATTACCCTGTGCATGTGTGATCCTACCGCATTACCCTGTGCATGTGTGATCTTACCGCATTACCCTGTGCATGTGTGATCTTACCGTATTACACTGTACATGTGTGGTCCTTCCGTATTACACTGTACATGTATTATCCTACCGCATTACAGTGTACATGTGATCCTACTGCATTACCCTGTACATGTGTGGCCCTACCACATTACACTGTACATGTGTGGCCCTACCACATTTCACTGTACATGTGTGATCCTACCGCATTACACTGTACATGTGTGGCCCTACCGTATTACACTGTGCATGTGTGATCCTTCCACATTACACTGAACATGTGTGGCCCTACCGTATTACACTGTGCATGTTTGGTCCTACCGCAATACACTGTAAATATTTAGTACTACCGCATTACACTGTACATGTGTGATCCTACCGCATTACAGTGTACATGTGTGATCCTACCGCATTACAGTGTACATGTGTGGTCCTACCCCATTACACTGTACATGTGTGATCCTACCGCATTACAGTGTACATGTGTGATCCTACCACCTTACCCTGTGCATATGTGGTCTTACCGCATTACACTGTACATGTGTGGTCCTACCGCATCACACTGTGCATGTGTGATCCTACAGCGTTACCCTGTGTATGTGTCATCCTACCGCATTACACTGTAAATGTTTGGTCCTACCGCATTACACTGAACATGTGTGGTCCTACCACATTACACTGTAAATGCTTGGTCCTACTGCATTACACTGAACATGTGTGGTCCTACCGCATTACACTGTACATATGTGATCCTACCGCATTACACTGTGCATGTGTGATGTGATCATGTTTTGTCCTACCGCATTACACTGAAAATGTGTTATCCTACTGCATTACACTGTACATGTGTGGCCCTACCGCATTACACTGTGCATGTGTGGCCTTTCCGCATTACACTGAACATGTGATCCTACCGCATTACCCTGTGCATGTGTGATCTTACCGCATTACCCTGTGCATGTGTGATCCTACCGCATTACACTGTACATGTGTGATCCTACCGCATTACACTGTACATATGTGGCCCTACCGCATTACACTGTACATGTGTGGCCCTACCGTATTACACTGTGCATGTGTGATCCTTCCACATTACACTGAACATGTGTGGCCCTACCGTATTACACTGTGCATGTTTGGTCCTACCGCAATACACTGTAAATATTTAGTACTACCGCATTACACTGTACATGTGTGATCCTACCGCATTACAGTGTACATGTGTGATCCTACCACCTTACCCTGTGCATATGTGGTCTTACCGCATTACACTGTACATGTGTGGTCCTACCGCATCACACTGTGCATGTGTGATCCTACAGCGTTACCCTGTGTATGTGTCATCCTACCGCATTACACTGTAAATGTTTGGTCCTACCGCATTACACTGAACATGTGTGGTCCTACCACATTACACTGTAAATGCTTGGTCCTACTGCATTACACTGAACATGTGTGGTCCTACCGCATTACACTGTACATATGTGATCCTACCGCATTACACTGTGCATGTGTGATCCTACCATATTACACTGTGCATGTTTTGTCCTACCGCATTACACTGAAAATGTGTTATCCTACTGCATTACACTGTACATGTGTGGCCCTACCGCATTACACTGTGCATGTGTGGCCTTTCCGCATTACACTGAACATGTGATCCTACCGCATTACCCTGTGCATGTGTGATCTTACCGCATTACCCTGTGCATGTGTGATCCTACCGCATTACACTGTACATGTGTGATCCTACCGCATTACACTGTACATGTGTGGTCCTACCGCATCACACTGTGCATGTGTGATCCTACAGCGTTACCCTGTGTATGTGTCATCCTACCGCATTACACTGTAAATGTTTGGTCCTACCGCATTACACTGAACATGTGTGGTCCTACCACATTACACTGTAAATGCTTGGTCCTACTGCATTACACTGAACATGTGTGGTCCTACCGCATTACACTGTACATATGTGATCCTACCGCATTACACTGTGCATGTGTGATCCTACCATATTACACTGTGCATGTTTTGTCCTACCGCATTACACTGAAAATGTGTTATCCTACTGCATTACACTGTACATGTGTGGCCCTACCGCATTACACTGTGCATGTGTGGCCTTTCCGCATTACACTGAACATGTGTGATCCTACCGCATTATGTGCATGTGTGATCTTACCGCATTACCCTGTGCATGTGTGATCCTACCGCATTACACTGTACATGTGTGATCCTACCGCATTACACTGTACATATGTGGCCCTACCGCATTACACTGTACATGTGTGGCCCTACCGTATTACACTGTGCATGTGTGATCCTTCCACATTACACTGAACATGTGTGGCCCTACCGTATTACACTGTGCATGTTTGGTCCTACCGCAATACACTGCAAATATTTAGTACTACCGCATTACACTGTACATGTGTGATCCTACCGCATTACAGTGTACATGTGTGGTCCTACCGCATTACAGTGTACATGTGTGGTCCTACCGCATTACACTGTACATGTGTGGTCCTACCGCATTACAGTGTACATGTGTGGTCCTACCGCATTACACTGTACATGTGTGGTCCTACCGCATTATAGTGTACATGTGTGCTCCTACCGCATTACAGTGTACATGTGTGGTCCTACCGCATTACACTGTACATGTGTGATCCTACCGTATTACAGTGTACATGTGTAGTCCTACCCCATTACACTGTACATATGTGATCCTACTGCATTACCCTGTACATGTGTGATCCTACCACCTTACCCTGTGCATATGTGGTCCTACCGCCTACCACGTTACACTGTACATGTGTGGCCCTACCGTATTACACTGTGCATGTGTGATCCTTCAACATTACACTGAACATATGTGGCTCTACCGCATTACCCTGTGCATGTGTGATCCTACCGCATTACACTGTACATGTGTGGTCCTACCGCATTACACTGTACATGTGTGATCCTACCGCATTACACTGTACATATGTGGCCCTACCGCATTACACTGTACATGTGTGGCCCTACCGTATTACACTGTGCATGTGTGATCCTTCCACATTACACTGAACATGTGTGGCCCTACCGTATTACACTGTAAATATTTAGTACTACCGCATTACACTGTACATGTGTGATCCTACCGCATTACACTGTACATGTGTGATCCTACCGCATTACACTGTACATGTGTGATCCTACCGCATTACACTGTACATGTGTGGTCCTACCGCATTACACTGTACATGTGTGGTCCTACCGCATTACAGTGTACATGTGTGGTCCTACCGCATTACACTGTACATGTGTGATCCTACCGTATTACAGTGTACATGTGTAGTCCTACCCCATTACACTGTACATGTGTGATCCTACCGCATTACAGTGTACATGTGTGATCCTACCACCTTACCCTGTGCATATGTGGTCCTACCGCATTACACTGTAAATGTTTGGTCCTACCGCATTACACTGTACATGTATTATCCTACCGCATTACAGTGTACATGTGATCCTACCACATTACACTGTAAATGTTTGGTCCTACCGCATTACACTGAACATGTGTGGTCCTACCGCATTACACTGTAAATGTTTGGTCCTACCGCATTACACTGAACATGTGTGGTCCTACCGCATTACACTGTACATATGTGATCCTACCGCATTACACTGTGCATGTGTGATCCTACCATATTACACTGTGCATGTTTTGTCCTACCGCATTACACTGAAAATGTGTTATCCTACCGCATTACACTGTACTTGTGTTGTCCTACCGCATTACACTGTACATATGTGATCCTACCGCATTACAGTGTACATATGTGATCCTACCGCATTACACTGTACATGTGTTGTCCTACCGCATTACACTGTACTTGTGTTGTCCTACCGCAATACACTGTACATATGTGATCCTACCGCATTACACTGTACATATGTGATCCTACCGCATTACACTGTACATATGTGATCCTACCGCATTACACTGTACATGTTTTGTCCTACCCCATTACACTGTACATATGTGGTCCTACCATATTACGCTCTATATGTGTGTTCCTATCATATAGGTTAGGATAGCACAGTTCTGTGCTACCTCCTATAAAGTGCTTGTGTTCGGATGATGTATGCACGATGTGCGCACGAAGTTTTGGTTTGAGCAATACCACAATTGCACCTTTGTTTATTTTCTTTCAGTAAAGGAAGCGTGGTTATTACTTATAATATCAATTTCTTCAATCCTGCCTCAGTAGCGACTGGTAATGTAGATAACAGTAACTCCACAGGAAACTCTACAGGCAGTTCAGCGGGAAACTCCACGAGCAATTCAACAGACAGCCCGAGTGATACCCCAAATATTCCAGCTTTGCCTGCCATAGATGTGTCTGTTGTTATTCAGACGATGTTAGATGTATTGACATCTAATGCTACTAATACTACTACTTCACAGACTTTTAACGATTTTTCCATATCATTGGATCTCACCAACGTCACTTTAGAAGGTACGTTTAAATGAACACTTGGTTTTTGAACATTTTATGGCTCCAGATCGTTAGTCTTCAGACGTTTTATCTACTATCAAACCCTATCAAAGTGATATATAATGTTTCAATTTTTACTCACATGTAACGGAATTTCCTCCTAAACGCACCGAAGGATAGACTTCAGGTTCACAAAGAGCTGATTGTAAAATAGCTTATATTGTACGTACACTCTTATCGACATGTGCGTGTACATATCACAACATTGGTCAGCAAAATACACTGGTGACTTTGTTGAAATATTCTGGAATAATATAGCAACAGTTGAAAATTTTATTTTCTCTGTCTTTGAAAGTATATAAATGTGTATACAAGAAACAGAGCCCATTTCACTAGAAAACCAGAAAAAAGACGTCTTCAGATGTGAAAATGGCATAACCAGTGGAATATGCACAAGAAATCAAAGTTTTTGGGTTTGGTTCATTTACTTTGAACAATGATATTTAAAAAAGTGTATTTTTCATTTGAAATCTATATTCGTAGAACAAGCAATTAAAAACTTACGTGCAAAGGTTGAAGTCTTTCAGGCCCTATAGTTTTGCTCGTTTCTGATTGTTTTCTTTAAACATGATAATGGATGCATGCTTTTTTCCCAGCGGTTACTACCACAACGACAACGTCTACAACGACGACGACGACGCCTGCAACGACACCTACTACTACAAATTATTACGACAAACATACCAACCTTTCAGAAACGGCATCACCTGATGTCGCGTTCGAAGTGAATTTCACATTGACAGATATGCCTTTTGCAGCAGAGCTTGCAAACACGAATAGCATTGAATTCATCATTACTGCTCTTCAAATGGGGGACACGGTAAGACGCTCTCTTCTCTAAGACAAAACTAGATTTTTCTAAACACATTGAAACCTTGTTTAAAGACCATCCAGATCTTAAGATAATTTCACTAAGATAAACTCATTCTTGAAATTAAGATTAATCTTTCGTTTGTTTTTCTCCGCGTTTTTTCGATTTTGAATTTTCTTAATTTTCCGGTACTGTTTTGATATTTTTTTTATTGTAAAAGGAACACTACGTCGGTTAAAATGAAGGATCTTCACACTTTCCGTTGTAAAATGAAAGTTTTGTTTTTGTGAAAATAAAAATCCCACTCGTTATCAATAAATCATATCGCTAAATCGGACTGCTATATATTCCATAAAACTATAACACATGGTCAGTTCCAGAGATATTCGGCATTTTTTTTTTATAAATTTTCCCATGTAGTGTCTTCTTGATCAAACCTCTTTTAAGATTATTGTATCATTTAAGACTATCCATAGGTAAACAAATAATTTGTACATGTGGTTAAACGGGAAAGTTTCACGAAAGCATCCATGATTAAATAGGTTGTTATTACAAGTTTTTGTCTGCTTTGTGAATTGTGATATGATCTATATTCATAAGCTTGTGTGGTGGTTTCTTTTATGAAAACTTTTGTTTTTATTTTAAAAATAAAATGTGGCATTATTTGAATGGATGGACTGTCAATGGTACTTGTCGATGAAACGCGAAATATTCGACCTATATTCATGAATTTCTTCTCATACTCAAATGCACTTTTTATGGTTATAGCAAGGCTACTTTTGGTGATTAATCTGATATTCAAATTAAGCTGTTTTTTTTCTCTCGAATATTTGAAGGAATTTCGGAAATACCTCAAATAAAATATCATTGTAAGGCTAGGATGACCTACTTGTAAGCAAATCACTGAGGAAGTTGCAGGGCTTGGAATGTCTGTATCACATCATTTTCAATCTTTTTCTTTGTTAAGCTCCTGTTTCATGACTAAATCAAGTTTAAAGAAAAATAGGATGAGCTAAGACATTTTCGTATTCTCCTTGTATGCTAGATTACCTTGCTTATTGATTCTTAATTTACAATATGAACAAGATTTCAATAATTAACCTTTCACGTTACAGGTTGAGAAGGCAATAGCTGAATCTGACTTGGCTGAAGTGTTCATATCACACAAAATCACGCAGTTCTGGTACGTATTTATTGCATTCTTATATTTATTTACAATCAGTAACGTTGCTGAAAAAAATGTAACCGGTTACATTTGCAGTTCATTCATTTGTATAAAACAAGAAAGTAGCGGCTTTATAAAAAGGTTACATTATTACTCCCAAAACATAATAAAAAAGCCGGAAACTGAGTTGATTGAAGCCTTTACAATGATTAATTTTTTAGTTTTTTGGCCATTGACAGTGGTGTATTGAATGTTGTTTTAATCTGAATTAAGGATGAATGGTTTTTCGTTGAACATCATAAATATTCCACCGGACAGAATAATCTATATATAGTAACCAATCATTATGGTGTTTTCTATTCACTGCATTGAGATTCGTCGAATTTTCTGTTCGGTGGCTAATAAAGTGAAGTTGAAATAAGGTTTTCCGCTAAAACTTTACTTTTGAATTTACACCTTATCACTGTTTAGCAGTCGAGCAGAAAATCGTACAAACTATTAGGTTACTGCGTATACTTGTCAATAGAAAATGACAGAATCTTTTCAATGTCAGAGCTATCTGACGTCAGAGAATGTGGCAATGTTGTCTTCCTTTTCCAGGACATATTTTGTTCATATTTTCTAGTCGTAAATATTTATCTGATACCCAGATTCCATTCATAATGACTATAAATACAGTTTGGCAGCCATTCAATGGTTATATTAAAATTGTTTTATTATCTTTCTCGCTGTATATTTACATGCTAGAAAATCGTTTTGGAAAACACAATCAGCTAAATGATTAACGTAAAGCCATTATATATGCTATCAGTAGCGGTGCAAAGCGTTGACAAAACGTCGGTCAACATGTCGTCAAAATGAGGCTCGGTTCCCTGCTTCTCGTATGAAACGGAAATTCATGTAAAATTCTCTCTTAATACAAATGTGTATGAGAATCGTCTTTATTGTAAATCGGTTAGACATCAGATTTACGTTATGTTATTCGACATATCAAGTTCTTGCCGTTGTATAAGGCACATTATTCATATTTGGAATACATTTCTGGATAGTGAAATAAATCTATCGGTAATATGGAGTTTTCAGTTTTATAAATGTGGTTAAATATTTACAAGGAAAATCAACTGAAGCCTACATTCTTTGGCCTGACCCATTTTCTCGTCCATCGTTCAACGTATCGGAAAAAAAATGATTATTTCTCTCTTACCATGTTCTCCCGCTGATTGTAAAATACGAAATAGAATGCTTGTAAACAAAAACTCGTAGACAGCGTATGAATATAGTGACGAGGCCGTCTCAACCGCGTCACGCTTAATTGTGATATCCCGCACAAAATATAATTCCCATTAACGGTACAGTAAAACATAAAAAGGCATAATATTAATGATAAAAACATTTTTAATGTAAAAGTATGGATGAGATGACTTCAATATATACAAAAAATCAACACATTATTAAATCGTTAATTTTAAAATGACGTCAATTTCCATGTCAAGTTCCACTTCCGGGTCAAGATAGTGACGTCACATTATTGTAGAGAACGCGCAAGGAGCGTTTGTAGCTTGTCCTAACCCTAGGGTGAGATAGAAAAATCTCACACCGGTAAAAACTGTGGATATCCCTGTCCAGGGTAAGAGAAAAGGCCTTCTCTAATAAGTAGATCCTATTCCGTAAACGGTGCTCAGCAATGTATTAATGTGATATTCAAGATAGCGGTAATATACAACCTCTTGAAAACCTGATGTTGCTGCTTTGCCTCGACTGAATGTCTATAACGAATGGTGTTTTTGGTCAAAACCCGATTGCTTTTCATCGTGAATTTCGATAATTCACAAATTTATCCGCAGCTCGCGGGAAGCACGTTTCTTAATCTGATATTATTTGATATGTGTATGCAATATATATTACTTAAATCAGTTGTTCCACTGTTCAGGCGTATGTTTTCCTGACCAGAGCATAGGGTAAACCATTCAAAGTTTTTTAAACGCCCTTTTCCACACGACATTAAGAAGTGTGAACCTTGACGGAATGCAACCATTCAATCAATGCCTTATGCATTAAAAAGATATTGTTTTGTTCGCTCTTAGGGAGTGGAGAAATGGAACTGGTGTATCGTCCATCCTGAGACTACATGGGACTGTTATGATCAACAACACCACACTCAATGTTACATCAGATATTGTTGCAGCAGAGTACAAAAGAATGATGACAATCGGAAATGTCTCATATGGATACGTTGTAGCAGAACGTAAGTATTTACCGTAATCAATTAAGAATAAAGATTTTTTTTTCCAATGACTTTATCAACATTTGGAATGTGATTGATATTTGGATAAAGATTAAAGTATGAGTAATGATGGCAGTTTTGGTAAAACCTTTTAATGGCGTAATAATCAGAAATTACAAAAAATTTATACGATACAGAACGTAAAAAAGTCCCTAAGGTAATGGATTTTCAAATAAATCAATATATATCGATATTGTATAGTGTATAAGAAATTCATGCTTTTCATGTATATCAAATGTCAAAAGCATTAAGACCCAGAAACTGCAGTGGTTGTAGAGTATTACTAGTATGTTGTTTCAATTCGTGATTTCGCTACTAATTCTGTAAACTGCGGTACAAATAAAAAATATTGCATCATCTATTCAACAAAAATTATATTCTGAAGAGTATGATCCAAAGTACATTTGATGTATTGTTACTAACAGAGTTTATGGAGAAAAACCAAAGAAATACAAACATGTCAACGTATCAAATTCCAAACTCACATTCAATGTAACTGGGGCAAAATATGAACAAAAGAAAGATTTACACGGAAACTTCTGAAAAAGAACAATAAGGATAAAATCAGGTGTTCCGGAAGAGTAAGTGTTATCGACAACACCCGCTATATAAATCTTGATCAACCAAAATAAGTACTGTTATGTCATCAAATGCAAACAAGGTATGCAATAACGGACCCAACAGGCAAACTACCGGGCATCGAACACGTCCAGTTCAATTTCATACGAAGAAATATAGAGATCGCTATCAGGGACGGTAATTGTCTCCATAACTTTATAAACCCGCATCTTTCGAAACCCTGTAATAGGTCATTGTACGTTAGTTGACGACTTCCTGTATGAAAATTGTGGTAATGGGAACAGGCCCTTGGATATCGAATCAGCTGTCACATGAAAATACCATAGGCTAGTAGTGCAGGAGGATGACTATCCAGAAATGGGAACTTCACAACGGGAAAATTGAAATCATCACGCCTATCATACAGCATGGTGGAAAGCTGTCCATTTTGGTTTCGTTGCAGAAAAATATAAAGATAAATTTATTGATTTTTAGATAAGAGGTCAACAATATACCTGAAAGTGGAATAACAAGAACTTTGCAAGTTCTTTATAACCTGTTTTGATAAGCTCTTCGAAAATTCAGTCGCGTATGAAAAAAATAAAACAAAAAGTTAAAACAGTTAGTTTCCATGGGTATGTCAGTCGTCTATTTGAAGATCCTACCATCAAACCCAGGACGATGTCAGCTACAAATTCTATCGATTTTATTACTTCGTCCTCCACAATTTTTTTCTGTGATTTGGACGTATTTGTTTTAACGAAATATGTGTTAGTATAGTTCACAACCATATATTTATACCGCCACATGCATATGGAAGTTTGATCTGAAACGAAAAAAATAAAACAAAACAAAAAGCTTTGAATTGCAAGTGACACTTTAGAGCTTTAACTCTATTATTTGTTTTATTCTAGGGATCTCCACACAAGCACTCACGACACAGCCGACACCGACTAGAGAAAAAGGCCCCGCTACCTTCGTTGTAAAATACACCATTCTTAATTCCACGTTTTTACCAGAGTATGCAGACAAGAACAGCCCCGAGTTCAAATCCTTGGCTTCGTTTTTCGAACTTTCGGTATGTTTTCATAAGGAGAGAGTTTATACAAACAATACCTCCGACATGGACAGCTGTATGATGGTGTTTGATTTTCTTGTTAGCGACAATTCTGCTTCCTCAAGCAGCGGTACTTACAAATATAATTTGATGGAAAAATCAATCGTCTTCCATTTATTAAAAACACTATTATCTAGACAATCAAATTAATCAGCCTGCCTTCTTGGTTTGGTAAATGTGTATTATCTAAGCATTTTTTAAGTTTTGAATTTGATAAAGCGGTTTGTCACGTGAAGTAGATGGGTCATGAAATTGTAAAAATGTTTACAAATGTGTAGATATATACTTCTTAATCACCATAAAGCCCAAAAATCAAATGTCAAAAATGACACAGTTGTCTTACTGAATTAAGATTCATATAGATTGTACAAAGACACAGAAGTGAACATCTTTTAAAAAGGAGTGAGATAAAGTAGAGCCAAGTAATAATTCAGACTGCATACAGCTGTTTCGTCCTGCAAGGACTCGTCACTGATGCTAAGAGTCAGAATTGTGAATTTTGAGGCCAACGGGGCGACTGAGGAAAATCTAAAGTGGTCGAAAGGAAACTCAAAATCTAGATAGGTGCACTAATACCTCCGTAAGTTAGGATATTTAAATCACAGCTTATTTGTAGGTAAGATATCAGTTTCTGATATAGTAATATTCTATGTTGTAATTTTCAGTTTGTACTTTTTGTCTTTATTTCAATATCTAAATCTTCTTTTCGAACAACAATGATATAACAGGGTTTTCATTGAAAATAAAACCATCTATTTTATAAAAAAGAATGTGGCGCAAGCTCTTAAACTTTTCTCAAGCCCTTTAACTATATACTTTAACAAAATACATGTACATTGCTTTTTACAAGATGATACGTTTACGTACTACTTGGTTTATCTTGTCTGATGCTGACGGATGAAGCTATCAATAAACACCTTCATTTTTTAATACTGTTTGCTTAAACGATCAAATGGTATGTCGTAATATTGTATAATGTTTATAATTGGTTTTGTAAATTCCAGACTGCACATAGTATGCAGTATTCTCTTTTGAGCTCCGTCTTCATTTGGGGATCACTTGTGCGATTTTGGTAAGATATTAAATTTTGGTAGCAATTTGATTTTTTTCACTGTTTATAACGTTTAATTCCTGTATATTTCATTAAACGCATTTAAACATAATTCGATATATTAAGATATACATAAATGTGTGAATTCTGTTAACTGTACAGTATCATATCATAGAGGTATATATATCAAGTACACACAATAAAAAACTGTCAAATTGGAATGTGAGAATTACTATCAAAATCGTCTTATTTTTTCTGTTGTCAAATAAAAGATCAATTTGTGGAAAATCAGTACGTTTGTTACCATCGAAACCGTTTTATTCTTCAGGAACGAAAGTGTAGGAAGTTTGGGCGTCGAGATGCATTTTTATCTCCATAGTGATACCGTTGAGATATATGGCATCGAAATCGGATTAACAGAATACATAGTGGAGGCAGAATTGAAAAGACTTATGACTGCAGGAAACATCTCATATGGATATCTCACAGCAGATCGTAAATATTCCTCAAATAAGTATTGATAATTCGAGTTAAAGTAAATCGGTTGTAATCAGAAGGAAATATTGTGATAGATACCAAAGGATAAATCTTGTAAAAATCGGAGCCATATCTAAATGAATTGCTATTATATTGTTAGCAGGAATAAAAAAATCCATTGATTTCAATTCATTTAGGCTTGCCAACGCCACCACCAACTCCTACTGGGATACCGACGGAACCTATGGTCGTTTTCCAAGTGAACTTTACCTTGACAGACGTAATGTACTATTCGGAGTATGCAGACATGACTAGCACGGTATACAACGAAACGTCTTACATGATTGATATGTCGGTAGGTATCAGGTCAAGATTTTAGCGAAAACCCTAGCAACAAACAGTTTAGCCGTTGTATGGTCATAATTCTCTATGACGTTTTATTTGAGCTGTGAAATCTGTGATCAGATGGATAAAATCTTTCAGAAAGTTTTAGTGTCCAGGTTAATTTACCTTCGTTATACAAAGACGATTTATTTGTAAATGACAAAACCAAAATGTCAATGATATGTAGTCAGTGAGTCAATATTCCTTCGTAAAGAGTTTCTGATTTCTGCAAGACTTGTTTTCAACTTTCTATATCAATGGTTAAATAGTTTATATAACAAGAAACATCGGTGATAGCATTATCACTTATCTTGATTACAGACAGCACAGGGTATTGCTGCATCGGAGATTGCTACTGTCTTCTACAGAACTAGAGTGGTCGGATTCCAGGAAGATTTTCGTCGGTAAAACATTATTATAATTCATCTTAATGAAAGAAGTGATCGAGTAATCACATTACCTGTGGGTGCATGAGTGAAGACTAAACCCACAGTTTATTTCTTGATCAATGATCAAGGTTAAAATGTCAAACCTTGTGTAAAGCATATCTCATCAAACACAGATTTATCTCACGGAGTAAGTTAAAAGCTATGTGAGCCTGTGATTATTTTCTTTTTATCTAAGAATGAGTAAATTCACCATTATCCTGAGGTTGTATTAAGCGACGACAACTCATGCTTCCGTGTAGATCTAGTCACCATCGAAACTGAAATGATTAGGTCTATCTATTTATTTACTTATCATTTAGTGATTATGTTATATATTAACATTAAAGTTGACACTGTTTAACCGCTTACTAGTGACGACACTGTTATATATTATCATGAAGAAGTGAAATATCTATAACTAAAACACACTAGATGTATTTGATATTGGCCTACTGAATCTTGTTACTATATTCTTGATTTACCAAGTCTACAATAACACCATTGTTGAAGTATTTCTCATTTGAGTACAGTGTTAAAGGTGAAAATGCATGTTAAAAATATCCATGTTGGGGAAACAAATGTACATATATTTCAGGATCCTTTCGAGACCTCTCCCCTATGCTAACGATAACTTTCGGCCATTGTATCTCAGAAATTGGCAGACATTTTAAACTAAGCCTTTCTTGGAAGCTTGTACGGGCATCCCAGGTTTTAAGATAAAGAATATTAATGATCTTATTTGATTAATTTAAACAAAAATAATTTGGTCATTTGACCTTGTAGTTATTTTGTATAAACTCATACATGCTCATAAACTCATCAATGCTGATGAAATACAGAAAGCCTGACAATTATAGAAACTGTCAGGATTGATCAACTTATAAAGATTTAGGACTTAGTTTGTTATTTATTCTGTCTCAGGAACGGGAGTTTACGCGTGAACTCCCTCTTGGTACTTCGAGGTGTTGTAGTTACTGTGGACAATACCACCATCAATATAACGTCAGATGTGGTGAAATACATATATGAAAGTACTATGAGAGCGACCAACGTCTCATTCGGAGGTGTATCAGTAAAACGTAAGTGTTCTCTTTAAATCATTTCAATTATTTTACTAAAAACATTTTAACTATCATGGCAACGTCCATGAAATCCCGAAATTTGGGTTTTCTGGATAGATAATTAGCCTTTTAAAGAAACAAAATGTTTGATCATCATTGATAATGATAATTTTTCATATTCTGTTGTAGAAATGACTTCAGATGGTATTTCTCCTAAGCCACAAACCACAAATCCTACTTGGACTCGGACTACAGATTCTTACCCGGCTATCTTCAGAGTAGAATTGACATTGAATGACATCAAATTTATACCAGACTATGCAGACACGGACAGCATCCATTTCACTGACTTGGTAGCCTATTTAGAGCTTTCGGTATGATTTCAGCCGGATGTATATCTTTGGAAACCCACCTAGGGCTTTTGGTTTCGAAAGTAGTGAAATTGGTAGTTATTATGGGCCCCAAAACGAAGTTGGGGACATACAGTTTTTGCTTCTTTTTTCATATAATCATTATAAGTTGTAATAAGTATTTATATATCACTGTATATCATTAGGGTCCTGTGACACAATGGTTGAGGTTTATATATCGTCCGATTGCCATGAAAACTGGTATCTAGATATGATTTTACACTAATCAAATTATCCAAGATTCTCAAAGACGCTATGTATGATGTATATTGAAATAAGGAATACAGGAAGTGTTGTATCAATATGGAATGATATATAATTGTGAGTGATTAGTCACGCAGGTTATATAATTTATAGATATATATTTTATATGCAAGTTCACGACACATAGTCATGATAACGATAGATGAGTAATTGGAGAGGTAATAACTGATTATGTCAAAATGTGACTCTTTGTATTAGATTTTGGCGAATCCTGACGTCCCTAGCACAGACCCTGTGTACGATATATAAAGAGTATCTGTTAAGGGGTACGTGGGGTATATACACCTTAGCTTAACGTCATCATGTTATATACTTGACTAGATTTTGGTGGTCAGTGGTCAATGGTTAGTGGTTACACTTGTCCACTTTCAAAAGGAAGAGCACTAGTATGATATATCACATGATCACCTCGACAGATTTACACCATATTCAACAGTGGTATCGCACTTTCAGTTCGGCACATAGTTGTCATCGACTACGGTTTAAATTGTCAAATGTCTGGTATGAGGTATTCCGAGTAGCATATGGTTCAATTATTCTAAAAGTAGAAACATCTGGCTGTTCTAAATGTAGAAAAACAATAAAGTCCATATTTTATATATCGACCAGTACTTGACCATCTTATTCGGTTAGAACGAGGTAAAGATTATGACATGTGTAATATAAACTTTTAAATCATCATAAGACCCCCAACATCATAATAAATGTGGTCCTGAATTACTCTTCATGAAGACACTTTCGATCATAATCATTAGTACAATTTCATGCTACAGCAAAATAACGTGTGAAGTACTTCCGGTTTTTTAGTCCAAATTTAAACCCAGTTTTCATAATGAGAGATGATTTTGACATCAACGTTTACGAAACGTCATGGAACACAAATGTGTTCCATAAAGTCATAATGTTAATTATGGGTATATTTCATTTTAGACCAGTGATAGTATGTCATACTCAATCATGGGCCCCGTCTTCAGACGAGTTAAAGTTATGGGATTCTGGTAAGTTCTTCGTTTTAAGAAAAGAAACAAATTATACACACTATACGATCTATTTCATTATCACTCAAACTTTCTTTTGTAATATATCTTGTATTTGATATATAGCTGAATGACATTTACTGGATAGTAAGATATCGATTGAAACATTTCTAAATTGTAACGAGTAAACATCTTCAATGAGTTAATTGAAACTAATATCAATAAAGACACTAACTGCATCGTGTTATATATATACTAGCAAATAAAGTGTATTGAACCATGGATATAAAACACATATGAGGAAGAAACTGTTGTCAAATTTTGCGATACTTGAAGAATAACTAGCAAAAGAGGATTCCGGTTTGCTGCCCTGGAATGAAATATGATTTTGCACAGTGCAACAGTTTGTTATAGCATTATAAGTCCATTGCTTTGATTGTACAAAAACACCACACCATTAAATAGCACCTATAGATCGAAATGTCAAGTTAGATACAGTAGAGCCTGACAATGATTAAAACTGCGTCAGTTATGCCAAGGGCCTTAATTTTGAAGCCTATTAAGTGACAGAGAAAATATCCAAATTAAATGCAAGAAACGTCAAAACCTAGATAGGGAGTTGAAATAGCCCTATAATTAGATCAATGTCGTAATTGCCGTATATCTGATAATTTTAACATCAAGTCAAGTTCAGATATATATTCTGAACCGTATCACTATTCTATGCTTCAGGGAGGCACGATTCGGAAGTTTGGGCGTCGAGATGCATTTTTATCTCAATGATGATAGAGTCGTGATGAATGGCAAGGACATCATGTTAACAACATGCATAGTGGAGGCGGATTTGACAAATCTGATGACTGCAGGAAACGTCTCATTCGGATATCTCAAAGCAGATCGTAAATATTCCTCAAATAAATACATCTCTATGTACTGGTAATTCGAGTTTGAGTAAGTCTGTTGTTATCAGAAGGAAATATTGTAATAGATACCAAAGGATAACTCGTGTAAAAATCGGGGCCATATCTAAATGAATTGCTATCATATTGTTAGCAGGAATTAAAAAACATTGATTTCAATTCAATTAGGCTTGCCATCGCCACCACCAACTCCTCCGGGTTCTGTTAGCCCTAAACCTACTGGGATACCGACAGAAGCTATGGTCGTTTTCCAAGTGAACTTTACCTTGACAGACGTAATGTACTATTCGGAGTATGCAGACATGAAAAGCGCGGTATACAACGAAACGTCTTACATGATTGATATGTCGGTAGGTATCCGGTCAAGATTTTAGCGAAAACCCTAGCAACAAACAGTTTAGCCGTTGTATGGTCGTAACTCTCTATGGCGTCTAATTTGAGCTGTGAAATCTGTGATCAGATGGATAAAATCATTCAGAAAGTTTAGTGTCCAGGTTAATTTACCTTCGTTACACAAAGGCGATTTATTTGTAAATGACAAAACTAAAATGTCAATAATATGTAGTCAGTGAGTCAATATTCCTTCGTAAAGAGTTTCTGATTTCTGCAAGACTTGTTTTCAACTTTCTATGTTAATAGTTAAATAGTTTGTATAACAAGAAACATCGGTGATAGCATTATCACTTATCTTGATTACAGACAGCACAGGGTATTGCTGCATCGGATATTGCTACTGTCTTCTACAGCACTAGAGTGGTCGGATTCCAGGAAGATTTTCGTCGGTAAAACATTATTTTAATTCCTCTTAATGAAAGAAGTGATCGAGTAATCACATTACCTGTGGGTGCATGAGTGAAGACTAAACCCACAGTTTATTTCTTGATCAATGATCAAGGTTAAAATGTCAAACCTTGTGTAAAGCATATCTAATCAAACACAGATTTATTTCACGGAGTAAGTTAAAAGCTATGTGAGCCTGTGATTATTTTCTTTTTATCTAAGAATGAGTAAATTCACCATTATCCTGAGGTTGTATTAAGCGACGACAACAATTGCTTCCATATGTATTCGTGTAGATCTAGTCACCATCGAAACTGAAATGATTAGGTCTATCTATATATTTACGTCTCATTTAGTGATTATGTTATATGTTAACATTATAGTTGACACTGTTTAACCGCTTACTAGTGACGACACTGTTATATACATGTATGTTATTAGCATGAAGAAGTGAATTATCTATAACTAAAACACACTAGATGTATTTGATATTGGCCTACTGAATCTTGTAATAATATTCTTGATATACCAAGTCTACAATAACACCATTGTTGAAGTATTTCTCATTTGAGTACAGTGTTAAAGGTGAATATGCATGTTAAAAATATCCATGTTGGGGAAACAAATGTACATATATTTCAGGATCCTTTCGAGACCTCTCCCCTATGCTTACGATAACTTTCGACAATTGTATCTCAGAAAGTGGCAGACATTTTAAACCGAACCTGGCTTGGAAGCTTGTACGAGCATCCCAGGGTTTATAAATAAAAAATATAAAATATTTTAATTGATTAATTTAAAAAAAAAAATTTGGTCGTTTGAGCTTGTAGTTATTTTGTATAAACCCATATATATATATCAATGCTGATGAAATACAGAAAGCCTGACAATTACAGAAACTGTTAGGATTGATCAACTTATAAAGATTTAGGACTTAGTCTGTTATCTATTCTGTCTCAGGAACGGCAGTTTACGCGTGAACTCCCTCTTGGTACTTCGAGGTATTGTAGTTACTGTGGACAATACCACCATCAATATAACGTCAGATGTGGTGAAATACATATATGAAAGTACTATGAGAGCGACCAACGTCTCATTCGGAGGTGTATCAGTAAAACGTAAGTGTTCTCTTTAAATCATTTCAATTATTTTACTAAAAACATTTTAACTATCATGGCAACGTCCATGAAATCCCGAAATTTGGGTTTTCTGGATAGATAATTAGCCTTTTAAAAGAAACAAAATGTTGATAATGATAATTTGTCATATTCTGTTGTAGAAATGACTTCAGATGGTATTTCTCCTAAGCCACAAACCACAAATCCTACTTGGACTCGGACTACAGATTCTTACCCGGCTATCTTCAGAGTAGAATTGACATTGAATGACATCAAATTTATACCAGACTATGCAGACACGGACAGCATCCATTTCACTGACTTGGTAGCCTATTTAGAGCTTTCGGTATGATTTCAGCCGGATGTATATCTTGGAAACCCACCTAGGGCTTTTGGTTTCGAAAGTAGTGAAATTGGTAGTTATTATGGGCCCCAAAACGAAGTTGGGGACATACAGTTTTTGCTTCTTTTTTCATATAATCATTATAAGTTGTAATAAGTATTTATATATCACTGTATATCATTAGGGTCCTGTGACACAATGGTTGAGGTTTATATATCGTCCGATTGCCATGAAAACTGGTATCTAGATATGATTTTACACTAATCAAATTATCCAAGATTCTCAAAGACGCTATGTATGATGTATATTGAAATAAGGAATACAGGAAGTGTTGTATCAATATGGAATGATATATAATTTTGAGTGATTAGTCACGCAGGTTATATAATTTATAGATATATATTTTATATGCAAGTTCAAGACACATAGTCATGATAACTCCTCATATGATCATTACGATAGATGAGTGATTGGAGATGTAATAACTGATTATGTCAAAATGTGACTCTGTGTATTAGATTTTGGCGCATCCTGACGTCCCTAGCACAGACCCTGTGTACGATATATAAAGAGTGTCTGTTAAGGGGTACGTGGAGTATATACACCTTAGCTTAACGTCATCATGTTATATACTTGACTAGATTTTGGTGGTCAGTGGTCAACGGTTAGTGGTTACACTTGTCCACTTTCAAAAGGAAGAGCCCTAGTATGATATATCGCATGATCACCTCGACAGATTTACACCATATTCAACAGTGGTATCGCACTTTCAGTTCGGCACATAGTTGTCATCGGCTACGGTTTAAATTGTCAAATGTCTGGTATGAGGTATTCCGAGTAGCATATGGTTCAATTATTCTAAACGTAGAAACATCTGGCTGTTCTAAATCTAGAAAAACAATAAAGTCCATATTTTATATATCGACCAGTACTTGACCATCTTATTCGGTTAGAACAAGGTAAAGATTATGACATGTGTAATATAAACTTTTAAATCATCATAAGACCCCCAACATCATAATAAATGTGGTCCTGAATTACTCTTCATGAAGACACTTTCGATCATAATCATTAGTACAATTTCATGCTACAGCAAAATAACGTGTGAAGTACTTCCGGTTTTTTAGTCCAAATTTAAACCCAGTTTTCATAATGAGAGATGATTTTGACATCAACGTTTACGAAACGTCATGGAACACAAATGTGTTCCATAAAGTCATAATGTTAATTATGGGTATATTTCATTTCAGACCAGTGATAGTATGTCATACTCAATCATGGGCCCCGTCTTCAGACGAGTTAAAGTTATGGGATTCTGGTAAGTTCTTCGTTTTAAGAAAAGAAACAAATTATACACACTATAAGATCTATTTCATTATCACTCAAACTTTCTTTTGTAATATGATATCTTGTATTTGATATATAGCTGAATGACATTTACTGGATAGTAAGATATCAATTGAAACATTTCTAAATTGTAACGTGTACACATCTTCAATGAGTTAATTGAAACTAATATCAATAAAGACACTAACTGCATCGTGTTATATATATACTAGCAAATAAAGTGTATTGAACCATGGATATAAAACACATATGAGGAAGAAACTGTTGTCAAATTTTGCGATACTTGAAGAATAACTAGCAAAAGAGGATTGCGGTTTCCTGTCTTGGAATGAAATATGATTTTGCACAGTGCAACAGTTTGTAATAGCATTATAAGTCCATTGCTTTGATTATACAAAACACCACACCATTCAATAGCACCTATAGATCGAAATGTCAAGTTAGATACAGTAGAGCCTGACAATGATTAAAACTGCGTCAGTTATGCCAAGGGCCTTAATTTGGAAGCATATCAAGTGACAGAGAAAATATCCAAATAAATTGCAAAAAACGTCAAAACCTAGATAGGGAGTTGAACTAGCCCTATAATTAGATCAATGTCGTAATTGCCGTATATCTGATAATTTTAACATCAAGTCAAGTTCAGATATATATTCTGAACCGTATCACTATTCTATGCTTCAGGGAGGCACGATTCGGAAGTTTGGGCGTCGAGATGCATTTTTATCTCAATGATGATAGAGTCGTGATGAATGGCAAGGACATCATGTTAACAACATGCATAGTGGAGGCGGATTTGACAAATCTGATGACTGCAGGAAACGTCTCATTCGGATATCTCAAAGCAGATCGTAAATATTCCTCAAATAAATACATCTCTATGTACTGATAATTCGAGTTTGAGTAAGTCTGTTGTTATCAGAAGGAAATATTGTAATAGATACCAAAGGATAACTCATGTAACAATCGGGGCCATATCTAAATGAATTTCATATTGTTAGCTGGAATAAAAAAAATCATTAATTTCAATTCATTTAGGCTTGCCATCGCCACCACCAACTCCTCCGGGTTCTGTTAGCCCTAAACCTACTGGGATACCGACAGAAGCTATGGTCGTTTTCCAAGTGAACTTTACCTTGACAGACGTAATGTACTATTCGGAGTATGCAGACATGAAAAGCACGGTATACAACGAAACGTCTTACATGATTGATATGTCGGTAGGTATCCGGTCAAGATTTTAGCGAAAACCCTAGCAACAAACAGTTTAGCCGTTGTTTGGTCATAACTCTCTATGGCGTTTAATTTGAGCTGTGAAATCTGTGATCAGATGGATAAAATCATTCAGAAAGTTTAGTGTCCAGGTTAATTTACCTTCGTTATACAAAGACGATTTATTTGTAAATGACAAAACTAAAATGTCAATAATATGTAGTCAGTGAGTCAATATTCCTTCGTAAAGAGTTTCTGATTTCTGCAAGACTTGTTTTCAACTTTCTATGTCAATGGTTAAATACTTTATATAACAAGAAACATCGGTGATAGCATTATCACTAATCTTGATTACAGACAGCACAGGGTATCGCTGCATCGGAGATTGCTACTGTCTTCGACAGAACTAGAGTGGTCGGATTCCAGGAAGATTTTCGTCGGTAAAACATTATTATAATTCCTCTTAATGAAAGAAGTGATCGAGTAATCACATTACCTGTGGGTGCATGAGTGAAGACTAAACCCACAGTTTATTTCTTGATCAATGATCAAGGTTAAAATGTCAAACCTTGTGTAAAGCATATCTAATAAAATACATATTTACTTCACGGAGTAAGTTAAAAGCTATGTGAGCCTGTGATTATTTTCTTTTTATCTAAGAATGAGTAATTTCACCATTATCCTGAGGTTGTATTAAGCGACGACAACTCATGCTTCCATATGTATTCGTGTAGATCTAGTCACCATCGAAACTGAAATGATTAGGTCTATCTATATATTTACATCTCATTTAGTGATTATGTTATATGTTAACATTATAGTTGACACTGTTTAACCGCTTACTAGTGACGACACTGTTATATACATGTATGTTATTAGCATGAAGAAGTGAATTATCTATAACTAAAACACACTAGATGTATTTGATATTGGCCTACTGAATCTTGTAATAATATTCTTGATATACCAAGTCTACAATAACACCATTGTTGAAGTATTTCTCATTTGAGTACAGTGTTAAAGGTGAATATGCATGTTAAAAATATCCATGTTGGGGAAACAAATGTACATATATTTCAGGATCCTTTCGAGACCTCTCCCCTATGCTTACGATAACTTTCGACAATTGTATCTAAGAAAGTGGCAGACATTTTAAACCGAACCTGGCTTGGAAGCTTGTACGAGCATCCCAGGGTTTATAAATAAAAAATATAAAATATTTTAATTGATTAATTTAAAAAAAAAATTTGGTCGTTTGAGCTTGTAGTTATTTTGTATAAACCCATATATATATATCAATGCTGATGAAATACAGAAAGCCTGACAATTACAGAAACTGTTAGGATTGATCAACTTATAAAGATTTAGGACTTAGTCTGTTATCTATTCTGTCTCAGGAACGGCAGTTTACGCGTGAACTCCCTCTTGGTACTTCGAGGTGTTGTAGTTACTGTGGACAATACCACCATCAATATAACGTCAGATGTGGTGAAATACATATATGAAAGTACTATGAGAGCGACCAACGTCTCATTCGGAGGTGTATCAGTAAAACGTAAGTGTTCTCTTTAAATCATTTCAATTATTTTACTAAAAACATTTTAACTATCATGGCAACGTCCATGAAATCCCGAAATTTGGGTTTTCTGGATAGATAATTAGCCTTTTAAAAGAAACAAAATGTTGATAATGATAATTTGTCATATTCTGTTGTAGAAATGACTTCAGATGGTATTTCTCCTAAGCCACAAACCACAAATCCTACTTGGACTCGGACTACAGATTCTTACCCGGCTATCTTCAGAGTAGAATTGACATTGAATGACATCAAATTTATACCAGAATATGCAGACACGGACAGCTTCCAGTTCATTGGCTTGGCAGCCTATTTAGAGCTTTCGGTATGATTTCATCCGGATGTATATCTGTAGACACCCACCTAGGGCTTTGGACTTCGAAAGTGGTAAAATTAGTAGTTATTATGGGCCCCAAAACGAAGTTGGGGACATATAGTTTTTACCTCTTTTCTTCTTATAATCATTATAAGTTGTAATAAGTATTTATATATCACTGTATATCATAAGGGTCCTGTGACACAATGGTTGAGGTTTATATATCGTCCGATTGCCATGAAAACTGGTATCTAGATATGATTTTACACTAATCAAATTATCCAAGATTCTCAAAGACGCTATGTATGATGTATATTGAAATAAGGAATACAGGAAGTGTTGTATCAATATGGAATGATATATAATTTTGAGTGATTAGTCACGCAGGTTATATAATTTATAGATATATATTTTATATGCAAGTTCAAGACACATAGTCATGATAACTCCTCATATGATCATTACGATAGATGAGTGATTGGAGATGTAATAACTCATTATGTCAAAATGTGACTCTGTGTATTAGATTTTGGCGCATCCTGACGTCCCTAGCACAGACCCTGTGTACGATATATAAAGAGTATCTGTTAAGGGGTACGTGGAGTATATACACCTTAGCTTAACGTCATCTTGTTATATACTTGACTAGATTTTGGTGGTCAGTGGTCAACGGTTAGTGGTTACACTTGTCCACTTTCAAAAGGAAGAGCCCTAGTATGATATATCACATGATCACCTCGACAGATTTACACCATATTCAAGAATGGTATCGCACTTTCAGTTCGGCACATAGTTGTCATCGGCTACGGTTTAAATTGTCAAATGTCTTGTATGACGTATCCCGAGGAGCATATGGTTCAATTATTCTAAACGTAGAAACATCTGGCTGTTCTTAATCTATAAAAGATGAAGTGCATATTTTATATATCGACCAGTACTTGACCATCTTATTCAGTTAGAACAAGGTTAAGATTTTGAACTGTGTAATATAAACTTTTAAATCATCATAAGACCCCCAACATCATAATAAATGTGGTCCTGAATTACTCTTCATGAAGACACTTTCGATCATAATCATTAGTACAATTTCATGCTACAGCAAAATAACGTGTGAAGTACTTCCGGTTTTTTAGTCCAAATTTAAACCCAGTTTTCATAATGAGAGATGATTTTGACATCAACGTTTACGAAACGTAAAGTCATAATTTTAATCATGGGAATATTTCATTTCAGACCAATGTTAGTATGTCATACTCAATCATGGGCCCCGTCTTCAGACGAGTTAAAGTTATGGGATTCTGGTAAGTTCTTCGTTTTAAGAAAAGAAACAAATTATACACACTATAAGATCTATTTCATTATCACTCAAACTTTCTTTTGTAATATGATATCTTGTATTTGATATATAGCTGAATGACATTTACTGGATAGTAAGATATCAACTGAAACATTTCTAGATTGCAATGTGTACACATCTTCATTGAGTTAATTGAAACTAATATCAATAAAGACACTAACTGCATCGTGTTATATATATACTAGCAAATAAAGTGTATTGAACCATGGATATAAAACACATATGAGGAAGAAACTGTTGTCAAATTTTGCGATACTTGAAGAATAACTAGCAAAAGAGGATTGCGGTTTCCTGTCTTGGAATGAAATATGATTTTGCACAGTGCAACAGTTTGTTATAGCATTATAAGTCCATTGCTGTGATTATACAAAAACACCACACCATTAAATAGCACCTATAGATCGAAATGTCAAGTTAGATACAGTAGAGCCTGACAATGATTAAAACTGCGTCAGTTATGCCAAGGGCCTTAATTTGGAAGCATATCAAGTGACAGAGAAAATATCCAAATAAATTGCAAAAAACGTCAAAACCTAGATAGGGAGTTGAACTAGCCCTATAATTAGATCAATGTCGTAATTGCCGTATATCTGATAATTTTAACATCAAATCAAGTTCAGATATATATTCTGAACCGTATCACTATTCTATGCTTCAGGGAGGCACGATTCGGAAGTTTGGGCGTCGAGATGCATTTTTATCTCAATGATGATAGAGTCGTGATGAATGGCAAGGACATCATGTTAACAACATGCATAGTGGAGGCGGATTTGACAAATCTGATGACTGCAGGAAACGTCTCATTTGGATATCTCAAAGCAGATCGTAAATATTCCTCAAATAAATACATCTCTATGTACTGATAATTCGAGTTTGAGTAAGTCTGGTGTTATCAGAAGGAAATATTGATAGATACCAAAGGATAACTCTTGTAAAAATCGGGGCCATATCTAAATGAATTGCTATCATATTGTTAGCAGGAATTAAAAAACATTGATTTCAATTCAATTAGGCTTGCCATCGCCACCACCAACTCCTCCGGGTTCTGTTAGCCCTAAACCTACTGGGATACCGACAGAAGCTATGGTCGTTTTCCAAGTGAACTTTACCTTGACAGACGTAATGTACTATTCGGAGTATGCAGACATGAAAAGCGCGGTATACAACGAAACGTCTTACATGATTGATATGTCGGTAGGTATCAGGTCAAGATTTTAGCGAAAACCCTAGCAACAAACAGTTTAGCCGTTGTTTGGTCGTAACTCTCTATGGCGTTTAATTTGAGCTGTGAAATCTGTGATCAGATGGATAAAATCATTCAGAAAGTTTAGTGTCCAGGTTAATTTACCTTCGTTACACAAAGGCGATTTATTTGTAAATGACAAAACTAAAATGTCAATAATATGTAGTCAGTGAGTCAATATTCCTTCGTAAAGAGTTTCTGATTTCTGCAAGACTTGTTTTCAACTTTCTATGTTAATAGTTAAATAGTTTGTATAACAAGAAACATCGGTGATAGCATTATCACTTATCTTGATTACAGACAGCACAGGGTATTGCTGCATCGGATATTGCTACTGTCTTCTACAGCACTAGAGTGGTCGGATTCCAGGAAGATTTTCGTCGGTAAAACATTATTTTAATTCCTCTTAATGAAAGAAGTGATCGAGTAATCACATTACCTGTGGGTGCATGAGTGAAGACTAAACCCACAGTTTATTTCTTGATCAATGATCAAGGTTAAAATGTCAAACCTTGTGTAAAGCATATCTAATCAAACACAGATTTATTTCACGGAGTAAGTTAAAAGCTATGTGAGCCTGTGATTATTTTCTTTTTATCTAAGAATGAGTAAATTCACCATTATCCTGAGGTTGTATTAAGCGACGACAACAATTGCTTCCATATGTATTCGTGTAGATCTAGTCACCATCGAAACTGAAATGATTAGGTCTATCTATATATTTACGTCTCATTTAGTGATTATGTTATATATTAACATTAAAGTTGACACTGTTTAACCGCTTACTAGTGACGACACTGTTATATACATGTATGTTATTAGCATGAAGAAGT
Organism: Ylistrum balloti; assembly: GCF_031769215.1. NCBI lineage: Eukaryota > Metazoa > Mollusca > Bivalvia > Pectinida > Pectinidae > Ylistrum > Ylistrum balloti. The sequence continues at coordinate 353,403 of NW_026781937.1, read as the reverse complement.
GAATTATCTATAACTAAAACACACTAGATGTATTTGATATTGGCCTACTGAATCTTGTAATAATATTCTTGATATACCAAGTCTACAATAACACCATTGTTGAAGTATTTCTCATTTGAGTACAGTGTTAAAGGTGAATATGCATGTTAAAAATATCCATGTTGGGGAAACAAATGTACATATATTTCAGGATCCTTTCGAGACCTCTCCCCTATGCTTACGATAACTTTCGACAATTGTATCTCAGAAAGTGGCAGACATTTTAAACCGAACCTGGCTTGGAAGCTTGTACGAGCATCCCAGGGTTTATAAATAAAAGATATAAAATATTTTAATTGATTAATTAAAAAAAAAAAAAATTGGTCGTTTGAGCTTGTAGTTATTTTGTATAAACCCATATATATATATCAATGCTGATGAAATACAGAAAGCCTGACAATTACAGAAACTGTTAGGATTGATCAACTTATAAAGATTTAGGACTTAGTCTGTTATCTATTCTGTCTCAGGAACGGCAGTTTACGCGTGAACTCCCTCTTGGTACTTCGAGGTGTTGTAGTTACTGTGGACAATACCACCATCAATATAACGTCAGATGTGGTGAAATACATATATGAAAGTACTATGAGAGCGACCAACGTCTCATTCGGAGGTGTATCAGTAAAACGTAAGTGTTCTCTTTAAATCATTTCAATTATTTTACTAAAAACATTTTAACTATCATGGCAACGTCCATGAAATCCCGAAATTTGGGTTTTCTGGATAGATAATTAGCCTTTTAAAAGAAACAAAATGTTGATAATGATAATTTGTCATATTCTGTTGTAGAAATGACTTCAGATGGTATTTCTCCTAAGCCACAAACCACAAATCCTACTTGGACTCGGACTACAGATTCTTACCCGGCTATCTTCAGAGTAGAATTGACATTGAATGACATCAAATTTATACCAGACTATGCAGACACGGACAGCATCCATTTCACTGACTTGGTAGCCTATTTAGAGCTTTCGGTATGATTTCAGCCGGATGTATATCTTTGGAAACCCACCTAGGGCTTTTGGTTTCGAAAGTAGTGAAATTGGTAGTTATTATGGGCCCCAAAACGAAGTTGGGGACATACAGTTTTTGCTTCTTTTTTCATATAATCATTATAAGTTGTAATAAGTATTTATATATCACTGTATATCATTAGGGTCCTGTGACACAATGGTTGAGGTTTATATATCGTCCGATTGCCATGAAAACTGGTATCTAGATATGATTTTACACTAATCAAATTATCCAAGATTCTCAAAGACGCTATGTATGATGTATATTGAAATAAGGAATACAGGAAGTGTTGTATCAATATGGAATGATATATAATTTTGAGTGATTAGTCACGCAGGTTATATAATTTATAGATATATATTTTATATGCAAGTTCAAGACACATAGTCATGATAACTCCTCATATGATCATTACGATAGATGAGTGATTGGAGATGTAATAACTGATTATGTCAAAATGTGACTCTGTGTATTAGATTTTGGCGCATCCTGACGTCCCTAGCACAGACCCTGTGTACGATATATAAAGAGTGTCTGTTAAGGGGTACGTGGAGTATATACACCTTAGCTTAACGTCATCATGTTATATACTTGACTAGATTTTGGTGGTCAGTGGTCAACGGTTAGTGGTTACACTTGTCCACTTTCAAAAGGAAGAGCCCTAGTATGATATATCGCATGATCACCTCGACAGATTTACACCATATTCAACAGTGGTATCGCACTTTCAGTTCGGCACATAGTTGTCATCGGCTACGGTTTAAATTGTCAAATGTCTGGTATGAGGTATTCCGAGTAGCATATGGTTCAATTATTCTAAACGTAGAAACATCTGGCTGTTCTAAATCTAGAAAAACAATAAAGTCCATATTTTATATATCGACCAGTACTTGACCATCTTATTCGGTTAGAACAAGGTAAAGATTATGACATGTGTAATATAAACTTTTAAATCATCATAAGACCCCCAACATCATAATAAATGTGGTCCTGAATTACTCTTCATGAAGACACTTTCGATCATAATCATTAGTACAATTTCATGCTACAGCAAAATAACGTGTGAAGTACTTCCGGTTTTTTAGTCCAAATTTAAACCCAGTTTTCATAATGAGAGATGATTTTGACATCAACGTTTACGAAACGTCATGGAACACAAATGTGTTCCATAAAGTCATAATGTTAATTATGGGTATATTTCATTTCAGACCAGTGATAGTATGTCATACTCAATCATGGGCCCCGTCTTCAGACGAGTTAAAGTTATGGGATTCTGGTAAGTTCTTCGTTTTAAGAAAAGAAACAAATTATACACACTATAAGATCTATTTCATTATCACTCAAACTTTCTTTTGTAATATGATATCTTGTATTTGATATATAGCTGAATGACATTTACTGGATAGTAAGATATCGATTGAAACATTTCTAAATTGTAACGTGTACACATCTTCAATGAGTTAATTGAAACTAATATCAATAAAGACACTAACTGCATCGTGTTATATATATACTAGCAAATAAAGTGTATTGAACCATGGATATAAAACACATATGAGGAAGAAACTGTTGTCAAATTTTGCGATACTTGAAGAATAACTAGCAAAAGAGGATTGCGGTTTCCTGTTTTGGAATGAAATATGATTTTGCACAGTGCAACAGTTTGTAATAGCATTATAAGTCCATTGCTGTGATTATACAAAAACACCACACCATTAAATAGCACCTATAGATCGAAATGTCAAGTTAGATACAGTAGAGCCTGTCAAAAGACAATGATTAAAACTGCGTCAGTTATGCCAAGGGCCTTAATTTTGAAGCATATCAAGTGACAGAGAAAATATCCAAATCAATTGCAAAAAACGTCAAAACCTAGATAGGGAGTTGAAATAGCCCTATAATTAGATAAATGTCGTAATTGCCGTATATCTGATAATTTTAACATCAAGTCAAGTTCAGATATATATTATGAACCGTATCACTATTCTGTGCTTCAGGGAGGCACGATTCGGAAGTTTGGGCGTCGAGATGCATTTTTATCTCAATGATGATAGAGTCGTGATGAATGGCAAGGACATCATGTTAACAACATGCATAGTGGAGGCGGATTTGACAAATCTGATGACTGCAGGAAACGTCTCATTCGGATATCTCAAAGCAGATCGTAAATATTCCTCAAATAAATACATCTCTATGTACTGATAATTCGAGTTTGAGTAAGTCTGTTGTTATCAGAAGGAAATATTGTGATAGATACCAAAGGATAACTCATGTAAAAATCGGGGCCATATCTAAATTAATTTCTATCATATTGTTAGCTGAAATAAAAAAAAATCATTAATTTCAATTCATTTAGGCTTGCCATCGCCACCACCAACTCCTCCGGGTTCTGTTAGCTCTAAACCTACTGGGATACCGACAGAAGCTATGGTCGTTTTCCAAGTGAACTTTACCTTGACAGACGTAATGTACTATTCGGAGTATGCAGACATGAAAAGCACGGTATACAACGAAACGTCTTACATGATTGATATGTCGGTAGGTATCCGGTCAAGATTTTAGCGAAAACCCTAGCAACAAACAGTTTAGCCGTTGTTTGGTCATAACTCTCTATGACGTTTAATTTGAGCTGTGAAATCTGTGATCAGATGGATAAAATCATTCAGAAAGTTTAGTGTCCAGGTTAATTTACCTTCGTTATACAAAGACGATTTATTTGTAAATGACAAAACTAAAATGTCAATGATATGTAGTCAGTGAGTGAATCAATATTCCTGATTTCTGCAAGACGTGCTTGCAACTTTCTATGTTTAATATTTAAATAGTTTATATAACAAGAAACATCGGTGATAGCATTATCACTTATCTTGATTACAGACAGCACAGGGTATCGCTGCATCGGACATTGCTACTGTCTTCTACAGAACTAGAGTGGTCGGATTCCAGGAAGATTTTCGTCGGTAAAACATTATTATAATTCCTCTTAATGAAAGAAGTGATCGAGTAATCACATTACCTGTGGGTGCATGAGTGAAGACTAAACCCACAGTTTATTTCTTGATCAATGATCAAGGTTAAAATGTCAAACCTTGTGTAAAGCATATCTAATCAAACACAGATTTATCTCACGGAGTAAGTTAAAAGCTATGTGAGCCTGTGATTATTTTCTTTTTATCTAAGAATGAGTAAATTCAGCATTATCCTGAGGTTGTATTAAGCGACGACAACTCATGCTTCCATATGTATTCGTGTAGATCTAGTCACCATCGAAACTGAAATGATTAGGTCTATCTATTTATTTATTTATCATTTAGTGATTATGTTATATGTTAACATTATAGTTGACACTGTTTAACCGCTTACAAGTGACGACACTGTTATATACATGTATGTTATTAGCATGAAGAAGTGAATTATCTATAACTAAAACACACTAGATGTATTTGATATTGGCCTACTGAATCTTGTAATAATATTCTTGATATACCAAGTCTACAATAACACCATTGTTGAAGTATTTCTCATTTGAGTACAGTGTTAAAGGTGAATATGCATGTTAAAAATATCCATGTTGGGGAAACAAATGTACATATATTTCAGGATCCTTTCGAGACCTCTCCCCTATGCTTACGATAACTTTCGACAATTGTATCTAAGAAAGTGGCAGACATTTTAAACCGAACCTGGCTTGGAAGCTTGTACGAGCATCCCAGGGTTTATAAATAAAAAATATAAAATATTTTAATTGATTAATTTAAAAAAAAAATTTGGTCGTTTGAGCTTGTAGTTATTTTGTATAAACCCATATATATATATATCAATGCTGATGAAATACAGAAAGCCTGACAATTACAGAAACTGTTAGGATTGATCAACTTATAAAGATTTAGGACTTAGTCTGTTATCTATTCTGTCTCAGGAACGGCAGTTTACGCGTGAACTCCCTCTTGGTACTTCGAGGTGTTGTAGTTACTGTGGACAATACCACCATCAATATAACGTCAGATGTGGTGAAATACATATATGAAAGTACTATGAGAGCGACCAACGTCTCATTCGGAGGTGTATCAGTAAAACGTAAGTGTTCTCTTTAAATCATTTCAATTATTTTACTAAAAACATTTTAACTATCATGGCAACGTCCATGAAATCCCGAAATTTGGGTTTTCTGGATAGATAATTAGCCTTTTAAAAGAAACAAAATGTTGATCATCATGATAATTTGTCATATTCTGTTGTAGAAATGACTTCAGATGGTATTTCTCCTAAGCCACAAACCACAAATCCTACTTGGACTCGGACTACAGATTCTTACCCGGCTATCTTCAGAGTAGAATTGACATTGAATGACATCAAATTTATACCAGAATATGCAGACACGGACAGCTTCCAGTTCATTGGCTTGGCAGCCTATTTAGAGCTTTCGGTATGATTTCATCCGGATGTGTATCTATAGACACCCACCTAGGGCTTTGGACTTCGAAAGTGGTAAAATTAGTAGTTATTATGGGCCCCAAAACGAAGTTGGGGACATACAGTTTTTACCTCTTTTCTTCTTATAATCATTATAAGTTGTAATAAGTATTTATATATCACTGTATATCATAAGGGTCCTGTGACACAATGGTTGAGGTTTATATATCGTCCGATTGCCATGAAAACTGGTATCTAGATATGATTTTACACTAATCAAATTATCCAAGATTCTCAAAGACGCTATGTATGATGTATATTGAAATAAGGAATACAGGAAGTGTTGTATCAATATGGAATGATATATAATTTTGAGTGATTAGTCACGCAGGTTATATAATTTATAGATATATATTTTATATGCAAGTTCAAGACACATAGTCATGATAACTCCTCATATGATCATTACGATAGATGAGTGATTGGAGATGTAATAACTGATTATGTCAAAATGTGACTCTGTGTATTAGATTTTGGCGCATCCTGACGTCCCTAGCACAGACCCTGTGTACGATATATAAAGAGTGTCTGTTAAGGGGTACGTGGAGTATATACACCTTAGCTTAACGTCATCATGTTATATACTTGACTAGATTTTGGTGGTCAGTGGTCAACGGTTAGTGGTTACACTTGTCCACTTTCAAAAGGAAGAGCCCTAGTATGATATATCACATGATCACCTCGACAGATTTACACCATATTCAAGAATGGTATCGCACTTTCAGTTCGGCACATAGTTGTCATCGGCTACGGTTTAAATTGTCAAATGTCTTGTATGACGTATCCCGAGTAGTATATGGTTCAACTATTCTAAACGTAGAAACATCTGGCTGTTCTAAATGTAGAAAAGATGAAGTGCATATTTTATATATCGACCAGTACTTGACCATCTTATTCAGTTAGAACAAGGTTAAGATTTTGAACTGTGTAATATAAACTTTTAAATCATCATAAGACCCCCAACATCATAATAAATGTGGTCCTGAATTACTCTTCATGAAGACACTTTCGATCATAATCATTAGTACAATTTCATGCTACAGCAAAATAACGTGTGAAGTACTTCCGGTTTTTTAGTCCAAATTTAAACCCAGTTTTCATAATGAGAGATGATTTTGACATCAACGTTTACGAAACGTGGAACACAAATGTGTTCCATAAAGTCATAATTTTAATCATGGGAATATTTCATTTCAGACCAATGTTAGTATGTCATACTCAATCATGGGCCCCGTCTTCAGACGAGTTAAAGTTATGGGATTCTGGTAAGTTCTTCGTTTGAAGAAAAGAAACAAATTATACACACTATAAGATCTATTTCATTATCACTCAAACTTTCTTTTGTAATATGATATCTTGTATTTGATATATAGCTGAATGACATTTACTGGATAGTAAGATATCAACTGAAACATTTCTAGATTGCAATGTGTACACATCTTCATTGAGTTAATTGAAACTAATATCAATAAAGACATTAACTGCATCGTGTTATATATATACTAGCACATAAAGTGTATTGAACCATGGATATAAAACACATATGAGGAAGAATCTGTTGTCAAATTTTGCGATACTTGGAGAATAACTAGCAAAAGAGGATTGCGGTTTCCTGTCTTGGAATGAAATATGATTTTGCACAGTGCAACAGTTTGTTATAGCATTATAAGTCCATTGCTTTGATTGTACAAAAACACCACACCATTAAATAGCACCTATAGATCGAAATGTCAAGTTAGATACAGTAGAGCCTGACAATGATTAAAACTGCGTCAGTTATGCCAAGGGCCTTAATTTTGAAGCCTGTCAAGTGACAGAGAAAATATCCAAATTAAATGCAAGAAACGTCAAAACCTAGATAGGGAGTTGAACTAGCCCTATAATTAGATAAATGTCGTAATTGCCGTATATCTGATAATTTTAACATCAAGTCAAGTTCAGATATATATTCTGAACCGTATCACTATTCTATGCTTCAGGGAGGCACGATTCGGAAGTTTGGGCGTCGAGATGCATTTTTATCTCAATGATGATAGAGTCGTGATGAATGGCAAGGACATCATGTTAACAACATGCATAGTGGAGGCAGATTTGACAAATCTGATGACTGCAGGAAACGTCTCATTTGGATATCTCAAAGCAGATCGTAAATATTCCTCAAATAAATACATCTCTATGTACTGATAATTCGAGTTTGAGTAAGTCTGTTGTTATCAGAAGGAAATATTGTGATAGATACCAAAGGATAACTCATGTAAAAATCGGGGCCATATCTAAATGAATTGCTATCATATTGTTAGCAGGAATTAAAAAAACATTGATTTCAATTCAATTAGGCTTGCCATCGCCACCACCAACTCCTCCGGGTTCTGTTAGCCCTAAACCTACTGGGATACCGACAGAAGCTATGGTCGTTTTCCAAGTGAACTTTACCTTGACAGACGTAATGTACTATTCGGAGTATGCAGACATGAAAAGCGCGGTATACAACGAAACGTCTTACATCATTGATATGTCGGTAGGTATCAGGTCAAGATTTTAGCGAAAACCCTAGCAACAAACAGTTTAGCCGTTGTATGGTCATAATTCTCTATGACGTTTTATTTGAGCTGTGAAATCTGTGATCAGATGGATAAAATCTTTCAGAAAGTTTAGTGTCCAGGTTAATTTACCTTCGTTATACAAAGACGATTTATTTGTAAATGACAAAACTAAAATGTCAATAATATGTAGTCAGTGAGTCAATATTCCTTCGTAAAGAGTTTCTGATTTCTGCAAGACTTGTTTTCAACTTTCTATGTCAATGGTTAAATAGTTTATATAACAAGAAACATCGGTGATAGCATTATCACTTATCTTGATTACAGACAGCACAGGGTATTGCTGCATCGGATATTGCTACTGTCTTCTACAGAACTAGAGTGGTCGGATTCCAGGAAGATTTTCGTCGGTAAAACATTATTTTAAATCCTCTTACTGAAAGAAGTGATCGAGTAATCACATTACCTGTGGGTGCATGAGTGAAGACTAAACCCACAATTTATTTCTTGATCAATGATCAAGGTTAAAATGTCAAACCTTGTGTAAAGCATATCTAATCAAACACAGATTTATTTCACGGAGTAAGTTAAAAGCTATATGAGCCTGTGATTATTTTCTTTTTATCTAAGAATGAGTAAATTCACCATTATCCTGAGGTTGTATTAAGCGACGACAACTCATGCTTCCATATGTATTCGTGTAGATCTAGTCACCATCGAAACTGCAATTATTAGGTCTATCTATATATTTACATCTCATTCAGTGATTATATTATATGTTAACATTATAGTTGACACTGTTTAACTGCTTACAAGTGATGACACTGTTATATACATGTATGTTATTAGCATGAAGAAGTGAATTATCTATAACTAAAACACACTAGATGTATTTGATATTGGCTGACTGAATCTTGTTACTATATTCTTAATTTACCAAGTCTACAATAACACCATTGTTGCAATATTTCGTATATGAGTACTGTCTTAAAGGTGCCAATGCCAGTTAAAAATATCCATGTTGGAGAAACAAATGTACATATATTTCAGGATCCTTTCGAGACCTCTCCCCTATGCTAACGATAACTTTCGGCCATTGTATCTCAGAAAGTGGCAGACATTTTAAACTAAGCCTTTCTTGGAAGCTTGTACGGGCATCCCAGGTTTTAAGATAAAGAATATAAATTATCCTATTTGATTAATTTATACAAAAATAATTTGGTCGTTTGACCTTGTAGTTATTTTGTATAAACTCATACATATAAATGCTGATGAAATACAGAAAGCCTGACAATTACAGAAACTGTTAGGATTGATCAACTTATAAAGATTTAGGACTTAGTCTGTTATCTATTCTGTCTCAGGAACGGCAGTTTACGCGTGAACTCCCTCTTGGTACTTCGAGGTGTTGTAGTTACTGTGGACAATACCACCATCAATATAACGTCAGATGTGGTGAAATACATATATGAAAGTACTATGAGAGCGACCAACGTCTCATTCGGAGGTGTATCAGTAATACGTAAGTGTTCTCTTTAAATATTTCAATTATTTTACATAAAACATTTTAACATTAATGGCAACGTCCATGAAATCCCGAAATTTGGGTTTTCTGGATAGATAATTAACCTTTAAAAAGTAAAATACATTTTTGGTCTTCCTTGATAATAATGAATTTTCATATTTGATGATAGCAGGAATAAAACATTGATTTTGAATTAATTTACGCTTGGCATCGCCACCACCATCTCCGCATTCTGTTAACTACGCAGGATGGTAGTCAAACAAATCTATGTGTCTTTTTGGTTAATCATTTCTCATGATTATTGCTTATACATGAAGAAATCGAGAATGACTTCTTCAGTTGTTTTATACCATATGTAGGAATATTTAAAGCGATCTTGTTAACCCGTCTAAAGTACATGACATGAAACTGACATTCAAATAAACCAATTAAATCGCTTTATAGATACGTCATATTTGCAAGCAGAAGGGGTTATGGACATTCATCGAGTTTTGTTTTAGATAATAATCGTATTCCTGGCAACATATCAGGTTTTAGACGTGCTCTATCTATGTAGAATTTTTCTCCTTGTTTTCATGTTGTCTTAAGGAAGTGAATAGTAAATATTGATGATGTTGCTTGTGTGTATAAATGTTAAATGAAATATTTTCATTATTCTAGGAACGATTAATAGTTGCCCACGTTGTCAGAAGAATAGTATGATAAGGATGATACCATAGATTTATAAAAAAAAAATTACGAAAGGTAAAATATATGAAGCACAGAAATATTTTACAAATGAGCCCCGTTGTCTGTCGTCTTATTTCGTAGGCAATAACATGAGGTAATCCATCATTTCAACGTTTAATTGGCATTCCAGGATACTCTCACTTACCTTCTCTCAAACGTTTGTGTAATGAATATTGTGTGTTTCATTTTAGGAGCTACGTACCCTGCTACCACAGCAAGAACAACTATTCCTTGGTCGACCACAGGAAGTCCAAATTCTGGTAATAAATGTTTGTCTAAATACAAATATGTTTTACATATTTTACAAACGAGACATTTTGCATTCATTTGAATGAATTAAACATACGCAATCCATAACACAGGCAGAAAATGCGTACAACAGCATTCTTTGTTGTATTGAAACATATAGAATGTATATACGCTATATAAACTATGGGCATTATATACACGGGAGGTAAACGATCATCTAACAGTAGAAGTATTACACTGCTTAAAGAACGATCTAGTCACATATCAAGAATGTCATATAATGTATTATTCGGATAATATCTCTAAGAACGCTCAAACAACATATCAAAATGTCATATAAATGTATAAATGTATAAATGTGCATCAGAACAGTTGAGTTGTTGATATTATTGATAACGATACAGCCACATACTAGAATGTGATATAATATCGTAGTCAGTTGATATCATAGTGAATGACCAAGTCACATACCAGAATGTGATATAATATCGTAGTCAGTTGATATCATAGTGAAGGACCAAGTCATACCAGAATGTGATATAATATCGTAGTCAGTTGTTATTATAGCGAAGGACCAAGTCACATACCAGAATGTGATATAATATCGTAGTCAGTTGATATTATAGTGATGGGAACGATACAGTTACATACCAAAATATATGATATTGTACTTAATTGATATTATTGGGAACAAAACAGTCACGTACTAAAATATGATATAATATCGTAGTCAGTTAATATTAATGGGAACAATACAGTTACATACCAAAATATATGATATTGTACTTAATTGTTATAATAGGGAATAAAACACTCACGTACCAAAATGTGATGTGATATCTTGGTCAGTTAATATTATTGAGAATCACCAAGTCACGTACCAAACTGTGATATGATATCTAAAAATATAACATATATTTTAATCTGGTGGTATTGAAATAGATAAAAATCGATTTAATAAGACATCTAAATGTTACGTAAGATTTTAGTAGGTTTAGGTTGTTTAGGATGATCTGCAGATATAATATTTTGTTGTTTTTTTTCATTTGACAGAGTGTGGAGAGCGATACAGGAAAGGTTCCTCCGGGTTGATCACTAGCCCACGCTATCCATACAATTATCCAGTACTTGCCGACTGCTTCTGGCATATCCAGGTTGAACATGGATTTATAATCAAGCTCTCATTTGCAAGCAATTTTGAAACCGAAAGTTGCTGTGATATTTTAAGTATTTATGATGGAGACGATGAGGATGATCCTCTGATTAAAAGGTAGGTTTACTACTAGTGCTTGCTTCACATAATAGTATAAAGAATACAAATCTCTATATATGTCGTCATTAAAAACACCAAGAAAATACCAACAAGACAACATAATCGTAATTGAAACTCAAATACCATAAAACTAGTGCAAAATATGAACAAAAGAAAGATTTACATGGTGATTCCTAAAAAAGTACAAGAGGAATAAGTTCATGTGTTCCAGAAGAGTATGCGTCTTCTGTTGCATCGACGACGACCACCCCCTCCCCCCCCCCCCATACCTGCCATGTAAACCTTGGTCTATCCAAGTAAGTAATGTCACGTTCTCAGATGAGAACAAGGTATACAACAACGGAACCAACAGATACTCTAACGATTATCAAATACGCCAAGTTTCATGTGGGACAAAGAATTAGAATATTTCTTAATGAAATCACTTTGGCGACGATACTAATTCCTGCCTCTGTTGAAATCTTGTGTTACTATTTTGTCAGTCAGTTGACGACTTCTTTCACTATCGAATCAACCATGATTTGTAAATACAATAGGTTGGAGATGCAATGCTATTGCTATCCAGTTAAACGACTTTGCAAGGTTTATGTGACTAGTTTTGATAAGCTCATCAATAAATCAATGAAAACAAATACAAGTCAGCCAACAGAGGGGCGCAGTTGGTTCCCATATAGGTATGTTGGAAGATCTTACTATGCATCCCGACGAAGATGTTGTCAACCAGAAACTCAATTATTTTTATTATTTCATCCTCTGTATATTTTGTCTTTACATTTTACGAAATTTTACGTTAACAAATTTCTTCATTTTTTTTCATACTCCCTTCGAATTATGGTAATCTTAATCGCCATGTCATGAAAGTTGTGTTTCCATAACGATAGTTACAGTCGACTGTTTTCGTTGAGCTTATTTTGTCTGGATATTTATTTCTCGGTTATCAACCAATACCTTTCTTAATTGGTAGGCTTGATCACTTAATATGAAGTAGTGTCTTCCTGAACGGCAGTTTGATTAGACTGTTTTCTCGAAAAGTTACTGTTCCTAGTTTGTTTTTCTAAATCCTGCCACGAAATATGTTCTTGTTTTGTTTCTTTTTGTTTTTTGTTCTTGTTTTTTTGGGTTTTTTTTACCGATTTCGATGAATTTTGCAAGCTTTATAACCAATATAATTTGTTAAACTGGGCACCATTAAACCAACATGAAGAAGACCCAACATGCAGATTATGCAAGACACAACCTGAATTTCAATCTTAACTTACCTAGTGCATTCACAACCACGCGATGATACGAAGGCTATGGGTTTTCACCAGATTAATACTGCACTGCTGTCTTCTGGACAAGGAAGACTCAATAAAACCCATGAAATACGATATTGAAGTCATAGACTCTACTTTGTATGCAGTTATTTTCTCTCTGGGGTCCATCTTAAGAGATCACTCCTACATTCATTACAGCCTTTTTATCATAATCAGTTATTAAAAGTCATCTAAATAGGTCACGAAACGGCAGTAGCGAAGGTAATAACGCAGACAGAGGGGTCATTAAGGATGTTTGGTTTGGTAGGATGAAAATGGTTTATTAAGTTTATTTTGTTTTATATCATGTGTAGAGCTCATTTAGAACAATATAATTTTGTTTGCTGTTATAAAAAGGATTCATTCCTTATATTTTGTTTTAAAAGATGAAGAGGGTTAATTAAGTATATTTGTTTGATGTGGTAAGAGGGCTCATTAATTCTTATCTGGATGCAATGAAGTTTCAGAATACAAAAATCAGATTGTCTTTGTGAATGATTTTGTTCTAACTCTGCCTGAGCTGAAATGAAAATGAAATCGAACTACCAGTGTGAAGGATATTGTTCTACATCTAAACAACCTTAAATAAAAAAGGAAATCAAACTAACAATATGAAGGGTATTGTTCTACCTCCACCCAACCTTAAATAAAATAGGAAATCAAACTCACAATGTGGAAGATATTGTTCTATCTCCACCCAAGCTTAAATAAAATAGGAAATCAAGATAACAATGTGGAAGATATTGTTCTACCTCCACCCAACCTTAAATAAAATAGGAAATCAAACTCACAATGTGGAAGATATTGTTCTACCTCCACCCAAGCTTAAATAGAATAGGAAATCAAACTCACAATGTGGAAGATATTGTTCTACCTCCACCCAACCTTAAATAAAATAGGAAATCAAGATAACAATGTGGAAGATATTGTTCTACCTCCACCCAACCTTAAATAAAATAGGAAATCAAACTAACAATGTGGAAGATATTGTTCTACCTCCACCCAAGCTTAAATAGAATAGGAAATCTACCGGTGTGAAAGACTGGGCACTGTTTGTGTTTACAGGTCAAGTGATTGATGTTCCCATTCTCGGAAATCATCAATTTGTAACAGGCATTACCTCTGCGCCAAATGAAATAACACATTTGAAAGATTTTTTTTTTTTCAGGCTTTCTGGATATATCTATCGACCCGGGGATGTGTACTCAACAGATAATGAAATGACTCTGAATTTTAAATCAGATTCATCAATATCAAAATCAGGGTTTTCTGCGAGATTTTTTAGAACCAATGTAGGAACAAGTAAGTTTTTAGTTGAAACCGGAAAAGGAAGTGAGTAATTTCAAATGCATATTATCTGATAAACCATACAATACATGTCTTTCAAATTAAAAAAGAGAAGAGTTAGTTTAAGTCAATATCATTGTGAATTTCAGTTGGAAAGTGGATTTTGAACTTGAAAAAAGGTTGTATGTTACCATTTTACTGGTGACTCATTTGCTACATATAAAGGAGACATTAATTTTGATATAGTAAATGAACAAGAAGAAAATACTTAGTTGTGATTCAAACTCAAAATCCTTCTAATAATTTCAAAATAAGAACAAGAGAAGTCAATTCAGAAAGGTGATTTATTTCTTACGTATAAATTAATTCAATATAAGGTTACTATCAATATCCTTAAATGTTAACTTGAAAAAAAATTCTTTAAATATTATGCACAAAGAAAAGTACAATGTAAAATTTGAAAAGTTTTACAGTAAATATTGTAATTACAGAAAAGTGCAACACTGATGAAATACGTTGCCCTGATGCATCCTGTATCAGGCTCTCTGACTTGTGTGATGGCTATTCTCATTGTGATGACGGATTTGATGAATTGTCTTGCTACAACACAGACTGTAAGTACAATTTTAAGAGTTCATCTGGCCTTATAAAATAGATTATCATGACCACCAAACAACAACTCCTTTTTACACAAAAGAGAAAGAAGTGAATAGCTGTCTTAAGTACTATTTTTAGAATTAATTAGATAAGTTAAAGCATTAAATTTCAGAAATTGAACCTTAAAAGTGAAAACTTTTCAGATGGAATTGTTTTGAGAAAGAGGATAAAGCTTGTGTAGACTTTTCTTGTGTGGGACTTTATTTCAATAAAAATATTATATAAAATAAGAATACATTATCAGCGTCCCCAGTTTATTCGTCAAATTTTCACGGCAATCTGTACCATTATTAGGACATAAATATTACATACATTACATCACATATGTAATATAATATTTGTGTCGTATTTTGCATCTTAATAAAGGAGGAAATTGCCTCAAAACTTTGACGATTCACTTGTCCACAATGTCGTTACTACTTCATTGGTCATACAACTATGCTAGTGATATGCATCAAACATTTGTTTGTCAGGATCTAGTAAAAATCTTGAACCATACCGTCGATCTCACTTAATATATTACATATATAGAAAATCCAGTACTAGTATTGAACCATACTGTCGGTATTATTTACCGGATTCAATTTATAGAAGATCCAGTACCAATATTGGACCATACCGTCGATATTACTTACTAGATTCTATATATAGAAGATCCAGTACCAATACTGGACCGTACCGTCAATATTACTTACTAGATTCTGTTTATGGAAGATCCAGTACCAATATTGAATCATATTGTCGATATTACTCACTAGATTCTATATTTAGAAGATCCAGTACCAATATTGAACCATATTGTCGAAATTACTTACTGGATTCTATATATATATAGAAGATCCAGTACCAATATTGGACCATACTGTCAATATTACTTCATTGATAATAATCTTTTCCAGTAATATACATCAAACATTTGTAAGTTATGATCTAGTACCAATATTGGACCATACCGTTGATATTACTTACTAGATTTCATGTATATATATCTATATAGTAAAATAAAATCAAAATATCGAATAAGTGTAATATAACTTTAATGTCTTTCATCAGACACTGTGAATATATGTATATATACTGTATATGGTAGTGTATATGTTTTTAGAAATATTCTAGTGTCTTATTTCAGATATCAACCTTTATTTCGCACAATTTGCTGCAAGATCTTCCTAAAACATTGTAATTAAACACTAGTTACGAAGATCTATGATAGTATAAGCAAACCATGCTGGAAGAATAAATAACATACATACATGCACACAAATGTAGATGTTAAGATAGGACCTACAATGAAAAAATCTCTTAGACCACAGCAAGCAATTTTATATTGTGCAAATAATGGTCTGGATAAAGCCATTAGAGGCGAAACCATTGAGCCTAATAAATACTTCAATCACTGATGACATCTGGGTATGTAGTGATTGAAACTTAATTTTGTGTTTAATTTTCACGCCCTGCTTATCTGCCGATATCCATAATCACACTGCACTCCGTTGATTAGCCGCTGTACATGTACATGGAATTGACATAGTAGCTCTACTTTTGTTTGTGAAATACTGTGTAAACTATAGAAATGCTTACTACATGGATGTTCATTAGTAATCCTTAGTTTGTTGTTTTTACAGACAAGCAGACAACCCAAGTAACAAGTAAGATTTTTATTTCATATTATTGTGCTCTACTCTTGTGTATAACAGTGCAATGGGATTAAGCATAAGGAATATTTAAGTTACTAATTATAATAAGTGATAAATACTGATATTGACTCTAGTAGTGCATCCAGAGAATTTATAGTACCCTAATAGGATACAGATATCATTCAATAGAAAATTTATAGTACCCTAATAGGATACAGATATCATTCAATAGAAAATTTATAATACCCTAATAAGATACAGATATCATTCAATAGAGAATTTATAGTACCCTAATAGGATACAGATATCATTCAATAGAGAATTTATAGTACCAAGTAAGATTTTTATTTCATAATAGGATACAGATATCATTCAATAGAGAATTTATAGTACCCTAATAGGATACAGATATCATTCAATAGAGAATTTATAGTACCCTAATAGGATACAGATATCATTCAATAGAGAATTTATAATACCCTAATAGGATACAGATATCATTCAATAGAGAATTTATAGTACCCTAATAAGATACAGATATCATTCAATAGAGAATTTATAGTACCCTAATAAGATACAGATATCATTCAATAGAGAATTTATAGTACCCTAATAGGATACAGATATCATTCAATAGAGAATTTATAGTACCCTAATAGGATACAGATATCATTCAATAGAAAATTTATAGTACCCTAATAGGATACAGATATCATTCAATAGAGAATTTATAGTACCCTAATAGGATACAGATATCATTCAATAGAAAATTTATAATACCCTAATAGGATACAGATATCATTCAATATTGCCAATGTTAATGAAATCGGGAGTGTATATAAACTTTTAAGAGAAAAGGTAGTGATTTATTATCTGAGAAATTATACCAGTAATTGTTTGAAAACTTTAAGCTATTTCTTTTGAGATATAGGCCATGAAAATATCATATACACTGTACGTAATAAGACACTATACATATCACTTTTTAACCACCTCTTTTCCAGAAGCTCGTCTGATTGGCAGGTCATGTTTGGAGGGCGTAGTTGAAGTAGGCGAATTTTGTGATGATCGTTGGGGCTCAATCTGTTATAAGGGTTTGACAGATTCAGGAGCCAGGGCAATCTGTACCACATTGGGATTTGAGTGAGTTTAGGACATACTATAGAATGAGAAAACCTCATTATAGTGGTAATCATCGATGTTGAAGTTGTCTGATTACTGTTATGTATAGAGTTAAGAATCTCCAGGATGATGTGATTGGTCCGATATCAAGGTTCAGTATCATGGTATTCATTTGACCTTTGACATTTGTCAATTTCAGAGGTCAAATCACAAATCTGAATGTCAAAACATAAATGGTCATGTCCCCTCAAGTTCAATTGTCAAAACTTCAAAACTAAAACTGTGGAAGGTCACACTGAAAGGCCAGGATTATGACTGACTGTACTGTTACAGATCACTGTTTAAAAAAAACATATGATCCTATTTCAGCCCAGACAATGCCAGGATATTAAGTGACATCTTTTTGAATGAAAACGCTGCTGACCCTGCCCTTGAATATTTGGACTGTGACAGAAACAATGCAACAAAGGTCGATGAGTGCTCCCATTCAGTGTTTGGACTAGCATCTTGTAATCATGTGGCAAGGATTTCTTGTGGTATGTATTATGAGACTAACATATAGTTTTCATTATATATCAGGTTTCATGAAAGAAGTCTTAAAAAAACATTTTTGTGAAGTTTGGCAATCAAATTTGAGATCGTTTTATCACGTAACTCAGACATCTAAAGTTTTACAGTTAAAGTTTGAGGTCAAAGTCAGATGAAGGCACAGCCAATGAAAATAATTTTAGGGTATTTTACATTAGAGGCATATAGCATATGCTGAACTTATTACACAGGCAAGTTCAATGGATAACGGACTGATTAGAACGTATGAGGTAATACTCTCGTAAATTATTACAACAAAATGAATTCACATACACAATGAAGGATAGATTAATATCTATCCTTGTTAAAAAGAAGCAATATTTAAACTTGTGCAACCTGAATAAAACTAGTCCCAGATAAACCCAGAAGTTAAGAAAGTGAAGATTTTTTTGTTTGCTTTCATGATTCTTATTTATTCCTTGTTTTGTTGAAAACTTAATTAAGTGTCCTACATGGATCTATGAGATTAAACTGGGATTACATATGCAGGATATGTATTGTATCGTAACACCTGAATTGCACTATGCATCTTATCAAGAGTTGGTAGATGTTACACAGACCCAATAATTATCAATAACCACAGATATTAGTCATCAAACATAAGATAGAAATAGTTATTTTTAAGAATAGATAGATGCAGTTTTTAAATTGTTTTCTCACAGTTCAAATTTGCAGTAGTACGTTGTATATAACTTGGTTAGATTTTGAAACGTTGTTGAATTCATCATGGATCTAGGATTTGAAGAAAATGATGAAAAGTTTCAATTTCATGTCCTCAATCTTTTAAACTATTTTATTGTTTACAGGTTCTGTTGGCTACTCTTGTACATTTGAATATGGCGATTCCTGTTTCCTGTCCCATTCTATCAGAAGTGATATGTACTGGTCCACATATTCTGTAAGTAGAAATGGACAAATTAAGTTGAAAATAATATATCCAGGAGAGATGATTACTGCTTGTTATTATATAGTGTTCCTCTAACACTAATCTTAATGAATATTTATGCATGAAATAATACATATCCTCTCACCCCCATCCCCCACCCTAAGGTAAAACTGAACCCCCACCCTAAGGTAAAACTGAACCCCCCACCCTCTATTTTCATCCTTATAATCTTTACGTAAAATCTATACAGATGCCCAGATGTTAAAATTTATGAATTTGGTGTATTCTTAAAATGGGATCCGTCATCAATTTAAAACTTCATCACATTTGATTCTGCAGCTTCACATAAAACATTTTGATAATTACAGAGCTTCAGAAAAGTAAACAAAGGATTATTAAACTCCTATATTACCATTTTATCCCCAGTTTCCCATTTATTCTATGTAAACCAGACGGGAGTATACCAGGCTTGGATGACCATCTGGTCAAGCGTATGAATACACATTCAGTGGTGTCGACCAACATGAGGCCTGAGGGCCTTACAAGTCATCTAGCTATGAAGACCTATATATGTAAGAGGCCAAGTAGGCCTTAAATAAATTGCTCAACTACACTACAGCTTACATAAAAGGCATTGTTGGTTCAAAAGACATTTTCTGCAAACTTGAAATCATATTATTGATAGATGCATTACACAAATGCCATTACCCTGAACATATTGCTTGTTGAAAAAGCATGCTCCAGGACCAATATCAAAATTGTTTGCCTTTTGGTTATTAAGAAGATGCTTATGCATTCTAACACATCTGATCCCTGTGACCTTGACAGTAGGTGAAGGTGAACAGACTTGGTAGCCTTTCATCCCAGGATGCTACATGCCCAATTTCAGTATCATGTACCTTTTGGTTATTGAGATGATGTGGTTTAAAGACTTTGACATGTTTGACCCCTGTGACCTTGAAAGTATGGCAAGGTCATTCATCTTAACAAACTTGGTATCCTTTCATCCCATCATGCCACAAGCCCAATATCAGTACCCAGAGCCTTCTGGTTATTAAGAAGAAGTCATCTGAATGGAAAGTTTATGCACGGCGGACAGCAGATGAAACACAATGGCTATAGGTTGTCCTGACCTTTCGGGTCAGATGCCCTAAAAAGTAAAGTAATCCTGGTTTATATAAATGTTCATAATTTCCTTTTGTGTTGCAAGCACCTATATACCATTAATATGCCAAGTTGTAGTATATAAGACCATATACTACAATTTACAGTGATTCAGTCAGTGTTGGAATTAATGAATCTAGGTGTCTCCTCAGTAAACAAAACTGGCCATCAGCCACTTTCACTTCAGTATCAATGTATTGTGTCTTGACATATATACAAAGCTGTTGGACTTAGTAAGACTGTCACAAAAAATATAAGTAATTTTAACACAGAATGATTATAATCTTCATGACATACTTTATAACACAGTTTGTCTACTACAGTAGTCATCAGTCTGACAGTCCAAATAAAGAATGCAGGCACTATTACCAACAAAATGTTGTCAATTACTGAGAGGATCAATTTCCATCTATGATTTATGCTTTTATTTTATTCTGAAAGTCCCATCAATCCACTCATTGACTCAAAAATTTAAATGATTTCCAAAAATCACTAGACACATTAACATTGTTTTGTGAAAACTGAGAGCCGCATCACTTTCTAATAAAATATTGTTGCGCAATTTAATTTCAAACAAACGAAAAATATATTTTAAAATAAATATAAATATTAAAAATATTGCAGGGTTACAGTTTTATATCAAGGTAAATTTGTGATTATACTACTTCATACAATTGCTATTTATGAAGACACGAGAAACTACATATGAATATAATTCATATTCCCATTCAGATGACTTCTTTTCAATAACCAAAAAGCCCAGGATGTTGATATTGGGCCTGTAGCATGATAGGATGAGAGGATACCAAGTTCGTTAATAAGAATGACCTTGGCCTCTTTCAAAGTCACAGGGGTCAAATATGTTTAAAACTTTAAATGGCTTCTTCTCAATAGCCAAAAGGCCAAGGGTTCTGATATTGGGCCTGTAGCATACTGGGATGAAAGGACACCAAGTTCCTTAAAATCAATAATGTTGACTAACTTTCAAAAGTCACAGGAGTCAAATGTGTTGAAATATTTAAATAACTTCTTCTCTATTACCATAAGTACATGGAACTGATATTGGACCTGCAGCATGCTGGAATAAAGGGCTACCAAGTTTGTTCATTTCATTGATCCTGACCCACTTTCAAGGTCACAGGTGTTAAATATGTCAAAATCTTGAAACGGCATCTTTTCAATAACCAAAGGCCCAAGTTGCTGATATGGAACCTGTAGCATACTAGAATGTAGGGTTACCAAGGTTATTCAAACAACTTGTTCTCCATTACCAAAAGGTCCATGGTGCTGATATTGGTCTAGTCACGTGATAGGTTGAAGGGTTACTAATTTTTTTGGAACAAATTACCTTGGCCTTCTTTCGAGATAACAGGTGTCAAATGTGTTAAAATGTTTGAACAACTTCTTCTCAATAACCAAAAGGTCCAGACTGATATTGGTTCTGTAATTGGAGTAAGGGCTATCAATTTGTTCAAATAATTGACCTTGACCTGTATTCAAGATCACTTGAGTTAAGTGAGCTGAGATTTCACTTTTGTTTTTAACAAGCAATAGGTTTTGAGTAATAGCATTTGTGTAGTAGCATGTATAAAGAATATGATGTCAAGTTTCTATGAACCTACAATGTCTTCTACGTAAGCTGTAGAGTAGCTGAACAATTCATTTTAGGCCAATTTGGCTTCTGTCATATATAGGCTTTTACAGTCAGATGACTGTTAAAGCCCATGGGCCTCTTGTTAGCTGTCCTTGCACAGAACCTATTCCATTTTGTGTTAAACAATTTCTTCTGGCTAAATGTAGGGTCCAGAATCACAACATTTGACTGATAGGTTCTTTGAATGAAGCCCAATAAATTGTGTGTAAAAATAACCATGCTTTGAGGTGAAGATCACACTGGTCAAGAACTTTATCAAATTCTACTAATGAGTCAAAATGTTTAGAATATCAAATTAGGACCCATAAAGATCCCTAAAATGAAAATCGACAAAAATTTCATGATATTTGGCTGGTAGGTTCTTGGGTCAAAATTCAGCTTGACATGTCTTGTGAAGACAAATGACCTTGATACCTATCTAAGATCACACTGAGCAAATTTGTGGAAACACTCAAATATCTTCTAATTAGCTGAAGACCTAGAACCATCACAGGATCCATTACTTGTAAGCAAATAATGTTTACCTTGCAGTGTACTAGTTTGAAATGTATTTGTTACCAAATCATGGAATACCAGGTGACCATTGTAGGCCCATTGGACTGCTACTTTTTTCTGCTACTTTTGTTGATTTTTCCGTCATGCAAGTTTTATTTTCATTTTAGAGTAATATTTACAATGGTCCATGGGAGAGTGTACCTGGTTCACAAGACTACTATGCTATCCCTGTTTATATCTATGGAGGTCAAGCCATTTTAGAGTCTCCTAAAATTGCACCAGGTAACAAAATAATGTCATTTAGATTTCTAAAAATAGTATGTTGTTAGAGAAACCAAATCCATGTATAACAATAAGATAACTGTTGCAGCAACGGGTTGGATACTCGTTTTAGCCCTTCATAATTTAATTATATTTTAAATTGCTGTTTTTTTGTGGGTTTTTTTTTTTTCAAAATTAATTAAGAAAGGATTTAAATGAATCTTTATGGATATGATCAGAATAAAAAATGTCATAACTGGACATTTTTAGATTGATTGAGTTCAAGGATGGCTGTCTGTGGTCATTTTGAGTTTGAATTTAAGGATGGCTATTTGTTACCATTTTTAGTTCGATTGTGTGCCATGTTGGCTGTCTGTGGCCAATTTGATTTGTTTTAATTTAAGGAAGGCTGTCTGTGGCCATTTAGAGTTTGAGTGAATTTAAGGATGGCTGTCTGTTGCTATTTGGAGTTTGACTGAATTTATTGAAGGCTGTCTATTGCCATTTAGAGTTTGATTGACTTTAAGGATGGCTGTCTATGACCATTTAAAGTTTGATTGACTTTAAGGATGGCTGTCTGTGACCATTTAAAGTTTTATTGAGTTTAAGGATGGCTGTCTGTGGCCATTTAGAGTTTGATTGACTTTAAGGATGGCTGTCTGTGGCCATTTAAAGTTTGATTGAGTTTAAGGATGGCTGTCTGTGGCCATTTAGAGTTTGATTAACTTTAAGGATGGCTGTCTGTGTGCATTTAGAGTTTGATTGACTTTAAGGATGGCTGTCTGTGACCATTTAAAGTTTGATTGAGTTTAAGGATGGCTGTCTGTGGCCATTTAAAGTTTGATTGACTTTAAGGATGGCTGTCTGTGACCATTTAAAGTTTGATTGAGTTTAAGGATGGCTGTCTGTGGCCATTTAAAGTTTGATTGAGTTTAAGGATGGCTGTCTGTGGCCATTTAAAGTTTTATTGAGTTTAAGGATGGCTGTCTGTGGCCATTTAAAGTTTGATTGAGTTTAAGGATGGCTGTCTGTGACCATTTAAAGTTTGATTGACTTTAAGGATGGCTGTCTGTGGCCATTTAAAGTTTGATTGACTTTAAGGATGGCTGTCTGTGACCATTTAAAGTTTGATTGAGTTTAAGGATGTCTGTCTATTGCTATTTGGAGTTTGAGTGAATTTAAGGATGGCTGTCTATTGCTATTTGGAGTTTGAGTGAATTTAAGGATGTCTGTCTATTGCTATTTGGAGTTTGAGTGAATTTAAGGATGGCTGTCTATTGCTATTTGGAGTTTGAGTGAATTTAAGGATGGCTGTCTGTTGCTATTTGGAGTTTGAGTGAATTTAAGGATGGCTGTCTGTTGCTATTTGGAGTTTGATGGAATTTAAGGATGTCTGTCTGTTGCTTTTTGGAGTTTGAGTGAATTTAAGGATGGCTGTCTATTGCTATTTGGAGTTTGAGTGAATTTAAGGATGGCTGTCTGTTGCTATTTGGAGTTTGATGGAATTTAAGGATGTCTGTCTGTTGCTTTTTGGAGTTTGAGTGAATTTAAGGATGGCTGTCTATTGCTATTTGGAGTTTGAGTGAATTTAAGGATGGCTGTCTGTTGCTATTTGGAGTTTGAGTGAATTTAAGGATGTCTGTCTATTGCTTTTTGGAGTTTGAGTGAATTTAAGGATGTCTGTCTATTGCTATTTGGAGTTTGAGTGAATTTAAGGATGGCTGTCTATTGCTAGTTGCAGTTTAATTTAACTTGAGATAAATTGAATTGGATCTGTTATCTGTGGTCAATTTGATTGAATGTATATTTCTTGACATTTTCATTTGAAAACGTAAATCTCACTGCCCTTTTAAACTAACCTTGGCTTGAAAGGACATGTGAGCTTATGGCATATCATGGTGTTTGTCCACTTTTTCTACCAATCACTACTTGTCATGAACAGCTAAACAGATTTTTACTCAATTTGGTCAAAAACATTTCTGATGGAAGGGGAAGGAGGGATGGGGCCCAATAAACAAGATATAACAAATTCTTGAGAATCCTACTCCTCTTGTAGAAATAATTGGATTTTTGTCAAAGTTTGTTATGATGCATTCTTGAGTGAATCAATTTTGTATAAACAGCGAGTCTTGGCCCAATAGGCGAAATAGAAGAAATTCTTTAAAATTCTATGCTTTCTGTAAGATTTTGCTCATATTTGGTCTTCCTTGGGTGAACATAAATCAGTTTTATGTAAAAGGTGGTTCTAAGTCTCCTGGGGCAGAAAGGGTAGATCCAAATATGGCAAATTCATTTAAATCTTACTCATTCTGTAGGAGCAATTGCAATTTGCCCAAATTTGATCTGAAGCATCCTTGGGAGAAGTAGAATTCCAGTTCTGTATAATCAATGTGTCTGATCCCCAAAGGGCAGAGGAGTGTGGCTTAAAAGGGAAAATAGTTAAAAGTTTTTTAAGTGCTTTTCATTTAATTTATCTTAGATGAAAATGTAACTTGAAACTCGTCTAGATATGATATGCAGCATTATGTTGAAAAGAATCAATATTTACAACATCTGTATTTATCTGTGTCTAGCTATCATTTTATGTAACATTTCGCCAGAATGAACTTGTGATAATTAATTAATGTCGAAAATTTGAAAAAAATTAATTTTGTTATTTTTTCACAAAGATCAAAATATTTCTCTGATTCATACAATATCACTTTCAACTTGTGTGATAATACCATACAATAGCTTAGATTTGTTGTGTGTTGTTTTTGACATATGGACTCTGAATTACTTGATTTTGTGCAATTTTTAACAGGAATGGACATGTGCTTGACCTTTGACGTTTACTCGAGTAGGAATGAAAACTCATTCCATGTCCTCTATAAAACAACTGATGATGATATAGAGCACAGTCTTTGGTCGATAATGGATAGGCGTTCTTATTCCTGGAATACAGTTGAGGCGACCATACCAGGTGATGCAGGAGAGTACCAGGTGTGTATGATCAAAAACATTTTTTTCCCAAACATTTTATTGACCAAGACAAGACATACATAACATTACAAATGTGTCCTCACACAGGAGGGTTCACATACCTACACACATTCATTCACACTTCTCATATGCCAGACTATATAATACATGTACACACACCTACATACACACTCTCAGTCTTAAATGTTCCATGCACACGAGATACATTCCTTCTTTTTTCACATAGATGCACCAAAATAGGTAGGGTCTAAACTCAGTGTAAAATGGGTAGCCCAGGGAGCTAAGGTCAAAGGGCATGACCTGTCTGTGTCATCCCTGCTAAGATGTATAGCTTTTTCACATACTTATGATCAAAAACATTATTATAAGTGAGAAAAGTATAACACAATAATGTTCACAGACATCAATTATCACTTCAAGAATGTCGAAATTCATAATCATCTGTATTGTATTATTAGTAGATGTGTTCTGTTATGTTCATGGCAAATGCTTGTATGGCTGTTTACATATTCAAAACAACATACAAAATATATAAAAATATGATGGATAACATACAAAATATATAAAGATATGATAGATAACATACAAAATATATAAAAATATGATGGATAACATACAAAATATATAAAAATATGATAGATATACAAAATATATAAAAATATGATAGATAACATACAAAATATATAAAAATATGATAGATAACATACAAAATATTATAAAAACATGATAGATAACATACAAAATATATAAAAATATGATAGATATACAAAATATATAAAAATATGATAGATATACAAAATATATAAAAATATGATGGATATACAAAATATATAAAAATATGATGGATAACATACAAAATATATAAAAATATGATAGATATACAAAATATATAAAAATATGATAGATATACAAAATATATAAAAATATGATGGATATACAAAATATATAAAAATATGATGGATAACATACAAAATATATAAAAATATGATAGATATACAAAATATATAAAGATATGATAGATATACAAAATATATAAAAATATGATAGATAACATACAAAATATATAAAAATATGATAGATATACAAAATATATAAAAATATGATAGATAACATACAAAATATATAAAGATATGATGGATATACAAAATATATAAAAATATGATAGATAACATACAAAATATATAAAAATATGATGGATATACAAAATATATAAAAATATGATGGATAACATACAAAATATATAAAAATATGATAGATATACAAAATATATAAAAATATGATAGATAACATACAAAATATATAAAAATATAATAGATAACATACAAAATATATAAAAATATGATAGATATACAAAATATATAAAAATATGATGGATAACATACAAAATATATAAAAATATGAAATATACAAAATATATAAAAATATGATAGATATACAAAATATATAAAAATATGATAGATAACATACAAAATATATAAAAAAATATGATGGATATACAAAATATATAAAAATATGATAGATATACAAAATATATAAAAATATGATAGATAACATACAAAATATATAAAAAAATATGATATATAAAATATATAAAAATATGATATACAAAATATATAAAAATATGATGAATAACATACAAAATATATAAAAATATGATAGATATACAAAATATATAAAGATATGATGGATAACATACAAAATATATAAAAAATATGATAGATATATAAAATATATAAAAATATGATGGATATACAAAATATATAAAAATATGATGGATAACATACAAAATATATAAAAATATGATTGATAACATACAAAATATATAAAAATATGATGGATAACATACAAAATATATAAAAATATGATGGATAACATACAAAATATATAAAAATATGATAGATATACTAAATATATAAAAATATGATAGATAACATACAAAATATATAAAAATATGATAGATATACAAAATATATAAAAATATGATGGATAACACACAAATTATATAAAAATATGATAGATACTGAAGTACTGTATGGATCTTTCTCAAATTCTATACATGTATGTGATTTCCACTCTGACTTTTGTTTTGTCCTATTGATTTTGAATTTGATCACAAAAACAAAATGGCTAACAGGTGGCCATCTTGGATTTTGACTAGGAAAGATTGTTATTGCTATTTCCTGAACAGTTATGAATGGATCTTTCTCAAATTTCCTTTACAAGTTCCGCTTGATCTCTGTTCAAGTTCGTTTGATTTTGAAACTAATTAGAATGATATGGTAGACAGGCATCCATCAAGGACTTTGACTATGAAAGTTTTTCATTACTATTTCTTTGGAATTGTTTTATAGGTAATTTTCACATTTCAAATATACATTTGCAATGTAGGTTTCTCTTGCTCCCAAGTTGTGCACTTTTAACTTTTTGATCAGAAAAGCACAGTGGCTGACGGTTGACTATCATGGATCTGAAAGTTGAAAATTATTATTTCTACAGAGGTATTTTCGAAATCATACTAGAGCAAAAACTGGAAAGATCCATGTCATTTCCAGCATATACGTTATATAACACTTATAGCATTCCTTTTTTTTCCCAGATATTCTTTACAGCAGAAAAGATTTATTATGGTGGAGTGATAGCTTTAGACAGTGTTTACCTGCTGCCTGGAGCTTGTGGTGAGTATACTGAAATCCTCTTTACCTTGCTCATGTCTTCTATCCAGGCCTATACATAGCCAACAATTTAAAGACCCAACACTTCAATATTAGTGTTTTGAATATATTTGACTTTTTACAAACATCCGGGTTATAATTGTCCATTATACCCCTTTATTCGGGGTCCTAAAGACTACACTGGACAATTTCTGTTTTGTTTCTTGTTTGTTTGTTTTTTTGCGTGTTTTTTTTTTTCAAGTACATGTATCAAAGATCATAGGTGGGCTTGCTTTTCATAAGAAACTGATGAAACAATTCTAAGGATTTTTCATTTGACTTTGCCTTTAGTGAAAAACGTATGGAGTGTTCTCATGAATCACACAAGAAAGGGAATTAATTTCAATAAGATCCTTTTTGATTACTGTGAAAGTTGTAAATATCCCTGGTATAAGGAATTATTAGAATTATTGTAGTTTAAAAATATCAAAAAATTTTGCTAGATCATTGTTTTTGCACTTTAGATGTAAACAAATTGGAGGTATTTTTTTTTTTACAAAACAGGCTATATGGTTCAACATAGTACTGTGAATTCTTACCTCCACAAATTAGTGAAATCATGTTTTTTATGCTCCCTGAAGGTAAAACTTGTACACTGTAGTTGCCACTTTATCCGTCCATCTGTCTGTTATAATTTCGTCCAGATCATAACACAAAAACTATATGAGGTATCAGCATGAATCATCATAAAATCTCAAAAGGTGAAGCCATACTGCACCTGGCCCCACTTGTAAAAAACATCTCAACTTGAGATTTCCTCAAGCCCAGATTTTCCTCAGCTGATATGTCCTTGAAAATATCTTGTATGAAAATTCCTCAAGGAATTTCAGGACATCCTAGCCAATTTTATACAAGCTGTTTTTGAGGAGATATCAGCTGAGGAAAATCTCGACTTGAAGTTGAGATGTTTTATACAAGTGGGGCCTGAACTATATCTCTCTTTTGCATGATTTAGGAGTTATTGCACTTTTTTTATTTTTCAAACTTAAATTTTGTCTGGAGCATTACAATAAAATTTTAAGAGGTATTAAAGTGAAACTTCTTATGTAGAGAAATCTCAACAACTAGGAGAGCAGTCCACAAGAAATTTCTTATTTTGTTATTTTTCCTGTTTAAATTTTGTCCCAATAACCCGTGATGGCCTTTGTAACATTTAAAATTTTTAAACAATGTCAGTAAATCTTCAATGTTCTTTCCTCGATTGGACGTCTTCCAGAATCAGTACACAAATGGAGCATAAAATCAATTGCTACGGTATAAGCACATAGCAGTGTTGGATTTCACTGGAGCTGTATTTTGTAGTTGAAATACTACTACAAATATCATAGAAGTTAGAACCTAGGTTGGTTGGTGCTTTGTAGAGGTGGAGACCTATGATATGGATACCTTGTCATACACATTACTGGCCACATCTGATAAGTTTTGAAATGTTAAGTGGGAGTATCACTTAGTAGGGGTGTCTAATTCATTATAAAATTCATATATATCCAGTGAAGTTACAGGAAGTTGAAATTGCTTTAGATGTGGTCTTGATTTAAGTGGATTCAGGACAAGGAATGATCATATTGCTATAAAAATACAGTACATTTTATCAAATTGCATGTGTCCTTCATGTACACTAATTAATCAATTAATTAACAGGATCAGAGAAAAGCTGGTGTCATGGTGGAGACCTGCCTCATCTCGGTGGTGCCCATGGCAACAACACATCCAACACATCAAAGACAAATATGACTTCAACGCAGCCACCAATACCTCCACCTAATTACCTTCTGAATTGTTCCTTCAGTTACTCCGATATTCTCACAGAAAAGTGTCCATTCCCCAATGTATACAACTCAACAGGATGGTCATTAAGCCATCATTGGCCCACCAACTACAACTATCTACCTAAGGACCACACTGACGGCAGAGGTCAGTTCACGACTTCTCACATTCAGAAATAGCAACAGATAATTTAGTAGTCACCGATATCACTTTGAAATTTCGGTGCTTTCTTGTCCAGATGAAAAAGTCAAAAATCAAACTATTGAAATATATAAGATGCACTGGTGGGTTATAAGTACCATATAATGAGAGTAAATGTCACCGTGGAATATACTTAATAGAAATATAATGCTTGGAATGAGAGAATCTCTCATTTATTAGTTTGATTAATTAAGCATAAAATCATATTAGGCCTTCTGCCAGAGTTCTTCGGTTTGGTACTGTATTATTGAGTAAATTGGCTTTGTTTTATAAATTGAGATTTAGGTAAACCGACTAACTGCTTTATTCAGCAGAAATGTAACTATAAACACTAACAGGATGTATATGGAATAATTTTTTGTTTCAGGAATGTTTATGTATTACCAAAACCAAAATGGAAAAGAAACTGACTACTTTGAATTGAAAACATATGAATTTCTTACGGGCAATAAACAGAAATTCGAGTTTTTCTACCATGTAAATGGATCTGGAGTAGGAGCACTGCAAGTTCGGGCAAATTCTGTTTCTAAGAGTATTTCTGGCAGTCAAGGTTACCAATGGTACTACGACTGTTTGGATTTGCCTGCAAATGAATACACAAGGATTATCATTACAGCCATACATGGTACTACAAGTGATGGTCACATCGCTGTTGATGATCTTCAAGTATCTGATGGAGAGTGCCCGAGTAAGTATATAAACTTTGAAGTACTAATTGAACAGTGCTTATGTCATGTTAATTATCATGGCCTAAAATTCACACCAACTGTGTGAAATTTCAGACCAGTTGGACAGTGTATCTTACGGGAATGACGATAAAATCGTATGAAAAACAAATAGCTAAAGAGATTTCTAGCCATTTGAATTGCACTTCTCTTAAAACATATTTTCTAGTGGCTTAGTGGTTAATGTACTTGTCTATCACCAAGGTGTCTGGAGTTCAATTTCTCAAGTGAATGTGAAAAGGTATGGGGCCACCTGCCTGATCAGATGTATTTTTTTGCCAAGTACTCGGTTTTTCTCCTATAGAAAGACCCTTAGATTTCTTCCATCCAGTCCGACAAGAGCGATTTATATAAGCTGATAGCTTGTTTCACAATAGTAGTAAAATAGAAGCAAAAGTGTTCTTATCAGTGAACTTTCACCATACCAAAGAAATCTTAAGACATGTTGGAATCTTGGATAACTCACTAGGGTGCAGCAATGGGCACAAAAATGGCTCCTAAGTATTTTAGCCTATCAACATTTGGATCATACTTCCTATTTCAATCTTAATCTGTTCCAATTATCATAATTTTCATGCAAGACAGAAAATACAGGTTGATGAAAATTATGGGGAAGTTTTACAGTCGCCATGGGGATTTGGTAGGATTATCACCTCTTCAACAACCATGCAAGGTCACTTTTGGTGAGTGACTCCTTGTAGTAGCTGGTGGCTATTGTTACCATAATGAACATCATGTGGGAGATCCATCACTTGCTATCTATAGCAAGTTAGGTAATATGTCTTACAAAAGATACAACCACTATAGGACATCATTGTTATTCTTGGAAAAAAATTTTTTGTTAAAAAAGCAGTTTTTGAGTTAACACATCTGTAAACAATATAATTAATGCATATGTTATCTTTGCCCTGAATATAGTTGGTCTGGCCTATGAACTTTGTGATTTTGAACAACCCAACCAATGTGGTTACACAACTAGTTGTAACTGCCCTCACGCTACCAACAATTTCAAGTGGCATAGGGGATCAGGCATGACAGAAACCCAGTTGACAGGGCCGTCAGATGGCGCTGGATCAGGTAAGTATTTCAAATCTTAGAATATTTCATTTTATCATTCTAAAATTAGTCCAATTTTTGTCAACAGATGAATAGTTAGACCTTCAATCTAAGCTAGCAAAGAATAAAATGATTTTACTGTAATTTACCTGGGTAGTACTTAATTCAGTGCCAGTAAATTGTAATGTGATATAATTTTTTGGCCAATCAGTATGGTGATAAATTAGCACATCCACCAATATTACTGTAGAAACAGAGTACAGAGACTGCAGTTGGTGCAATATTATTTTAGCACGATGTTTTCAGTACATAAAATGCCTGAGTAAGATCACTACCAAGATGCATGAATAGATGTAACCCAATGTTTCCAGGATCAACAGGTTTTCATTAGTTGAACACATATTCATTGTAAGATCTATGATGAGTATAGTTTAGGGAAAATCACTTAATATACAAGCCAAAAGTAAAAATCAAATTAGTAAAATTTTAATTTCACATGTTACTTAGTCAAAATACCTGAGTGAATTTCATTCCCACTGGGCCTGAACTGTTTATCAGGGAGCTTACAGTATCTTTTAGAAAACATTGATCATTAGATACAGTCAAGCCTCACTATTTCAAACTCTTTGGGACCATGGGAAAACTTCAAGATAACTGAGTGTTCGATTTGAGTGAGTTCAAATGTTTTGAGTAAAGAAAGGCAGGGACCAACAAATTACTTCAAATTAAACAGTCTATAATTATACAATTTTGAGAGAATGAAGCTCAACTGTACTTAATCATTTCTCTTATTCTTGTTGATACATAGCATGTAATTTTTGTTGTCAAATGATAGTTCACGTGAATGGAAGCCATCTTTCTTTTATTTTATTTTTTTTTCAGAAATTACTATATTTTTTTTATGCTTTTGTTTATCATCAAACATTTTATGTGAGCTAAGAGTATGTGTGTTATTGAATTTTCATACTGGTGTATTTTTAATTAAGGTATGCTCGGCTTTCCAAATGTTCACATCCCCCCCCCCCCCCCCCCAAAAAAAAAAAAAAAGGAAAAAAAAACCAAAAGCATTTTGTTTTCTTTATAGGAATGCCCATGCAGGAGTTGCTGTGTACTTTTGAACCTGAAGATACCTGTTTTCTGAAGGATTCCACTACCATCAATCCATGGATAATACAGAGTGTATGAGCTTTGATAAAAATACCTCTTAAAAAATAGACAATTTACATGTATCTGTTGTGGTAAAAATTGAAAATTGGTAATAGAAAGGACTAATTTTATTGACAGCAAAATTAAGATTGAATGCATTGTCTTAATTTCATAACAGTAAACCTGTATATAGGGACATATGCAAACAATGGGGTTTTTTTTATGTGGTCTCTCCTAATAAGAAAACTTGTACATAAAGACCTCCTCATATACTGGTGATCTCTTGTAGGTATAACTTAATTATTCTTATTTTGTTAAAACTAAAAAAATATATATTTTTATGTTTAAAAACTAACATCGTATTTGTCCAAAGTACTAGTAATAGCAATAGATATAAGTGGCGTAATAAAACCAGGAATTCTATGTAGTTATCAAATACATTTTTCACTGCTCTCTGTATATTCTACAGGGTCAAACCATATCAGTATCCACAGGACCACGCACTGCATATGATGGTGATTATTATATCTATGCTGAGGCTTCTGGTAAAAGTTTTGAGAAATATACGATGGAGAGTGAATATATATTTAAAGGTAATGTATACTGATGGTAAAATAGAATAATGTTTTCTCACACAAATTACAGCTACAGAGATTATTGATAGTAAAATAGAATCATGTTTTCTCACACAAATTACAGCTACAGAGATTATTGATAGTAAAATAGAATCATGTTTTCTCACACCAATTACACCTACAGAGATTATTGATAGTAAAATAGAATCATGTGTTCTCACAAATTACACCTACAGAGATTATTGATGGTAAAATAGAATCATGTTTTCTCACACCAATTACACCTACAGAGATTATTGATAGTAAAATAGAATCATGTGTTCTCACAAATTACACCTACAGAGATTATTGATGGTAAAATAGAATCATGTTTTCTCACACCAATTACACCTACAGAGATTATTGATGGTAAAATAGAATTATGTTTTCTCACACAAATTACACCTACAGAGATTATTGATAGTAAAATAGAATCATGTTTTCTCACACCAATTACACCTACAGAGATTATTGATAGTAAAATAGAATCATGTTTTCTCACACCAATTACACCTACAGAGATTATTGATAGTAAAATAGAATCATGTTTTCTCACCAATTACACCTACAGAGATTATTGATGGTAAAATAGAATTATGTGTTCTCACACCAATTACACCTACAGAGATTATTGATAGTAAAATAGAATCATGTGTTCTCACACAAATTTCACCTACAGAGATTATTGATAGTGAGATAGAATTGTGTTTTCTTAAATATTTTTGGATTGAAAGTGACCATGTTATTTTTGTTAATCATCAGGGCAAATCTGCATGACATTCTATTACCATATGTATGGCGCAGATATGGGTTCTTTAGACATTATAACCTACAGGCAGCATTCTTCATCGAATACATTTCATTGGACCAGAGATACAAGCTACTACGGCTGGTTGTCTGCCTCAGTGAATATATATGATTCGGATGTCTACAAAGTAATTATGTTATGCTTCAGATTATCTGAAAAATTCTATAATGTCAAGTTTAAACAATTATAAGCAAATTACAAAGTTATATATATCAATTAGTCAGTTATGAACTGTCACCATAGCAGTATGTTAAACTTAATCATCATCCAAATAAAGTTTATCCGAATATCACAGGTATAAACTGATGTATTAAATTTATTGCATTTCAAGCTCAAAAAGTGCCACGTGAGCTTATGGCCTGGTTAAGTGTCGGTCTCCATCTGTTTTGTTCTCTCTTATGGATCGTCACTAATTGTGAACAACACTTTGGATTTATCAAAACCATCCTTGAGGGAGAGGGGAATGGTTTGGTGTAAACAGTGGTTTTGACCACCATGGAGGCAGAGGGCAATCAGGCCAAATATTGAAAGGAAGAAAAACAATTGAAATCCTCTGTCTTTCAGTGTACAGATATTTTAACCATTGATGGTCAGAAAAATCCTTTGGAAAAGAGAACCCAGATTTGCATGGTCTAAATGATAAGTCTGGACCAGCAGAGAGGGACACATTAGGGGAAATAAAACATTTCCTGATAAATTGTAAAACAGTGTTTTGGCCAAATCTGATTCTGTGAATGAAGAAGACTCAAGTTTGTAAAAACAGTTGGCATAACTCCTGGGGGGTATAGGGGATGGGCCCAATAAGCAAAACAGAGGAAAATCTTAAGAATTCTTTTTTAAAATTTTCTTTTGGATGACGATACTTGATTTTGACCATATTTGGTATGAAACCTATTTTTGGATTAAGATTGATTTAATTTTGTATCAACCAAGGCTAAAGAGAGATAAATCTCTGTTGTCTTTCATCAATTTTGATAAAGCAATTTTGACCAAATCAAATCATGTGAGTGAGGCAGTGCCTACATATATACCTCTTGTTTATTAAGGTTGTCGTTGAAGCAACAATTGGAAGAGGATACGAAAGTGATATAGCCTTGGATAACATTAAGATACGTCCTGGGGATTGTTCATTTTCCACATCAACGTCACAAACTTCATTATTTGGCTCAGGTATGTAAGTGAAACACTTCTCTATCAGTCAAGGAAAATTACAGCTTGGTAAGCTTATCATCATCACATGTTAAGTCTCCAAGACAATCAGGTGTAAAGTGTCTAAGACAATCACGTGTAAAATGCCTGTAACCATCAGGTGTAAAAATGTCTGTAACCATCAGGTGTAAAATGTCTGTGACCATCAGGTGTAAAGTTTCTGTGACCGCCAGGTGTAAAATGTCTGTGACCACCAGGTGTAAAATGTCTGTGACCGTCAGGTGTAAAATGTCTGACCGCCAGGTATAAAATGTCTGTGACCATCAGGTGTAAAGTTTCTGTGACCGCCAGGTGTAAAATGTCTGTGACCACCAGGTGTAAAATGTCTGTGACCGTCAGGTGTAAAATGTTATAAAATGTCTGTGACCATCAGGTGTAAAGTTTCTGTGACCGCCAGGTGTAAAATGTCTGTGACCACCAGGTTTAAAATGTCTGTAACCATCAGGTGTAAAGTTTCTGTGACCATCAGGTGTAAAATGTCTGTGACCACCAGGTGTAAAATGTCTGACCGCCAGGTATAAAATGTCTGTAACCATCAGATGTAAAGTTTCTGTGACCATCAGGTGTAAAATGTCTGTAACCATCAGGTGTAAAATGTCTGTGACCACCAGGTGTAAAATGTCTGTGACCGTCAGGTGTAAAATGTCTGTGACCGCCAGGTATAAAATGTCTGTGACCATCAGGTGTAAAGTTTCTGTGACCGCCAGGTGTAAAATGTCTGTGACCACCAGGTTTAAAATGTCTGTAACCATCAGGTGTAAAATGTCTGTGACCACCAGGTGTAAAATGTCTGTGACCACCAGGTGTAAAATGTCTGTAACCATCAGGTGTAAAGTTTCTGTGACCATCAGGTGTAAAATGTCTTTGACCACCAGGTGTAAAATGTCTGTAACCATCAGGTGTAAAATGTCTGTGACCACCAGGTGTAAAATGTCTGTAACGATCAGGTGTATCTGTGAGGTGTAAAGTTTCTGGTGTAAAGTTTCTGTGACCATCAGGTGTAAAATGTCTTTGACCACCAGGTGTAAAATGTCTGTAACCATCAGGTGTAAAATGTCTGTGACCACCAGGTTTAAAATGTCTGTAACCATCAGGTGTAAAATGTCTGTGACCACCTGGTGTAAAATGTCTGTAACGATCAGGTGTAAAGTTTCTGTGACCATCAGGTGTAAAATGTCTTTGACCACCTGGTGTAAAATGTCTGTAATCATTATATCAAATGGTCGTAAAATGTCTGTGACCGCCAGGTGTAAAATGTCTGTAATCATCAGGTGTAAAATGTCTGTGACCATGTGACCACCAGGTGTAAAATGTCTGTGACCGTCAGATGTAAAATGTCTGTGACCGCCAGGTATAAAATGTCTGTGACCATCAGGTGTAAAGTTTATGTGACCGCCAGGTGTAAAATGTCTGTGACCACCAGGTTTAAAATGTCTGTAACCATCAGGTGTAAAGTTTCTGTGACCATCAGGTGTAAAATGTCTGTGACCACCAGGTGTAAAATGTCTGTGACCACCAGGTGTAAAATGTCTGTAACCATCAGGTGTAAAGTTTCTGTGACCATCAGGTGTAAAATGTCTTTGACCACCAGGTGTAAAATGTCTGTAACCATCAGATGTAAAATGTCTGTGACCACCAGGTGTTAAATGTCTGTAACCACCAGGTGTAAAATGTCTGTGACCGTCAGGTGTAAAATGTCTGTGACCACCTGGTGTAAAATGTCTGTAACGATCAGGTGTAAAGTTTCTGTGACCATCAGGTGTAAAATGTCTTTGACCACCTGGTGTAAAATGTCTGTAATCATCAGGCGTAAAATGTCTGTGACCGCCAGGTGTAAAATGTCTGTAATCATCAGGTGTAAAATGTCTGTGACCATGTGACCGCCAGGTGTAAAATGTCTGTGACCACCAGGTGTAAAATGTCTGTGACCGTCAGATGTAAAATGTCTGTGACCGCCAGGTATAAAATGTCTGTGACCATCAGGTGTAAAGTTTATGGACCGCTCAGCAAAAGTCTATGAAATTGTCTGTGACCACCAGGTTTATTCAAATGAATGTAACATCACTTTAAAGTTCACTGTGACCATCAGGTGTAAAATGTCTGTTACCACCAGGTGTAAAATGTCTGTGACATGCAGGTGTAAAATGTCTGTAACCATCAGGTGTAAAGTTTCTGTGACCATCAGGTGTAAAATGTCTTTGAATCTTGTAAAATGTCTGTAACCATCAGATTGTAAAATGTCTGTGGCATGCATGAAGGGCTATCAGGTGTTAAATGTCTGTAACAACTTTCAGGTGTAAAATGTCTGTGACCATCTTTAAATAACTTCTTCTCAAATACTAGATCAGGTGTAATACTTTCTGTGACTGGCATGGAGGTTTGTAAAATGTCTTTGACCACCAAGGTCAAATGTCTGTAACCATCATGTAAAATATACTGGACTTCATCCAATAAGTTAAATGTCTATAACCATCATTGGTGTAAAATGTCTGTGACCACCAAGTTTAAAATGTCTGAATGACCTTGTACAACTTTCTGTGACCATCAGGTGTAAAATGTCTCTTGACCAACTTCTTGTAAAATGTCTGAATCATCAGGTGTAAAATGTCTGTGCCGCCATGGTGTAAAATGTTTGTAATCATCATGTAATGTCTGTGACCCATTTGACCACCAGGTGTAAAATGTCTATACCACCAGGACTTCATCTCAATAAGCAAAAGTGTAAAATTTCTGATCACCAGGTCTGGATGTGTAAATTTCCATGCACCTAGAATTTACTATGTAATTATATTATACAATTTGTCTCTGAGTTGTTCACAGAACTGATCACTATTGAAATGTCTACATTCTCTCTGTTATTACACCGATTATATCAAATGAAGTCTATAATTGTTTTTTTTTTTTTTGTCTACCTTCCTTATTATATCTATGGTTATTGTTTGTATCTGTATTACATTAGGTTCCAAATGTTAATACATGTAGATAATGATAAGTGAATTTGACAAAAGAATATGATTATATTGAAGAATAACATTTGATTATATTATTGAATCTGAAATGATACTATGTGTAAGGTATCAACATATCTGCTGAAGATATCTTGTTCTCGGTCTCATTGTATTGTTTCTATTTTTTATTAAAATTCTTAATTTCTATGTGAATCAGTCTTTGATTTTTTACAAAGTTATAAAGTATACAGGATATTTAACAAACTTTTTTGTAAAATTTGATATTAATATTTGAAATGCAATGCATTTTCTCTTCAGATCATTATGCATATGTAGATGCTTCCAAAGGCTATGAAGATGATGAGGCAGCACTAACTTTCTCACAATTCCCTTCAAACGAAGTCCAGTCATTGACATTTCATACTCATATGTATGGCAAGAACATTGGCACTCTCGAAGCTGAAATATCATCTCCCTGGGGCAGTCAGACAGTATGGTCACATTCTGGTGAAATAGGAAGTAGATGGAAACATATTTGTGTTCCCTTTGGCACCTATCCCCCAGATACATTGCTGTCAGCATCTTTTATTGCTATCCGTGGAAAAGGAGTACTAGGAGATATTGCTATTGATAATGTGGAGCTGAGTCCTTACCCATGCCCAGGTAACTACATTGTACTATAAAAACATTTAATGTATACTTATTTGGAGCGAAGAGGAATGTATATAAAATACATATTTTGTTAACTTGATGTTCTGTTATATAGGGCCTATCTGTCGCAAATATATTGTATGGGTCTTTATAATACATCATCTCCACAAGGTGTCACACATGGAACATCCATTTTTAGTCAAGAAGTTTTCCAAGGGTGCAGAGCGCAACAATGAGTCTAAACCCAGTATTATCCTGATGGGTTCCCGGGGTGTAGAGAGTGATAGTGAGTGTAGTCCCTGGGGTATTAAGGATGGTTCCAGGGGTGTAGAGAGTGATAGTGAGTGTAGTCACTGGGTATTAAGGATGGTTCCAGGGGTGTAGAGAGTGATAGTGAGTGTAGTCACTGGGTATTAAGGATGGTTCCAGGGGTGTAGAGAGTGATAGTGAGTGTAGTCCCTAGGGTATTGAGGATGGTTCCAGGGGTGTAGAGAGTGATAGTGAGTGTAACCCCTGGGGTATCAAGGATGGTTCCAGGGGTGTAGAGAGTGATAGTGAGTGTAACCCCTGGGGTATCAAGGATGGTTCCAGGGGTGTAGAGAGTGATAGTGAGTGTAGTCACTGGGGTATTGAGGATGGTTCCAGGGGTGTAGAGAGTAATAGTGAGTGTAGTCACTGGGGTATTAAGGATGGTTCCAGGGGTGTAGAGAGTGATAGTGAGTGTAGTCACTGGGGTATTGAGGATGGTTCCAGGGGTGTAGAGAGTGATAGTGAGTGTAGTCCCTGGGTATTAAGGATGGTTCCAGGGGTGTAGAGAGTGATAGTGAGTGTAGTCACTGGGGTATTAAGGATGGTTCCAGGGGTGTAGAGAGTGATAGTGAGTGTAGTCCCTGGGGTATTGAGGATGGTTCCAGGGGTGTAGAGAGTGATAGTGAGTGTAACCCCTGGGGTATCAAGGATGGTTCCAGGGGTGTAGAGAGTGATAGTGAGTGTAGTCACTGGGGTATTGAGGATGGTTCCAGGGGTGTAGAGAGTAATAGTGAGTGTAGTCACTGGGGTATTAAGGATGGTTCAAGGGGTGTAGAGAGTGATAGTGAGTGTAACCCCTGGGGTATCAAGGATGGTTCCAGGGGTGTAGAGAGTGATAGTGGGTGTAGTCCCTGTGGTATTGAGGATGGTTCCAGGGGTGTAGAGAGTGATAGTGAGTGTAGTCCCTAGGGTATTGAGGATGGTTCCAGGGGTGTAGAGAGTGATAGTGAGTGTAACCCCTGGGGTATCAAGGATGATTCCAGGGGTGTAGAGAGTGATAGTGAGTGTAGTCCCTGGGGTATTAAGGATGGTTCCAGGGGTGTAGAGAGTGATAGTGAGTGTAACCCCTGGGGTATCAAGGATGATTCCAGGGTTGTAGAGAGTGATAGTGAGTGTAGTCACTGGCGTATCAAGGATGGTTCCAGGGGTGTAGAGAGTGATAGTGAGTGTAGTCCCTGGGGTATTGAGGATGGTTCCAGGGGTGTAGAGAGTAATAGTGAGTGTAGTCCCTGGGGTATTAAGGATGGTTCCAGGGGTGTAGAGAGTGATAGTGAGTGTAGTCACTGGGGTATCAAGGATGGTTCCAGGGGTGTAGAGAGTGATAGTTAGTGTAAATAATGGAGTATCAAGGATGGTTCCAGGGGTGTAGAGAGTGATAGTGAGTGTAGTCCCTGGGGTATCAAGGATGGTTCCAGGGGTGTTAAGAATGTAAAAAATTGTGTAAAAAAGTGAGTGAAATGCCTATAGTACTGAGAATGCTCTACCACAAGTTTATTGTTGTTTATTACAGGTCCAATCGATTGTGACTTTGACAGTAATGTCTGTGGCTATGGTTCTGTTACTGATAGTTATAGCTATGGATTGATGTGGACAAGAGTAAAGCCTCATACAATGCGTTTCCCACCAGCATACGATCGAACAAGTATGGAGTCAGATTATCAATCCT
The DNA here is from genome assembly GCF_031769215.1 of Ylistrum balloti. Classification (NCBI taxonomy): domain Eukaryota; kingdom Metazoa; phylum Mollusca; class Bivalvia; order Pectinida; family Pectinidae; genus Ylistrum; species Ylistrum balloti. The sequence continues at coordinate 311,722 of NW_026781937.1, read as the reverse complement.
TAGGTAGGTGAAGTGGGAAAAACAAGTAATCAGAAAATCCACATATTTATTTAATTGTTAAAGTGCTTGCAATCCAGCAATAATTGTTATGATTGAAAAGTCAAAATTAATTATAACATTTCACTGTTGTGAAGACATTTATAGGTTTTAGTAATCTAATATTACATAAGTTGTTCTAAGAACTGTGATCACATTATTATTGAGGTTGAAAATGATTGTAACATTCTGTTAGTTTGAATGATATCGAATTGATATAAATACAAATATGTGTGATTGCATTCCTTTTGTAAACAGAAAAAGCATTTCGTATATCATATAATCATTTGATCTTGTATAGAAAACAACCTATGATATGAAAGTTTAAGAAAATTGACAAACTCACATTCATTTCATCAAAAGATAAGACGTTTTTGCGTTCATCAGTATTATATTTTTTAACTTAAGTGTTACCAACACGCCTGGTTAGGTTATATATATGTATAGATCAACATGGATATACATACAGGTGTGATGACCATACAATAAAAATTACAATAAAGATTTTATCCTTGAAAACCCTTTAAAAACATCCTGTCACTCTTTATTTTAAAACACTGTAATTTTTGTTTGAATTTTGCATATGGCATTTCTTCTTAGGCTTAATAGCCTGGTCATCAGAGACACAACAAAGTCATCGCTAATATGAAATTATGACTGTTCTACAGGTGAAGCCATCCTTTCCTATGTTGATGGAGGCTATGCAAGGTCAGGATCTTCAGCTTGGTTAGCTACTGATTTTTTCGATGTTTCAAATTTCACCAGTTTGTCGTTTTACTTTGCCAAGGGAGGTGAGTCTGCATTAAAAGTGGGAATTCTTCATGGAGATGATTTTCTCCCTAACGAGACCCTTAGCCATATCCAAAGAAATCATTCAGACAAAGTGACGATATTAGAGACCTTGAAGTCTGCGACAAACGAATGGAAAATTTTGTGTACCGACATAACGTCAGTATCAGGAAACGTTTCAGTGGTTTTTATGCATGAAATACGTGAACAACATAAAACTGTTCATGTTTACATCGATGATGTTAGCCTCAGCCAAGACAGGTGCTTAAGTAAGTACAATTTATACAAAATTTCATTAAAGTGAAGCCAAGCTATTTGCAGTCCAGCAGGTTGTTGGATAAAGGTTAATATTAGATTTAAAAGTTCAATACTTCATTAGTATGTAATATCATATTCTTTATATGCCTGCAAACCCCTTGGGTTGGAGATTTCTCTGTCACACAATCAAGGTAGGGGAAGATTCTATTAATCATCATCATCATTATCATTTTCATCATCACAACTGAATCCTATGTTATGCATAGCACAACACCTTTCTGTATTTTGCAAAGTAACAGCATGCACATCAACAAGTTCATGAAATAATCGTAAAACAATTTTCATCCCTTTTGTGGAGGTAGAAACACCTCTCCAGCACTGTAACCCATATTTACCGTCTGTTCCTGGTAATAACTAACTCGCCAAAATTTATCACAGTTTGAGTAAACATGCCTACAGATATCATGTCCTTACTCTTTGTGAGAGATCACAAATGTATGTGTTGTTCTTTTGAACTTACTGGAGCTAGCTGCCAAATAAAGAAGATCGTTTGTATTAATTATGGATACTCTGTTTTCATTTATTCTCCTACAGAGGGCATACAGCAGACAGGATTCTGTGACTTTGAGGACTTACAAGGGTGTGATTTTGTGGTAGATCCATGTACAAATGAAGGATATGTGTGGCGTCTCCATCACAACAATGTCTCATTGACCAATTCATCAAGAAAAGAATCAGGTAATTTGTAACAGTCAGAATTCATAAATGGTGGTTATGGTGAAGGATTATATGAAATTCACCCTGCACCTCTGTGCATGCATCAGTGCCTGTCTCCATGACAAACTTTTGTACAAGTACAGATATAAGTAACACAGTCATTACAAAAACACCATTCCTTTAACAAGATTTAATTTTTTTTTTCATTATTCACTGTTGCTACACATCCAATTTGTAGACCATACAACTCAAACTAATACAAAACAAACTTATTTCACTTTCTTTTATTTCAAGTAATCTCTATCAACAGAAAAAAATATGACGGCTTGATGGCAGACATTTTGATTCAGCTGATAACTCGGGTTTAGTGTATTACTACGCTGGGTAGCTGCTGTGATCAGGCCATTGTTGATATGAAAAATTAATGTAATTTTACTAATTCCTTAGGTCATACCAAACATAGACTCTAACTATTAAACCCTTTATATTGTTAACTTATAACATCTAATGGGATCACGGGGTAAATTTATTGAGTAAATGCTTACGAAAAATTTACTAACTGTTGCATTGGATTTATGATCTGATGAAGTAAATGGAATAAAATATTGATAATCATATTTACGATATCGTCCTTCAAGAATAACAACATTCAGTTAGATACAATATTTACTTTGTATAATTTACGCTCTAAATGATAAAGACATCATGGTTACCGACGAAAACAACAATTCATAAAAACTGACATTTTATTCTCTTTATGAGATGACGAATCCATGTTATGGAGCAGTTAGTGACCTATGCGTGTTTACATAGTCTATCCCATGCTCCATTTAATGACTAAACCCCGCCCATCTTCTCTGTAACAACAAAAGAAAAAAGGTTCCGCAATTATGTTATTCATAAAGATATTCATATCTTACTTGTTGAAATATTTTCATTAGTGTGGATGCAGTAGGTAATGAGATTAGCTGATATTTATGTATATATGAAATTGTGTGTATGAACCACAGTTCACTTAACGATGGGCTTCACTTTATCACACTACACCGGTATTTATGCAGCATGCTGAGGAAAAGAGCTGCGGCTTATAACCCAGAAAACACAGTAAAAGACTTAAAGCATACAGATAAAGATTTCATGTCCTGTAATTACACCATCTGATGTTGTTTTACAGTTTACAACATGTATGCTGATGCTTCGAGTGGAAAACCAGGGGATATGACATCCATTGACTTCATGACATCAGGTGATTTCAAAGCTGGACAAACTGTGGAAATGGCATATAGATTTTACGGTGTTGGAAATTCTGTCCTACAATTTGGAATAGGCAACTACATTGTGGATTTTAGAAAAGATGATTTTCTCATCAATTCTTGGAGAAACTTTTGTACCGTTCTGAAAGAAGATATGAAAAGTAGCCTAAACGTAACAGCAGTGAATGGAGATAAGACTTCAGGAGCAATTGTTGTTGGATCTGTCAGCTTACACGATGATGGATGTCCAGGTATTTCTCAAAAATGGAGTAAATTTTTTTTTTTTGTCTTTATTCTCACGTTTCATGATTTTACAACTGGTAACTATATAAATACAGACACATTTAGAATTTGTCACATTATTACTTCTAATAGCTCTAAAACATTAAGTGTAGATTCCACAATTATTTAGTGACTCAAACATCAGGTTACTGTCACATTTGATTATTTACTGAAATTACTGAAATAAAACCTTATTTTTTAGAGACTGTCATGGTCAGTCTGTTTATAATGGAAATTAACCAAAAGGAAACCTATCTTTACAAATTTTGTAATTATCTAGTTTGCAAATGGTAATCATATGTTAGAATGTGTGGGTTTAACTTTAAAGAAATCAATTTCAGAAACTTCAGCCAATTGCAGCTTTGATGGTGATGCTTGCGGTTTCTGGCTGGAGGATGGCTGGGTCATACAGCCAGGATCACATGCTGGAGGTATACAAACACAGTGCATTAGGATCTATGTTATGTTCAAGAGTGTTTCTGATGCTTTGGAATATAGATTTAGTCGAAGTTTTCATATTTATGTTCCCTTTGTACCCTAGCTGTGCCATGGTCCAGTTTTGGACTGGTCTGAATAACAAAATGACTGAAAGGTAGCCATTTGAATTTTTGACAGTAAAAGTTAAAAATTTTTAAGTATTATAATTTAACAGATTATTCTTAAATTTTATATGTCGTTTTACCTAGGTCCCTACTTATGCTTTGTCTCATTCTGGGACTGATCTGTAAATTCCAGCCCCTGACTAATGTATTCTCTGTAAATACTGTGAAAGATGAAAAAAAGAAAATTTTAATTTGATAGGTCAAATTTGTTTCAGGGTCCCATATGTTCTTGAGAACTCACAGTTCCACTATAAACAACATGAGCATGATTATGTCCCCTGATGTTGCCATGGAAACTGATACTTCCTGTCTTCAGTTCATGTACATGATGGAACCAAGCAACATGTTTTATAGTGGGGAGGGGAAACTTCTGTTGTATTTACAATCAACAAGCGGTATAACAGATCCGTTCTTAGCTTGGGAAACAAGTCAAGAAACTGATTGGACTCCAGTTCAGATTCAGAGCAGTATTCCAATCAACAGGTTCTATTTTGGAGTTACAACCGACAACTTTGGTTTCCAGTATGGAATTGATGAAGTGGTTGTGACACCAGGAGATTGTCAGGGAATTGGTGAGTAAATGCTGGGAATCGCTAATAGAATAATAGAATGTTACCTGAATGGAATTGATGAAGTTGTTATGACACTCAGAGATTCTATGTACTTTAGTAAATTCTGGAATATGGAGTGACTGTGGTATCTTACCATCAGGATGACATTTTATAATTTTATATCAAGATTTTGATGGTAAAACAATGACGTGACTACTTCATGTTTTTCCCATCAAACAAAAATAACTGACTGGAAGTGACTGGAAGGAATATTCTCCATCATAAAAAATCCCTAACCACAATCTCTATGATGGAATGCCCCCTCCGTAGTCTCTATGACGGGATGTCCCCTCCATAGTCTCTATGATGGGATGTCCCCCTCGATAGTCTCTATGATGGGATGTCCCCTCCATAGTCCCTATGATGGGATGTCCCCTCCATAGTATCTATGATAGAATGCCCCCTCCGTAGTCTCTATGATGGGATGTCCCCTCCATAGTCTCTATGATGGGATGTCCCCCTCGATAGTCTCTATGATGGGATGTCCCCTCCATACTCTCTATGATGGGATGTCCCCTCCATAGTCTCTATGATGGGATGCCCCCTCCATAGTATCTATGATGGGATGTCCCCTCCATACTCTCTATGATGGGATGTCCCCTCCATAGTCTCTATGATGGGATGCCCCCTCCATAGTATCTATGATGGGATGTCCCCTCCATAGTATCTATGATGGGATGTCCCCTCCATAGTCTCTATGATGGGATTTCCCCCCTCCATAGTATCTATAATGGGGTCTCCCCCTCCATAGTCTCTATGATGGGATGCCCCCTTCATAGTCTCTCTAATGGGATGTCCCCCTCCATAGTCTCTATGATGGGATGTGCCCCTACATAGTCTCTATAATGGGGTCCCCCCCCTCCATAGTCTCTATGATGGGATGTCCCCTCCATAGTATCTATGATGGGATATCCCCTCCATAGTCTCTATAATGGAATGCCCCCCTACATAGTATCTATGATGGGATATCCCCTCTATAGTATCTATGATGGGATGTCCCCTCCATAGTCTCTATAATAGAATGCCCCCCTACATAGTATCTATGATGGGATGTCCCCCTTCCATAGTCTCTATGATGGGATGTCCCCCTACATAGTCTCTATGATGGGATGTCCCCTACATAGTATCTATGATGGGATGCCCCCTTCATAGTCTCTATAATGATGTGCCCCCCCCTCCCCCCCTCCATAGTCTTTATAATGGGATGTCCCCTTCGATAGTCTCTATGATGGGATGTCCCCCTCGATAGTCTCTATGATGGAATGTCCCCCTACATAGTATCTATGATGGGATGCCCCCTTCATAGTCTCTATAATGGGGTGCCCCCCCCTCCATAGTCTTTATAATGGGATGTCCCCCTCGATAGTCTCTATGATGGGATGTCCCCCTCGATAGTCTCTATGATGGGATGTCCCCCTACATAGTATCTATGATGGGATGCCCCCTTCATAGTCTCTATAATGGGGTGCCCCCCCCCCTCCATAGTCTTTATAATGGGATGTCCCCCTCGATAGTCTCTATGATGGGATGTCCCCTCCATAGTATCTATGATAGAATGCCCCCTCCGTAGTCTCTATGATGGGATGTCCCCTCCATAGTCTCTATGATGGGATGTCCCCCTCGATAGTCTCTATGATGGGATGTCCCCTCCATACTCTCTATGATGGGATGTCCCCTCCATAGTCTCTATGATGGGATGCCCCCTCCATAGTATCTATGATGGGATGTCCCCTCCATACTCTCTATGATGGGATGTCCCCTCCATAGTCTCTATGATGGGATGCCCCCTCCATAGTATCTATGATGGGATGTCCCCTCCATAGTATCTATGATGGGATGTCCCCTCCATAGTATCTATGATGGGATTTCCCCCCTCCATAGTATCTATAATGGGGTTTCCCCCTCCATAGTCTCTATGATGGGATGCCCCCTTCATAGTCTCTCTAATGGGATGTCCCCCTCCATAGTCTCTATGATGGGATGTGCCCCTACATAGTCTCTATAATGGGGTCCCCCCCCTCCATAGTCTCTATGATGGGATGTCCCCTCCATAGTATCTATGATGGGATATCCCCTCCATAGTCTCTATAATGGAATGCCCCCCTACATAGTATCTATGATGGGATATCCCCTCTATAGTATCTATGATGGGATGTCCCCTCCATAGTCTCTATAATAGAATGCCCCCCTACATAGTATCTATGATGGGATGTCCCCCTTCCATAGTCTCTATGATGGGATGTCCCCCTACATAGTCTCTATGATGGGATGTCCCCTACATAGTATCTATGATGGGATGCCCCCTTCATAGTCTCTATAATGATGTGCCCCCCCCCCCTCCATAGTCTTTATTATGGGATGTCCCCCTCGATAGTCTCTATGATGGGATGTCCCCCTCGATAGTCTCTATGATGGAATGTCCCCCTACATAGTATCTATGATGGGATGCCCCCTTCATAGTCTCTATAATGGGGTGCCCCCCCCCCCTCCATAGTCTTTATAATGGGATGTCCCCCTCGATAGTCTCTATGATGGGATGTCCCCCTCGATAGTCTCTATGATGGGATGTCCCCCTACATAGTATCTATGATGGGATGCCCCCTTCATAGTCTCTATAATGATGTGCCCCCCCCTCCATAGTCTTTATAATGGGATGTCCCCCTCGATAGTCTCTATGATGGGATGTCCCCTCCATAGTATCTATGATAGAATGCCCCCTCCGTAGTCTCTATGATGGGATGTCCCCTCCATAGTCTCTATGATGGGATGTCCCCCTCGATAGTCTCTATGATGGGATGTCCCCTCCATACTCTCTATGATGGGATGTCCCCTCCATAGTCTCTATGATGGGATGCCCCCTCCATAGTATCTATGATGGGATGTCCCCTCCATACTCTCTATGATGGGATGTCCCCTCCATAGTCTCTATGATGGGATGCCCCCTCCATAGTATCTATGATGGGATGTCCCCTCCATAGTATCTATGATGGGATGTCCCCTCCATAGTATCTATGATGGGATTTCCCCCCTCCATAGTATCTATAATGGGGTTTCCCCCTCCATAGTCTCTATGATGGGATGCCCCCTTCATAGTCTCTCTAATGGGATGTCCCCCTCCATAGTCTCTATGATGGGATGTGCCCCTACATAGTCTCTATAATGGGGTCCCCCCCCTCCATAGTCTCTATGATGGGATGTCCCCTCCATAGTATCTATGATGGGATATCCCCTCCATAGTCTCTATAATGGAATGCCCCCCTACATAGTATCTATGATGGGATATCCCCTCTATAGTATCTATGATGGGATGTCCCCTCCATAGTCTCTATAATAGAATGCCCCCCTACATAGTATCTATGATGGGATGTCCCCCTTCCATAGTCTCTATGATGGGATGTCCCCCTACATAGTCTCTATGATGGGATGTCCCCTACATAGTATCTATGATGGGATGCCCCCTTCATAGTCTCTATAATGATGTGCCCCCCCCCCCCTCCATAGTCTTTATAATGGGATGTCCCCCTCGATAGTCTCTATGATGGGATGTCCCCCTCGATAGTCTCTATGATGGAATGTCCCCCTACATAGTATCTATGATGGGATGCCCCCTTCATAGTCTCTATAATGGGGTGCCCCCCCCCCTCCATAGTCTTTATAATGGGATGTCCCCCTCGATAGTCTCTATGATGGGATGTCCCCCTCGATAGTCTCTATGATGGGATGTCCCCCTACATAGTATCTATGATGGGATGCCCCCTTCATAGTCTCTATAATGGGGTGCCTCCCCCCCCTCCATAGTCTTTATAATGGGATGTCCCCTTCGATAGTCTCTATGATGGGATGTCCCCCTCGATAGTCTCTATGATGGGATGTCCCTCTCGATAGTCTCTATGATGGAATGCCCCCCTACATAGTATCTATAATGGGATGTCCCCCTTCCATAGTCTCTATGATGAGATGCTCCCTCCATAGTCTCTACAATGGGATGTCCCCCGTCCATGATCTATAATGGGATGTCAGTTCTTTAAAATAGAATGCCCACATCTGTATTGTCTTTATCAAAATCTTGTTTTTTCTGTAGCAGAACATCCATATAAGAGTAATAAAATCAAGATATATTCGTTTTGGAAAAAACATCTATGAATTTAAGCCATGGTTGAGGATTTTTCTTTACCGTTTACCAAGCCTTTGACATCCCATCATGGACGGAATGAATGATGCTAATTTTCTTGTCTAGCTTATTGGTTCTGTCATGTAATCGTAACATTTTGACTATGTATTGTTAGAGGGCAGGTCATTCACTTGTTGGGATTTTGGAGTCCCTCCTCATCACAAAACCTAGATTCAGGTTTATTGACTGTTTCATCTTTTGATTTGGTATTAATGTATGCTTCAATCTCCATAAATGTAACGCCTTTGAGTAAGAAAGCTTTCTGATTTCCAAGCAACGAAGGTCATCAATGCATTTTTATACAACATGAATTTATGAATTTCATCTAAAAGAGTGTCCTGACCATATGTACGCATGTGCCTCCAAGACTGCATGTATTCCCATGTCAAGCACCTGTGATGGAAGTGTTACATGTCCAGATGGCGATGATGAGGAACTCTCTCTTTGTGGTAAGTTTGTCCTCATGTCAGTTACTTGTGATGGAAGTGTTACATATCCAGATGGCGATGATGAGGAACTCTCTCTTTGTGGTAAGTTTGTCCTCATGTCAGTTACTTGTGATGGAAGTGTTACATATCCAGATGGCAATGATGAGGAACTCTCTCTTTGTGGTAAGTTTGTCCTCATGTCAGTTACTTGTGATGGAAGTGTAACATGTCCGGATGGCGATGATGAGGAACTCTCTCTTTGTGGTAAGTTTGTCCTCATGTCAGTTACTTGTGATGGAAGTGTTACATATCCAGATGGCGATGATGAGGAACTCTCTCTTTGTGGTAAGTTTGTCTTCATGTCAGTTACTTGTGATGGAAGTGTTACATGTCCGGATGTTGATGATGAGGAACTGTCTCTTTGTGGTAAGTTTGTCCTCATTTCACTTACCTGTGATGGAAGTGTTACATGTCCGGATGTTGATGATGAGGAACTCTCTCTTTGTGGTAAGTTTGTCCTCATGTCAGTTACCTGTGATGGAAGTGTTACATATCCAGATGGCGATGATGAGGAACTCTCTCTTTGTGGTAAGTTTGTCCTCATGTCAGTTACCTGTGATGGAAGTGTTACATATCCAGATGGCGATGATGAGGAACTCTCTCTTTGTGGTAAGTTTGTCCTCATTTCACTTCCACAATGTCACACAATGGTCTTGATTGTCAATGTAGTCACTTCTTTAAATCAAAATTGATTAAATTAAATTTTTCGTCCTTTCTTAGAGTGAAATGTTGTGAAATATCCTAAACAACACTAAAAAGAACCAGTAGAAAGTTATCAACATTGTGTTTTATCATACTACAACAACAACCCAACTAGTAACTTGATGGTCTCATAAATTAGGATTTTACCCTCATGCCCTCAAGAGTAAATTTCCTTGTAGCATGAAATAAGTCCATGCTTCATATCAAATTTAGGTTTTTATAAGGCTACTGGATTTTCACCGAGACATTAGGCCTTTCATACATATATTATATGGCTTCCACATATTCAGTCACAATCTGTTATTCTGCTGAATATCTCTTAATATCTATAGATAAGATAGACTCATTGGTCATTTTTTTTTTATTGAGATTTAATATTATCATTATTTTGCAATAAAATGAAAAACCATTAGTGTGAAACATTAAAAAGATAAACTTTACAATATTAGGGTACAAAACAAATTATATTCTATCTATTTTTACCCTAACATTTATTTATTTCAGTGCCAAACCCTACATTTGATTGTGACTTTGAAGATGTGTACCAATGTGGATATAAAAATTCTTCACATGTGCAGAGAATCCAATACTTTGACCACACACATTATGTTGACAATTGTAAGTCTGTCTTCTATTGGGGTGAGGTCAGAACATATCTGTAATATTGTATTCTGCTCTCACAGTGTGTTGGGGTGAGGTCAGAACATATCTGTAATATTGTACTCTGGTCTAACAGTGTGTTGGGGTGAGGTCAGAACATATCTGTAATATTGTACTCTGTTCTAACAGTGTGTTGGGGTGAGGTCAGAACATATCTGTAATATTGTACTCTGGTCTAACAGTGTGTTGGGGTGAGGTCAGAACATATCTGTAATATTGTACTCTGTTCTGTGTTGGGGTGAGGTCAACAGTGTGTTGTTGGGTGAGGTCAGAACATATCACTGTCTAACAGTGTGTTGGGGTGAGGTCAGTGTGTGTGTTGGGGTGAGGTCAGAACATATCTGTAATATTGTACTCTGTTCTAACAGTGTGTTGGGGTGAGGTCAGAACATATCTGTAATATTGTACTCTGTTCTAACAGTGTGTTGGGGTGAGGTCAGAACATATCTGTAATATTGTACTCTGTTCTAACAGTGTGTTGGGGTGAGGTCAGAACATATCTGTAATATTGTACTCTGTTCTAACAGTGTGTTGGGGTGAGGTCAGAACATATCTGTAATATTGTACTCTGTTCTAACAGTGTGTTGGGGTGAGGTCAGAACATATCTGTAATATTGTACTCTGTTCTAACAGTGTGTTGGGGTGAGGTCAGAACATATCTGTAATATTGTACTCTGCTCTCAACAGTGTGTTGGGGTGAGGTCAGAACATATCTGTAATATTGTACTCTGGTCTAACAGTGTGTTGGGGTGAGGTCAGAACATATCTGTAATATTGTATTCTGCTCTCACAGTGTGTTGGGGTGAGGTCAGAACATATCTGTAATATTGTAATCTGGTCTAACAGTGTGTTGGGGTGAGGTCAGAACATATCTGTAATATTGTACTCTGGTCTAACAGTGTGTTGGGGTGAGGTCAGAACATATCTGTAATATTGTACTCTGTTCTAACAGTGTGTTGGGGTGAGGTCAGAACATATCTGTAATATTGTACTCTGCTCTCACAGTGTGTTGGGGTGAGGTCAGAACATATCTGTAATATTGTACTCTGTTCTAACAGTGTGTTGGGGTGAGGTCAGAACATATCTGTAATATTGTACTCTGGTCTAACAGTGTGTTGGGGTGAGGTCAGAACATATCTGTAATATTGTATTCTGCTCTCACAGTGTGTTGGGGTGAGGTCAGAACATATCTGTAATATTGTACTCTGTTCTAACAGTGTGTTGGGGTGAGGTCAGAACATATCTGTAATATTATACTATGGTCTAACAGTGTGTTGGGGTGAGGTCATAACATATCTGTAATATTGTACTCTGGTCTCACAGTGTGTTGGGGTGAGGTCAGAACATATCTGTAATATTGTACTCTGTTCTAACAGTGTGTTGGGGTGAGGTCAGAACATATCTGTAATATTGTATCTGTGTTGTGTACTCTGTCTGTCTAACAGTGTGTTGGGGTGAGGTCAGAACATATCTGTAATATTGTACTCTGGTCTAACAGTGTGTTGGGGTGAGGTCAGAACATATCTGTAATATTGTACTCTGGTCTAACAGTGTGTTGGGGTGAGGTCAGAACATATCTGTAATATTGTACTGTGTTGGGGTGAGGTCTATCTGTTATTGTACTGGTCTAACAGTGTGTTGGGGTGAGGTCAGAACTTATCTGTAATATTGTACTCTGGTCTAACAGTGTGTTGGGGTGAGGTCAGAACATATCTGTAATATTGTACTCTGGTCTAACAGTGTGTTGGGGTGAGGTCAGAACATATCTGTAATATTGTACTCTGGTGTAACAGTGTGTTGGGGTGAGGTCAGAACATATCTGTAATATTGTACTCTGGTCTAACAGTGTGTTGGGGTGAGGTCAGAACATATCTGTAATATTGTACTCTGTTCTAACAGTGTGTTGGGGTGAGGTCAGAACATATCTGTAATATTGTACTCTGGTCTAACAGTGTGTTGGGGTGAGGTCAGAACATATCTGTAATATTGTACTCTGTTCTAACAGTGTGTTGGGGTGAGGTCAGAACATATCTGTGATATTGTACTCTGTTCTAACAGTGTGTTGGGGTGAGGTCAGAACATATCTGTAATATTGTACTCTGTTCTAACAGTGTGTTGGGGTGAGGTCAGAACATATCTGTAATATTGTACTCTGTTCTAACAGTGTGTTGGGGTGAGGTCAGAACATATCTGTAATATTGTACTCTGGTCTAACAGTGTGTTGGGGTGAGGTCAGAACATATCTGTAATATTGTACTCTGTTCTAACAGTGTGTTGGGGTGAGGTCAGAACATATCTGTAATATTGTACTCTGGTCTAACAGTGTGTTGGGGTGAGGTCAGAACTTATCTGTAATATTGTACTCTGTTCTAACAGTGTGTTGGGGTGAGGTCAGAACATATCTGTAATATTGTACTCTGGTCTAACAGTGTGTTGGGGTGAGGTCAGAACATATCTGTAATATTGTACTCTGTTCTAACAGTGTGTTGGGGTGAGGTCAGAACATATCTGTAATATTGTACTCTGTTCTAACAGTGTGTTGGGGTGAGGTCAGAACATATCTGTAATATTGTACTATGGTCTAACAGTGTGTTGGGGTGTGTTGGGGTGAGGTCAGAACATATCTGTAATATTGTACTCTGTTCTAACAGTGTGTTGGGGTGAGGTCAGAACATATCTGTAATATTGTACTCTGGTCTAACAGTGTGTTGGGGTGAGGTCAGAACATATCTGTAATATTGTACTCTGGTCTAACAGTGTGTTGGGGTGAGGTCAGAACATATCTGTAATATTGTATCTGTAGGTCAGAACATATCTGTAATATTGTACTCTGTTCTAACAGTGTGTTGGGGTGAGGTCAGAACATATCTGTAATATTGTACTCTGTTCTAACAGTGTGTTGGGGTGAGGTCAGAACATATCTGTAATATTGTACTCTGTTCTAACAGTGTGTTGGGGTGAGGTCAGAACATATCTGTAATATTGTAGAACAGTGTGTTGGGGTGAGGTCAGAACATATCTGTAATATTGTACTCTGGTCTAACAGTGTGTTGGGGTGAGGTCAGAACATATCTGTAATATTGTACTCTGTTCTAACAGTGTGTTGGGGTGAGGTCAGAACATATCTGTAATATTGTATTCTGGTCTCACAGTGTGTTGGGGTGAGGTCAGAACATATCTGTAATATTGTACTCTGGTCTAACAGTGTGTTGGGGTGAGGTCAGAACATATCTGTAATATTGTACTCTGGTCTAACAGTGTGTTGGGGTGAGGTCAGAACATATCTGTAATATTGTACTCTGGTCTAACAGTGTGTTGGGGTGAGGTCAGAACATATCTGTAATATTGTACTCTGGTCTAACAGTGTGTTGGGGTGAGGTCAGAACATATCTGTAATATTGTACTCTGGTCTAACAGTGTGTTGGGGTGAGGTCAGAACATATCTGTAATATTGTACTCTGTTCTAACAGTGTGTTGGGGTGAGGTCAGAACATATCTGTAATATTGTACTCTGTTCTAACAGTGTGTTGGGGTGAGGTCAGAACATATCTGTGATATTGTACTCTGTTCTAACAGTGTGTTGGGGTGAGGTCAGAACATATCTGTAATATTGTACTCTGTTCTAACAGTGTGTTGGGGTGAGGTCAGAACATATCTGTAATATTGTACTCTGTTCTAACAGTGTGTTGGGGTGAGGTCAGAACATATCTGTAATATTGTACTCTGGTCTAACAGTGTGTTGGGACATGCAACTTTTGACTTGTATTGCAGGATGATTATTAGGTCATTTTAGTTAATTTAGTGTTAAGTTATGAATACATAGCTAGGATGTGTAACTCTGTTTGTAAGGACTGTTATAACTATGATTGTTACGTCAAATTAATTTGGTATTATATGATGTATACATAGCTAGGACATAGGACTGTTAATTTCAGAACATGTTATTACATGTTACATATAATTATGCATTGTTTGTAGGACATTTAAACCCAAATTTTAAAAATATTTTTGACAAATTCTTTTTTATAGATGCTTCTATAGGACATTCAATTATGATGAATGCTTCGTTTCCTAATGACAATGTTACTCTGACAAGTCCATCTGTGGATGTGACTGAAGACTCCTGCCTTCTGTTTTACGCCCTATCTTATTCAAACCATTTTGGAAACACAAGTAAGTACCTATCAAATCTGCATGTAAATATTTTACAATAAATTTTTCACTTGTACAATATACAATAATTCCTTATATGGTATATATGGTCATTAACTATCACAGACCTTTTGTAGGGTGAACATATAAAGGCTGGAAAATATTGTTTTTGCATGAAAATATTTCTCTGTCATATATAATAGCAGACAATTCGTTTCTTACATCTGTATGTGTACATTCCTTGTGCAGATTGCATGTTGTAAATAGATTACCCCATGGCTGGTAATTTTCATGCATCCAAGTTTTTGTAACCTATTTTGAATGATCAAATTATGCTTAAGGGCCTACACAATAGTGCAGATACCTTATAGTAATCAGTGTCCGATTGACTGTCTGTCTGTTTGTCTGTTTGTCTGTCTGTCTCTGTAACCCTGTATGTCTGTGTGTCCATCCATCTGTCCGTCTGTCTGTCTGGCCATCAGCACTTTTGTTCCCATGCGATAACTTGAGTTTCCTTAGTCTCAATAAACTCAAACTTCCAAGTGAAAACTAGGGTTTGCTTTGGCCAATCTAGCCCAAACTTCACACAGTACTACCTTACTACAAGTGTTTGCATGGGATTGCTTTGCAGTGTTGAAGATCAAAGTCACAGTCACTGTTGTTATAAATAGAAAAATCAGTTGACCTGCAATAACTCAAATTTGCTTTAGCCAGTCAAACTCAAACCTCATACAATGCTTTCGGATTGCTTTTCAGCTTCGAAGGTCATTGCTGAAGCCAGTCAAACTCAATCCTCATACAATGCTTTTGGATTGCTTTTCAGCTTCGAAGGTCATTGCTGAAGCCAGTCAAACTCAAACCTCATACAATGCTTTCGGATTGCTTTTCAGCTTCGAAGGTCATTGCTGAAGCCAGTCAAACTCAAACCTCATACAATGCTTTCGGATTGCTTTTCAGCTTCGAAGGTCATTGCTGAAGCCAGTCAAACTCAAACCTCATACAATGCTTTCGGATTGCTTTTCAGCTTCGAAGGTCATTGCTGAAGCCAGTCAAACTCAAACCTCATACAATGCTTTCGGATTGCTTTTCAGCTTCGAAGGTCATTGCTGAAGCCAGTCAAACTCAAAGCTTATGCAATGCTTCCTTACGAAAATCGCTTGCTTTGGACTGTTCTTCAGGTCCTAAGGTTTCCGTGAAATATTTTGGGCTCCCGTATTTAAAATGTCATGTTTTTCATTCCAATGACTGGAAACTTTGGTTCTTTTTCAACATGGGGTATATAACTGTTATGCACACTTATCAATTGAATAATAATCAAAATCCCAAAATCATATTTTTCCTTGTGTGTGCCTAAAGGTGGGTAGAATTCCAGCAACACAGCAGGGCCCTTGCTGGCCTGTCAGGGTTCTAGTTCAACAAATCAAAATTTTGCAGTATAAATGTAAGAGAACATTTAATACATTTGTGTCTCATTATTTCATAGATTAAATTTTCACGATCACTTTATTGTACCCAAACCAATGAAAATAAATCCCCTAGGAAAATTAATGATTGCACAGTACCTGGTTAATGATTTTTGATGAACCAATCAGGAACAGATTATTAACATGCCTCTAATTAAGATAAATATTAGAAATATTGACATCCAAATATTTATATATTAAGATATCAGTAAGTTCAACATCATCTATGTATATATCTCTTATTTCACCTACTTGCATTTTGCTAAATATGTACTACCATACAATTTGACTTTATTTTCTTGTTTGCAGGTCAACTTTCTATGTTGGTTGAGGCTGAAGGAATAGGTGTTTTGCAAGAATTTTCAATGGATAGGTTGTCATTCTTTTGGTCAAGAATTGGTATTCAGCTACCTAAGGGAGTGTATAGATTACGTTTCCAAGCTGAGAAAGTGAACACTACAGCTATGGAATATTTTGGGCTCATTGCCATAGATGACATCAGGACAGACCCAGGACAGTGTGAAGATATAGGTAAATACACATTGAGTCTGTTATTTGATCCACTACTTACCTTAGCCTAGTATATAGTCATCACTTTGTGTGTCTATGGGCACATTCAGCATTTGTGACAAAATGGATACGGACAAGATATCTCATGAACCTGTAGATAGATTTAATTCATATTTACACCTGCACACCTGGTCATCTGCCAGTGTTTAAGGCCGAAATTCACCCTTGACCACTTTTGAAATAAGAATATCTCATGATCCCCATAATTGATTAACCTCTCAATAGGTTGAGGTTAGAAGAAAGCAATTAAGGAAGGAGAGGTATTAGTGAGGCCCTTCAACAGTTTCAGACATATAGAATGGGACTGTCCACTTTGTTTTCAATTTTTTTAGTGGTTCAGGCCCCACTTGTATAAAACATCTCAACTTAAGATTCCCTCAAGTCGAGATTTTCCTCAGCTGATATCTCCTCAAAAACGGCTTGTATAAAATTTTCTCAAGGAACAGGAGGAAGTCATCGGCTAGGATGTCCTGAAATTCCTTGAGGAATTTTCATACAAGATATTTTCAAGGCGATATCAGCTGAGGAAAATCTTGACTTGAGGAAATCTCAAGTTGAGATGTTTTACACAAGTGGGGCCTGATTTTCATGGTTTAATCAAAATTTTAAGCAAACAGCATTTGTTTTTCACAGACATCATGTAACAGAATAAGATCTTACCCAATCATCCTCAGATGGTGAGCTATTCAGATCGTCTAATAACCATTGTTTGTATGTCTGTTCATAAACAAGTCTTGTTATTGCTGTTTCTTCAATGATCTTTCTCACATTTAACATGTATCTTTCCATTGGTCTTTACATATGCAGGTTTTGGAACTGATCAGTAAAACAGTTGCTGACAGGCAACCACTTAGGATGAACAAATGTTATGTAACTAAAGAGGAAAAACAACGGAAAAAAATAAAAAAATGAAAAGATCGAATTTAATAAATAAGGTCAAATGATAGTGCATGTGCCCTGAGGTTCCTCTAGGATCTCTGGGTCTTTATCAATTTTATCAAATTTTATAAAATTTATCAATTTTTATTTTCACAGTATCTCTTTGTCACAATTTTTCCCATCCTTAAATATCGTCAACAAGGAAAACTCTCCAGTACATAAACTTTCAGAGTAATGCAGGGTAGTAACTAACAAAGTAGGCACACCTGTCTATAGTGACAGATTTATACTGAGATATAAAGATATACAATTAACAGTCTACTGTTGGTAGTGACAGATTACTGTAGAGATTATGTATACTGGTACAATCAACATGAAGATTTTATGTTGTTCTCGGCACAATATAATTGAATACTTTATAAATAACTTATTTGTTTGTTGTAGACTGTGAAGAGGAGGAGTTGAAATGTGGGGATGACAACATCTGTATTGGAAGATACAGCATTTGTGATTCTATTAAAAATTGTCCTAATGGAGAGGATGAACTATATTGCCGTAAGAGAACCTAATTATTCAAACTTTGTTGATAAATCTTCCAGTTATAGTTTACACAGAAATTAACACAATCATAATCAAGTAATAGGTCTTTATCAATCTACACATGTGTTCGAGGCAGTCCTAACTGTAATAACTAGAAAATATTTGAGGTCCTTAACTCACAATTATATATTTGCTTACTGGACATACACAATCACGCTGTTTTGTGGTCCAACCATTGCCTTGTTTACATCTTCCCATGGTCATAACAAAGAAACATTTGAAACTCAATATGACAGTGAATACTTTTGTTTGATGTGAGAAAAGAACACTACCATGCATGCTAATGTATTATATAGACAAATAATATAGCCCTGTTTGCATGCTCCATTTAGTAACATGGTTTTGATACATTGCATTCTAATAAGCACAGATTAAATATCTTTATCCCTGTGACAAATCACGGCTTTTAGGTATATATGTAGCTATGTTAAAGGGCAAGAATGAGGTTATGGTTGTTGAAATGTTCAAAATCTTACTTCTGAGTTCACCATTCTTCACCTAAAACAATTTTCTGTAATGGAGCCCTTCTGACTTCTTTGGTTTTTTATTATTGTATTTTTATATTTTTTTTCTTACCTGCATATTTAAGTCAAAGACACAGGAAAAAACGTAATAATCACCTGTCAAATGTTTTTCAGAGCGAAGTATTTCCTGTCACTTTGATGCACCTACAAAATGCTTCTACACAACCAATTCAGGACCTTCCTTTTCCGAATGGAAACAAGCTAAATCAATTTCCGTGGACAATGAGTTCAACATTACTGACTTTGAGGATCCAGAAAATGGTATAATATTCACATTGAAAATTCACCATAATATGCCTTCAAAATCTTGTATAGAAATTGTTATCAGTAGACAAGTAAATGTCCGCTGTAGGTTGAATGTTCCCTAACAAACCATGATTGTCATTTTGAAGTTTCATTATTCTTCACTATTCACAATTCCAGAAGTCTAATTTGAAACTTTTTATTTGCAACAGGAAGTTTTATGTATGCAGGATGTTTTGAAAGTTTCTCAGAAAATATGACCTTGAAAAGCATTACGGAGTACGGCTATGGTGGTGATTTAATCACCATGTGTTTAGAGTTTTGGGTTGCCCATGTACATATAACCAATTACTCAGCATCTCATCTGAAGGTAAGTATACTGCAGGTGCTTCTCCAAATATAAACATTCCTGATAGAAACCCATTCTGGGCAGATCTCGAGTGCTGTTTTGTTGGTTGAATAATTTGGAACGTTGAAACTATAGAAAAAGTAGGATACAGATTGTTACCATAACTGACCTGATAGAACATAATGATGTTCTACTCAAAGAGTTTTGTCATGAAATCAGGTACATAAATTTGTTGTGATATTCAGTAATGGTGAAAATTCACTGTTATTTATTAATTACTTGTTGTTTTGAAATAGAATGAATTTTCCAAAATTGTGTCAAGAAAATTTAGCTCTCCCACCATCGTCTGTGGTCTGTTGTCTGTCCGTCCATAGATATTTTTTTGTTATTACGATTTCTTGAAAAGTACTGAATGGATTTTTTATGTTGATTTCCCTTGGTCTCTGTTTGTACTCATTTGATGTTGTAACTTATCAGAAAAATAAAATGGCCAACAGCCAGCCATTTTGGATTTTGATTACAAAAGTTTGTTACCACTATTTCTTAAGAAATGCAGGATGCATTTTTCTCACATTTCATATGTAGGCTTCCCTTGGTCCTTTGTTGTGCAGGATGCATCTTTCTCACATTTCATATGTAGGCTTCCCTTGGTCCTTTGTTGTGCCTGTTTGATTTTAGGACAAAGCATAAAACAAAATGGCAGACAGGTTTTAATGAAAAAAAATGAAAAATTGTTATTGTTATTTTTCGAAAAATACCGCATGGGTCTTATTCAAATTTCATATTAGGTTCTCTTTTGTCCTTTGTTGTACCCAATTGATTTTTTGTACTAACCAAAAGAACAAAATGGCTTACAAGTGACCATCATGGATTTCACCAATGAAAGTTTGTTACTGCTATTTCTTAAGAGTTTTATGAATATTTCATAAAATTAAGAGCAAAAACAGAGAAGAGAAGGGAAAAGATACAACTTTTAAAGATCAAATAAAGATCAAACAACAATGGGTGACAAAATCCCTGTGGGATCTCTTGTTATTTTTCCCTACTTCGGTGCATATGTATCCTGATCATGCAATGATTACCTGATACTGGACAGATAATGAACTAGGTTATAGAAAAACAGCCTTAGATTTCACCAAATCTTCTTCTATAAATCAATATACAATTATGCAAATTATAATCCTTTTTCTTATCTGACTTAAGAATCAGTGGTATTTTTATCCAGACTAAAACTTTTATGAAACATTTCACATTTTGTTTTAATGTTTTTTGGAGTTGCAGTCCTTTTCATAATTCATGATACCAGGAAGTTTGATTGTCTCAATTATCACCAATCAATCACAGTTTTATATTGAGGCTAAACCTTTTGATCTGTTTTCAAGGTTCAGGCGGAGATAAACGGCTATCAACAAGATATCTATAATGACGGTCATCAATATGCAGCAAGTTTGAATTGGAAAAAACAGGAGATTCAGTTTTATGGCGATTATTACACAAGTGTCTCAGTGATATTCAAAGCCACAACCCACTTGGCTGTGATAGCAGTGGATAACGTTGAAATGAAAGGAGGACCCTGTAAATGTATGTTACTGTGAGATTTTTTAAAAACACTGTTAATCAATTACTTGCAATTATCCCTTAGCATAATACCATTAACAGATGGGGTGGGCTGTACAAAGCGGTCTTTGTCTTTGGTCTGTGTATGTCCGAGGGGGGTGTCCATCCATCTGTTTAGATTATATTGTTGTTTCTACAGAAGTATCTTCATCACCCTTCCTTTGTAGGTTTCCCTTGATCTCTATTTGTGTTCTTTTGATTTCATGACTGATTATTGAAACAAAATTACTGATAGTGACCATTTTTGTTTTTGACAGATAAAGTTTGTAATGTCTATTATTGCTATTTCTTGAGAAATTCTGATCTTTTTCAAATTTTTATATGTTGGTTCCCTATGGTCCCTCATGCCGCTTTAATGTTGATACTGATCAGAAAAACGATATGGCTGACAGCAATCATCAGTCATCTTTGATTTGACATTTCAAAGTTATTATCGCTTTTTCTAAGAGGAATTCCATATACATAAGTAAAATAAAAAAGGTCTTAATTAACAAATGACTTGAACAAAAAAATAGGCAAAAAGATCCCTTTGGGATGTTTTATTTGAAGGCAAATTCAATCACACAGACATGGTAGGAAATATGTCTTATACATGTTCATACATTTGCAGCGAATTCTTCAACTTCTACTACTCGCCACTGGAATACACCAACTTGGTCACCTCAAACTACACTGTCTGGTTCCATTCCTATAAACACCTGGCCATCACCTGGTTCAACACCAGAGTCACCATTTTGGCCAACACCTGGTTCAACACCAGAGTCAGAGCCTGAACCAACATCTGATTCAACACCAGAGTCAGAGCCTGAACCAACATCTGGTCCAACACCAGAGTCGGAGCCTGAACCAACATCTGGTTCAATACCAGAGTCAGAGCCTGAACCAACATCTGGTTCAATACCAGAGTCAGAGCCTGAACCAACATCTGGTTCAACACCAGAGTCAGAGCCTGAGGTGTCCCAGCCATCTTGGACGTCATCTGAACCAGAACCTCAGCCATCGGCAAAACCAACACGACCTGTGTGGACAACTCCTTCAAGTATAAATATTACTTCAACTACAGGCATGCCAGCTCCAAGTAAGCTTCTTAAATGTTGTAATGTTGATACACTTTTTTTACATACATATAGTATTTAGTTGAATCTATTTAAACTCAACATTTTTATGTGTCACTTAGACTTGTACATGTAAACGCAGACATGTAACCTTTTTAATTGTAAATAAATGTTTGATGATTTTAACAAATAATAAAAATTCTTAAATCTGTTAATGTCGCTGATATACATTTTGATGCAGGTACATAGAATAGATAGAGCTATTGATTGAATGATCAGCTATGAAAATGAGGTATGAAATATAAGACATAATGTAAAGAATTTCAGTTTGGTTTGTTTGACATTATTAATCATTTAACTACCAGTCTGGTTAACCCTACTCTTGCTACGAGCTGAGCCATGTAAACATTGTACAAAATGCAACACCATTTTGTAGGCAAGGACAGCAACACTTCAAGTTTTAGAAAAAATAACTGAAATGCCTTTTAAGAAAAGAGGAAGGGATGTTGTATAAATTTGGCCTACAAGGGACTATCTTTAAATAACTACTCCTACATGAAACTCTGAGTGAATGAATTATAATGTAATCCATTACTATGATGTCTGCTTACTCACTTGAGATAAAATCTCATGATGACACATTGAAATCACCTTTTGTCTGGCATCATGCATGGTGGGTCATGCATTTTAAACATCTTTCACAAAACCCCAGAACTGATTTGAAGGAAATTTTGCAGGAACCATCCCTTGCCTAAGGAAACACTAAAACTAAAAATCATATAGTCTCTACTCCCAGGTACCTGATGGACTTGGCCGAAAAGGGGTCACATTGACTAAAATTTCAAAAATTTTGCAAGAATTTTAGAAGCCAATACATGATGGAATTGAATTGTCTGCAGGTGCTTTACCAAAATTGTAAATTTCATGATCCCAGGATTTCACATTTCATCACTGGTATTGGAGTAAAGTTTACAACAGTTTAGTATCAATTTGAAAATTAAATCAATAAGCATAATTTCTTTTATTTTTTGTTGCAAATAGTTTAAACCTGGTAAAAATGATTAGTATGAGATCATAATCAGGTGGTATGCATATATTGATCCTGGCTGATCCCCAGAGACTGATGGACGGGGCCAAAAAGGGCCAAATTGACTTAAAGTTCAGAGATTAATCTTCTCAACTACACAGATTGTTCTATTACATAATTATAAAAATACTTCATTAACGGAAGTGTTTGTACAGAAAAAAATACAATTTTAAAGTTAAATCATTTAATTCAAATTTGGTTTAGCCTTAGCAAGAGGTAGCAATTATTGTCATTTCAAGTTTACAATTGCATTACATGCGAAATGTTGTCCAAGTTATCTTAACCTTGTGAACAAGATTATTTCTGTGACATTTTACTTGAACAATGTTAAGGTCCTTTGGGCCTCTTGTTATTTACTGTATACCCTTTTTTTACAGGTATACAAGTAGAACTTGAGTACAATGGACAAGTAGTTGTGATCTACAATGGTGTTCGTTACTATGTCTGTAGCTATATATATCCTCCAGTTCCTGATCTTCTCTGTCAGGCCATGGACTTTGAGTAAGTTAAATTCCCTTATTCTTTTTGTCCCCCACCAGTTCAGCTACAGGGTTGGGGAAGAGGCTACAATTTACTTATGTTTCTATTTGTCTGTCTATCTGTCCGTCCATCTGTCTGTCCATCTTTGTATTCAGCTATTATATTTTGTTAGGGTTTGGTTTAGATAACTTGGATTTATACTTTTGCTCAAGGTCTTAAGGTAAGTCATGTATGAATTTATCTGTCACCTTTATTTAAGGTGAGTTGGTGACTGGTTTTTGTCTGTGTCCGTCTGTCACCTTTATATAAGGTGAGTTGGTGACTGGTTTTTGTCTGTGTCTGTCTGTCACCTTTACTTAAGGTTTGTTGGTGACTGGTTTTTGTCTGTGTCCGTCTGTCACCTTTACTTAAGGTTTGTTGTGTGTCTGTGTCCATGTGTCTGTCTGTCATATTAGCAAATCGTTGTTTATAACCCAAACATTGACCTACAATTATAGCATAAATATATAGTAACAATGAATCCTTAGAGACATGATGACCATCATTACAAAAAACAACTGAAACAGTTCATACATACCACGCAAATATGTGATTTATGTTTTATTTTTCAGTTTTGGTTTAATCACTGATTCAATTTATAATGCTTTTGGCAATCCAATGTCTATCTACTGTCAAACCGATCAGCTCGAGCAATGCAACTTCTTCCCGACTTACTGTTCTTATACAGCTGTTCTGACATGTGGTAAGTAAAATAGAATTATCTCCTGTTATTCTGATAAACTGAATGAATGTACCTCACCCAAACTGTTATTACCACACCTGTCCAAAGAGCAGATAAATTTATGCTGTGACACATTGTCTGTCCATAGTAAACTTTTTCCTTCTAAAGACTACTTCTCAATAATCAAAAGACACCTGTTTTTGGTTTGTTGCATGTGTGGATGAAGGACTACCAAGTTTGTTCTAAGTAATAACCTTGATCTACTTTCAAGGTCTCTGGGTTTAATCATGTTAGATTTCTATTTGTCTTCTACTGAATGACCAAAATGCCAAGGTTACTGATATAGGTCTGAGTCTTCAAATAACGTTTTATTATTGTTAAAGTGTGCAGGATTCTGATATTTAATTTGCCTTGATCTTCAAACAATTTCTTACTAACAATTAAAATGTGCAGTTCTCTAATACTGGGCCTAAATCTTCAACCAATTTCTTACAAGCAGTTACAATATACAGGGCTCTGATACTGGGCCTAAATCTTTAAACAATTTCTTACAAGCAGTTACAATATACAGGGCTCTGATACTGGGCCTAAATCTTTAAACAATTTCTTACAAGCAGTTACAATATACAGGGCTCTGATACTGGGCCTAAATCTTTAAACAATTTCTTACAAACAGTTACAATATACAGGGCTCTGATACTGGGCCTAAATCTTTAAACAATTTCTTACAAGCAGTTACAATATACAGGGCTCTGATACTGGGCCTAAATCTTTAAACAATTTCTTACAAGCAGTTACAATATACAGGGCTCTGATACTGGGCCTAAATCTTTAAACAGTTTCTTACAAGCAGTTACAATATACAGGGCTCTGATACTGGGCCTAAATCTTTAAACAGTTTCTTACAAACAGTTACAATATACAGGGCTCTGATACTGGGCCTAAATCTTTAACCAATTTCTTACAAGCAGTTACAATATACAGGGCTCTGATACTGGGCCTGTATTAAGATGCAGTCATAAATGACCATCACTGACTTTCAAGATTCTGGTGGTCAATAAGCAGGACACCAATGGTTCATGACATTATGCTTGTTGCATCCTGGGATGAAGGGCTTTAAGGATTGTTCAAATGAATGACTTTGACCCAATTTCAAGGTCATAGGGATCAAATGAATTAAGGCGTCTCTTCAATTACCCTAAGGCTGTAATGGGTAAAGTCGTGATATTGGGCCTGTAGTGTATGGGGATGAAAGGCTACCCAGATGGTGCAAATGAATCATCTTGACTCACTTTCAAAGTCATTGGGTTCAGATATCATGAAATATTTTAATAACTTCCTTTCACTAAACAGTACTGGGCCTGTCACATGAGTATTGATGTAGTAGCATGCTTTGGAAGTGAGATTTCAAGTTTGCAGAAATAGATTGATTAATTTTACTGACAAAATATTCTTCTAAAGCTCCAGAACTGATGAGTTATTCAAGACTATTAGGCCTCTTGTTTATAGAATTGGAAAGGAAATAATACAATAGATATTTTATCTTAAGTAACATATAGACCACAGCAACCGTGGGGGAAAATCTTTTGCTCAACTTTTCTTTTTTCAGGTCTTAACACTGTTGATTGCGACTTCGATACTATGGCCTGTGGATACAATGTTACCTTTCCATGGCTCCATTTATCTTATCAAGGTCAGTATCATTTGTAGATATTAAAGGGAGATACAGTTTGTTATATTTGGAAGTTTTTGTCTCTTTCCAATATCAAATACCTCACTGTCAAATGCAAAAACATTTTCCGAAGTCATGGTATAGTATTATGAAGTACTCTCTGAAACAATGTATATGTAGTAATGTATTATGGAAAAATTCTCTAAAATAGTATATATTATGAATAATCACTGAATCGATGTATTATGTAGTAAAATGATATTGAAAAATTCTCTGAAATAGGGTAGATATTATGAAGTACTCTCTAAAATAATAAAGATGTGTTCATATTTTGGGGAAAAAAATTGAAATAGTGTTAATATTATGAAGTACCCTCTGATATAATGTAAAAATATCAAGTACACGTAATATAATGGATGAACACTATGAAACACGCTTTAAGGTAATTTTTAAAATAATGCAACAAAGTATGTCCCTCTTAGATGATATAAAAAATATACAATGTGTTTTTGACAGGTGTTATGGGTATTTATGCCTATAATACACAAGAGTGGATAACCTACTCCCTACAGTCTCCTAAAATAACCACTGAAGGCACAGGCAGCCTCCAATGGCGTTATAGCTTAAATGGCACTGGAACTCTGAGAATGGCTGTGGGCTCTGACGTCTGGTGGGAATCCGACCCTGATTTAAATGATGGATGGATATCTGTATGTGTAGATATTCCACAAATTACTAATATGTCTTTTGAGTTCCTGTATACTGCACCAGACATGGATGCTTACTACAGCTACGATCCGATCGTACAGGTGGATGTTGTGAGCCTCTCTGATCATGAATGTCCTGGTAAGTTAGGAAGATCTATAGTGACCCTAGATGTAGTGTTTTATGTTAAAGCTGACGCTTCATCTAAACAATGAAGTGTTTTCTTCATGTAATTTGTTTCGTAGTTATATCAAGGATAATTTATATTTAGAGAAAATGATTGCAATTACATTCTAACTGTTTATTGTGTAATGTTAATTTGTGTCCTGTTTCACTATACAAAAACCTCATCCTATTCAATGGACGAGACCAGTTATTGTAACAGCCAAAACATGGAATTGCCGATAAAAGCATTGTGACATCACGTTACAGCTAGACCAATTAAAACCATCGTGGGAGTTTAAATATTGACCACTTAGCATATAGTTTGGCTGCATGTTCTATCTCGTGAGGTGACATTTGCCAATAATCACCAACTGATCACTACTGTGCTTCCAAATGATGGCAAATATAAAAGGTGGGTTAGATGCCTTTATCCAAGCAAAGTTAATATTGGTTTAGTAGATGGAAATTAAGGTGTACCGTATTTGTTCTATAGGTGTATTTTCTGGGACACCATGAGTAGGTGGAGATTTAGCTGTACCGTATTTGTTCTGTAGGTGTATTTTTTGGGACACCATGAGTAGGTGGAGATTTAGTTGTACCGTATTTGTTCTGTAGGTGTATTTTCTGGGACACCAGGAGTAGGTGGAGATTTAGCTGTACCGTATTTGTTCTGTAGGTGTATTTTCTGGGACACCATGAGTAGGTGGAGATTTAGCTGTACTGTATTTGTTCTGTAGGTGTATTTTCTGGGACACCATGAGTAGGTGGAGATTTAGCTGTACCGTATTTGTTCTGTAGGTGTATTTTCTGGGACACCATGAGTAGGTGGAGATTTAGCTGTACCGTATTTGTTCTGTAGGTGTATTTTCTGGGACACCATGAGTAGGTGGAGATTTAGCTGTACCGTATTTGTTCTGTAGGTGTATTTTCTGTACTGTATTTTTGTTTTAGGGGTATTTCCTGACACACCATGTGACTTTGACTCAGACCCCAAATGTCCATTTGATGTGGCTGATACTCCATGTACCTGGGAGTTCAGTACAGCTTCCAGTATCACACCTTACAAATGGAGAATAGAACAAGGATACTCAGGTCTGACTTACTTTTTATAATATCAAAATAAAATTAAACCACATCATTTCCATAAGGGAAGACATACAGAAACTGTGTTTATGATTGATTCTCTGGAATAGAGAATATAGAATAAGTATAGTATTGACTGATTGGAATACAGAATATCAATTTTGTATGGGTTTAATTAATTTGATTAGAGAATATTACCTCCCGATCTTTGAAAGGTTGATACTTAAAGATATTGTATCTTAAATTGAGAGCTGGACAAGAAGAATAATCACACATTATTTGCTGTGTGGAATAATATTTTGTTAGGTAAATGTGGTTAAAAAATTTATGGTTACTTAAATAGAACAATCATTTTTAAAAAGGTTTTGGAATTTTTGCTGATGCCTCACATGGAGAAGAAGGGGACAAGACTGTAATTGCTGTTGGGCCAGCAAATGTGACAGCTGGTCAGTCATTACGGATGCGGTTACAGAGCAGATCTGGATATTACAACTGGAACAAGACAAGTAAATTAAAGGTACAATGAGTTAGAAAGCAGACAGGTTGTCATGACATGCCCATCTAAAATTTTGATAAGTTTTCCCTGTTTTTTTTTCTCACATAATTTAAAGTTTTCCCATAAAAACTATATCACTTTGTTGTAAGGAAACTACAGTCATCTCTTTTTTGTTTGTTTCTATGTCACTTTCAGACAATTTTGCTGAACACAAAACTGAACAGCACTGATCATTTTGGATTTTCCTCAGTCACCTTCAAGGCATCAAAATTTAGGTTCTTAGCATCACTGATGAGTCCTAGAAGGACGAAACAGCTGTATGATACAGCGTCACTGACGAGTCCTAGAAGGACGAAACAGCTGTATGATGTAGCGTCACTGACGAGTCCTAGAAGGACAAAACATCTGTATGATGTAGCGTCACTGACGAGTCCTAGAAGGACGAACCAGCTGTATGATGTAGCATCACTGACGAGTCCTAGAAGGACGAAACAGCTGTATAATGTAGTTTAATTCATTGTTTGGCTTTACTGTATCCTAACTCTTTAATTTTATAGAAAGGTGCTATTCACTTCTAAATATGTCTTTTGTACAATCTTCAGGTTGAACAATCTTCGACGGAGCTCTATTCAACAGATGTTCCTACAGAAAACCAATTGCATGACATTTGTATACCTATCACCCTCACAGAGGATGGAGCTTATTTTACAATTGAAAGTATTCATGGTTCTGATTACGATATGGATGTCTTTGTCGATGACATACGTGTTGAAAATGAAAGATGTCCGCGTAAGTTAGATAGATCTGTATGATGTGAAAGTGGGAATTTTCAAGTCATTGTCACTTTTTTGTTGAAATGACCATATCTATATTTTCTCAACCCCATTTCATGAAACCCTGATATCGGTCTATCGAGTTTTAGGAGTCCCCATTAATATCCTAATGCTGTGTCTTGAGAAGACATTGAAAAGTTGGAATCATATACACCGTAATGTTATAACATCCCATACTATACCTATTCTAAAGGGATCACTGGTCAAGGTTAAAAGTTCAAAAGGTCACATTTGACAACTTCTATAAATTCATTATATCGTCAATGATGTTTTATCATTATTGTCTGAGTTTGAGGGCATTCAGATCTTAGTGTATTTTTCATGTACATGTATATAATGTGTATTGGGAAATTTTTGTACATATTTTATTTTTTGCAAATTTAACGACTTTTTCAAAATTTCAAGATTTACATGTTTTCTTGTACCTACATAATGTACATGTACATGTGGACACTTTTTAATCAGGAATACTTCTTTGATAAGTAAATACTAGTTGCAGGTAGTTGATATTGAAATGTTACTGTATGATTCTGACTCAATAAACCAGTAGTATTCATTATGAAGTGTTAACATAAGTCTTGTAAGAAGAGAGGTAACTCCAGATAGCTTGTATTGGAATTCAATAGCTTATCTTCTGGCAAGTAATCCTTGTACAATGTCCCCATATGGTAAAATCATCTAAGTTAGATGTAGTGGCATCAATTGTTATTACGTTGCTATGGTAACAAAAAATTAATATTACATGTACTAGCTGTAAGTATTTATAATATAATTGTATTAAAGATATCGCTGGGCCTATGAAATGATAATATTCATATGTACTGTAACACATGATATACTTGTAACAGTCACGGTGAAACAAAAGATAAAAAGATCTATGCTTAGAAACGATTGTAGTCAATAATTTGGTATTCACTTGTTTCACAGTAAAATGAATATCTGAGACTTGAAAAAAAAATGAATAGACAAAAATAAACAAGCAAAAATATTAAACAGATAAAAGGTGTTCTGGCTATATTTCAAACTCTAATCCTAATCCATGCTCCAGATGAGTCGTTTCTTTGTTTAACACCATGAAATTATCGACTGTTTACTCCACAGAACATATGCAGCTAACCTTAAGATAATCTGGTAGTAGGTTGCTACTTCAGGAAAAAGTAGGCAATAAGTTTTTGGAGCAGATACTTCTAAGTCATTAAGATAGTTTGCAATAACGACTCTTTCAAATGTGCATATGCTCTAATTTCTATCAAAATGGCGGGCTGTCAAGAGCAGAAGATGGAAATCTGGGTTTAATAGCACAATAAACTTTGTACAAGTTCACCTTTTGGTCAGATCATCTAATTTACTTACGATGTAGATCAGTTGTTAAGGCATTAGGATCATCAACATGAAAGTAAGGGTTAATATCTAAGTACACTTCTGTAATTATATAAATACTTGTTCAATTTTCTTTTTTTTTTTTTATCCAGATGAAGCTTCTTGCTCGTTTGAGGACAGAAATATTTGTAACTTTGAAGAGAAATCTGAAAACAGTGCTAACTTTAAATGGCAGAGGACATTTTATTGTGGAGGCATTTATGATGTCTCTGCGAACAGATATGGTAAGCATCACAGGTTGGATGTTATAGTGTGGATAAGGAACACTATATGAATATATGTAAATACTAGATAAAGAACACAAGGATCTGTTTCAAATGTAATGATGGTTTGTTTACAGATGGCAAAATGATGTGTGCTGATTTGTGTCCATCATATTCTGAGACTCCTGTCGGGGCTGTGGCTGAACTATCCTCACCGACAATCATGACGGACGATACAGGTAAGACAAATATAACAAGACTCCTGATTTGACATAAGGTGATGATTGCTGTGAAGAAAATGTTGTTTATCTCCTGGCTGCTGTGGTATTCAGTTATAACATCCATACAACAGTGTTCGAGGCTCACGTGGGGCAGTTGCCAGGTACTGACCGCAGGTCGGTGTTTTTCCCCAGGTACTCCGGCTTCCTCCACCATCTAAACCTGGCACGTCCTTAAATGACCGTAGTTGTCGATAGGACGTAAAACAACAATAAACCAAACTAAACCAAACCATACAACATTTTTGTTACAGTATAACCTGTCTAAACTGGGTGTCGCTTGGACCAGAGTGTTGGCTGGTTCATACAAGTGTCTTGTTTGTTAGGATTCACTATCAACACCTAGAATAAATGCTGATTATATACCTAGATATCTGTAATACACACAAAGAAAAAGTACAGAGATATCAACAAATTTATTAAAGAAAAATGTTCAGGTAACTGTCGCACACGTTTTCACTAAATATGGTACATAAAGTCCTTCTATTCAAAGAAGTCAGTCATGGTTTTCTGCATGTAATAAGCAGACTTTTTGTGTACAATAATTTTTTCTGTCATTGTTTTCAATTTACAAATGTGTTTTAAGTAACGATCGTCTTTGTTAAAGGCAAAGAAGTTTTTGGAGATGTATAAAGACGGCTGTTTAGGTCATGTCTGACGCGTAGTGCAAAGTGTCAGCCTCAGGCTCATTAGCTTCATCGTCATCCTGTGTTTTGTCATTTAGAAAGTCACCAAATCTCTTTCCCTGTCACCAGAGAAAGCCTCCTTGGTTTCTTATTTCTCTTTGATATCACATGCGGCATTCATATTTGTGGCATTTACATTGTATATGTCAGAGGTGAGATAGTCGAATGTTGTTGTCTGGATCAAACTCTGCATACGTGCACTCTTGATATGTTCTCAAGTGGGGCTCACGATTCGGAGACCGACCTGAGTGAAACACTTCGCAATAGTAGGGGGGTTCTGTTTCCATCCGCGATTCACCAATCCAGTGAATACAGTCATATAACATTCACTGACTTCGTGATTTCAGCAGCCTTCTAAGATTGATCTAGAAATCACCAATAAATCACCCACGAGTATTTATTCAATTTTTTCAATTATGCTGTAATTCAATAGTATTTATTAAAAATGAAATGTTTACGCAAGTCTTATAAGAAGGGAGGTAACTCCACAATGCTTGAATTGGTATTTAATAGCTTATGTTTTGGCAAGTAATTCTTGTACAATGGCCCCAAGTTCCAAGTGTAGACTTCAGAAGTATCAGTAGGACCTCTAATTGATAAACATTTCAATCCACAGAGGAAATGTCCATCGAGTATTACTTCGTGCAGAGAGGAGAGGTAGAACGCTTTGATGTAGAAATTTATTCTGAAAAGTCACGGAGCATATTGTCCATCGAATCTTCATATGGTGACCTTGGTTACCAGTGGCTCAGGATGTGTATTGACCTTCCTAAAAACGATAATGTATCTGTGCTTTACAAAGCAACTCATGGTAACGGATGTAATGGAATGTTTGCAGTGGATAACTTCACAGTGAATTATAAATCCTGTCCAAGTAAGTGTTGTAATAGCCAACAAGCTACCAATAATCCAGGGCTAATCTGTTTTAAAAAATTAGATCTAGCTACCAATAATTCAGGGTTAATCTGTTTTAAAAAATGAAATTTAGCTACCAATAATCCAGGGTCTTGCAAATCTGTTTTAAAAACTTAGATCTAAACTTCACGTTTTTTTTTTTTTTTTTTAAACATTTTTTTTTTTTTCAAAATTGCTAACTCCCTTTAAAGTATCATTGGTTCCATCTTTAAATGTTAGCTTCCCTGGTGAAAAATGACAAGTGAGTTAATGCTTTATGGTATGGTGTCTGTCATTTCCTTCAATTAACTTTTTCATGAAATCGCTAAAAGTCATGAAGAGATAAGAAGACTTCCATAACCAAATTTAGTCAGAAGCATCCTTTGGGATCAGGGGAACCAATTTTATAGAAAGGGTAAATTTGAGCCCTCTGCAAAAACAGGACTTATTTCAGGATATTTAGCAAATGTTTTTAAAATTCTTTTGTAAGAATGACAGGATTTGTCTGAATTTGATCTGAAGCATTCTTGAGGGATAAAATGGTTTTTTCAATTTTGAATCTTTTAAATTAAATCTATAAAAATGGTCTTTTTCTGTTGGCATAAATATATTTTGTCTCAAAATCAGCCCTTACAGAAGGGGACCTAATTTTGTAAAACAAAGTAGCTAGGTCTAGGCCTGAGGTATCAGGCCCAATGGGGGAAATATAATAAAATGTTCAAAATCTTTTTCAATCAAAAGGAATGGCATGATTTTGTCAAAATTCAGTCTAAAGCATCCCTGCGGCAAGGGACTCAACAAAGTCTCTTGTTTAGTAACTTTATCAGCATATTAACTAAGTTTCTTCTTTTAATTTTACTATATATTTTGTAACTGTTTCTTTCATATAATTTTGATATGATATTTTCCAAATATTACATCACTGCAATAGGTGATTATCCATTGTTACATCAAAGACAGTAAGGGCTTTAGACAAAGTGAAGTCAACAACACATGCAGGGCCAGGAAGCACTTAATTTGTGAATTATGGTAAAATGAATTAACATGGAAAAATTTCGAGTATAACTGGTACAAGGGCGAAAATAGTCTGGAATGAAAATATCCTGTAATACAGTTTTGATTTCACTTGTGGACTAGGATCAATATCATACATACTTTGTTTGCATGAGACAATTAATATTCAAATGATACTTCTTACTTCGAATGATAACACAACTTGATAATGAAATGAGGATTATGATGAAAATTGTCACACCGACAGACATCAGTGTTCTGGTGATTTTTCTAACCCTTGCTGTCAATAAAACACTAATTTACATGAATTATTTTTTTTGTAAACTTTTAGAGCCCTTGATTGATTTCTGTGGATTTGAGCATTTGTATTCTTGCCGCTTCCAATCCAACTGTACAGAAGGCTCAAAGTTCCAGTGGCAAGTTGGTACAGGTAGCACACCATCAAATGGGACTGGTCCTATAGGGGATGGTCAAGGAAACCCACATGGTAAGGGAGACAACTTTATATCAAATTTCTTATTTTTAATATCATTGAATATTTGACTTGCCATTGTTGAGTTTAACTCACTGTTTAACACATGAGAATTAAAGCGCCCCATGTTTTATCAGGACAGTCAGTTGGTGTAATGGTGACACACTTGCCCGCCATCTTTCTTGTTTTTGATTTTCTGACAGGAGGTGATAAAAAGATGCCTGTAATATGCCAATTTGTTATGTCAACCTAACTTGTTTCAACTATTTTTGGAATTAAATTTGATGTTTTTTATAGCATATTTCATGTCAATTTGTTACAACTGTCTTCCTTTCAGAAATTGTGATGTACTTAATGGGAAATTGGCATGCTACAGGGATCAAGATATCATATTCATTTTTTTAAATAGTTTCCAGTTTCACTAATTGTTGTATTTAAAGAAACTTTTCAATTTTATAATTTGCTAAATAATTGAAAAATACACTGGTTAAATCATTTTGTTTGAATATCTTGAGCAATGTTGAAATGAATAAATTCATGAAAAAAAAAATACTGAATAGACGTGCATGTGGTTTAAAATTGGATTTCATGAATACAAGGCATAGATAATCGACTATCAAATAGTTACTTCTAAAGTTGCATATTTAGCTGTTTACTTGTATCAAAAGTCAATTCTCATCGTGTCAGAAACACACTACTAACATATACATAAGTAAAATCTACTTTACAATAAGATATGCTTCATGAATCTGACCTCATGTTGCAGGAAGTTTCTTGTACGTAGAAGGTACACATGGAAAAGCAGGACACACAACCTCGGCATGGTCTCCAGAGGCCGACACCTCAAAATACAACAATCCAGCATTGCACTTTAAGTTTCACATGAATGGTATTCAGATGGGTGACCTAACAATTACTGTTCAAGATCGGATAGCCTCTACTACATTTTCTCAAACTCAGACTGGCCAGCTGGGTGAACACTGGATGAGAGGATGTATGGATTTTACCCCCAGTACTAAGACTGTTGTGGTCTTTACTGCTTTTCACAAAGGAGGGCTTCTTAATGATATAGCAATTGATGACATTGTAGTCGAAGAAGGTCCTTGTCAAGGTATGTTGACGAGAAATACTCAGGGGTCCTTGTCAAGGTATGTTGACGAGAAATACACAGGGGTCCTTGTCAAGGTATGTTGACGAGAAATACACAGGGGTCCTTGTCAAGGTATGTTGATGAGAAATACACAGGGGTCCTTGTCAAGGTATGTTGACGAGAAATACACAGGGGTCCTTGTACAGGTATGTTGACGAGAAATACACAGGGGTCCTTGTCAAGGTATGTTGACGAGAAATACACAGGGGTCCTTGTCAAGGTATGTTGATGAGAAATACACAGGGGTCCTTGTCAAGGTATGTTGACGAGAAATACACAGGGGTCCTTGTCAAGGTATGTTGACGAGAAATACACAGGGGTCCTTGTCAAGGTATGTTGACGAGAAATACACAGGGGTCCTTGTCAAGGTATGTTGACGAGAAATACACAGGGGTCCTTGTCAAGGTATGTTGACGAGAAATACACAGGGGTCCTTGTACAGGTATATTGACGAGAAATACACAGGGATCCTTGTCAAGGTATGATGACGAGAAATACACAGGGGTCCTTGTACAGGTATGTTGACGAGAAATACACAGGGGTCCTTGTCAAGGTATGTTGACGAGAAATACACAGGGGTCCTTGTCAGGTATGTTGACGAGAAATACACAGGGGTCCTTGTCAAGGTATGTTGACGAGAAATACACAGGGGTCCTTGTCAAGGTATGTTGACGAGAAATACACAGGGGTCCTTGTCAAGGTATGTTGACGAGAAATACACAGGGGTCCTTGTCAAGGTATGTTGACGAGAAATACACAGGGGTCCTTGTACAGGTATATTGACGAGAAATACACAGGGATGCTTGTCAAGGTATGATGACGAGAAATACACAGGGGTCCTTGTACAGGTATGTTGACGAGAAATACACAGGGGTCCTTGTCAAGGTATGTTGACGAGAAATACACAGGGGTCCTTGTCAGGTATGTTGACGAGAAATACACAGGGGTCCTTGTCAAGGTATGTTGACGAGAAATACACAGGGGTCCTTGTCAAGGTATGTTGACGAGAAATACACAGGGGTCCTTGTACAGGTATGTTGACGAGAAATACACAGGGGTCCTTGTCAAGGTATGTTGACGAGAAATACACAGGGGTCCTTGTACAGGTATGTTGACGAGAAATACACAGGGGTCCTTGTCAAGGTATGTTGACGAGAAATACACAGGGGTCCTTGTCAGGTATGTTGACGAGAAATACACAGGGGTCCTTGTCAAGGTATGTTGACGAGAAATACACAGGGGTCCTTGTCAAGGTATGTTTACGAGAAATACACAGGGGTCCTTGTCAAGGTATGTTGACGAGAAATACAAAGGGGTTCTTGTCAAGGTATGTTGACGAGAAATACACAGGGGTCCTTGTACAGGTATGTTGACGAGAAATACACAGGGGTCCTTGTCAAGGTATGTTGACGAGAAATACACAGGGGTCCTTGTCAGGTATGTTGACGAGAAATACACAGGGGTCCTTGTCAAGGTATGTTGACGAGAAATACACAGGGGTCCTTGTCAAGGTATGTTGACGAGAAATACACAGGGGTCCTTGTCAAGGTATGTTGACGAGAAATACACAGGGGTCCTTGTCAAGGTATGTTGATGAAAAATACACAAGGGTCCTTGTACAGGTATGTTGATGAGAAATACACAAGGGTCCTTGTAAAGGTATGTTGATGAAAAATACATAAGAAAGGGAAGCAGACAAAATGCTGTTATTTTTGGGTTTTATCAAAAGTTCATTGACAGCTGTGGCAACCATATTGTAACATATTTTCATGACCATGATTCTCCTGAACAATATCCATTTTAAACTTCATCTCAAGATTTTCAAGTGGGATTGACTTAAAATGATCCACAGATGGTTCTAACCAAATGTTGTTATGTTTGGGTAGGTCCAAAATTCAATATGGCCTCCTTGGCCGCCATCTTGAAAGCACATTTCAAAAATATGGACGATGACATTGAGCTGAAAATTTGTAAGAATGTTGAGAAACTGAAATGAGGAATGTCTTTTGCTTTTAATATTAAATATTCCAAACTGTT
Organism: Ylistrum balloti; assembly: GCF_031769215.1. NCBI lineage: Eukaryota > Metazoa > Mollusca > Bivalvia > Pectinida > Pectinidae > Ylistrum > Ylistrum balloti. The sequence goes on along the minus strand of NW_026781937.1, from coordinate 274,345 downwards.
TTAATCAGTCAATGACTATTTCTACTACCAATAATTCTGCTATATCAAATGAGCATCAAGGCTAATAGGCCTCTTCCCAGTGTATGCCAGCCTATCCTAGTTGGAGTATTGTAAACCTAGCTATGGTATGTTTTTCCCTGTTTTTCATTTCTTAAATCTATTATCAGTTACCTATGAATCTTGTTTATGTCTGTAACAGTGCAATCTGCTGCTTGTGAGTTTGAGACACCCTTCCTTTGTGGATATCTGAATGTATCTGATGGCCTTTTTGGAGGCGAGGCCTGGTACTCGGTACTTTATGACAACAAGTCCAATGTGGCTGCAGTTGCAGCTGTTAATCGAACAGGTAACTCAATATGTCTTCTGTCTATATACATGTAACTCAATATGTCTTCTATCTATATACAGGCAACTCAATATGTCTTCTGTCTATATACACCTGTCACTACTGTTTATCATACAGGTAACTCAATATGTCTTCTGTCTATATACAGGTAACTCAATATGTCTTCTGTTTAAATACATCTGTCACTATTGTTTATCATACAGGTAACTCAATATGTCTTCTGTTTATATACAGGTAACTCAATATGTCTTCTGTCTATATACACCTGTCACTACTGTTTATCATACAGGTAACTCAATAACTCAATATGTCTTCTGTCTATAATACAGGTAACTCAATATGTCTTCTGTCTATACAATCTGTCCCTACTGTTTATCATACAGGTAACTCAATATGTCTTCTGTCTATATACAGGTAACTCAATATGTCTTCTGTCTATATACACCTGTCACTACTGTTTATCATACAGGTAACTCAATAACTCAATATGTCTTCTGTCTATATACAGGTAACTCAATATGTCTTCTGTCTATATACATCTGTCCCTACTGTTTATCATACAGGTAACTCAATATGTCTTCTGTCTATATACAAGTAACTCAATATGTCTTCTGTCTGTATACACCTGTCACTACTATTATCATACAGGTAATTCAATATGCCTTCTGTCTATATACAGGTAACTCAATATGTCTTCTGTCTATATACACTTGTCCCTACTGTTTATCATACAGGTAATTCAATATGTCTTCTTTCTGTATACCTGTCTTATTATGGTTACAGGATCTTTCATGTTTACGGATGGGAAGTCTGCAGCTGCCAAATTATTGTCCCCACCTATTTTGAGCAACGGGACCACCTGTGTCCAATTTGACTGGTTTGTGTCACCAACTTACAGTCCATACTATTACAATGATAAATCAGGTTTGTCCTTATATGTCACCAATCAGAAAGGTGGCAGGAGCTACATCTGGGAGCAGCATACTTCTGACTCAACAGCAATGTGGAATCATGGACAGTTTCAGATAGACCTCGACCATGATATAAACCGCATCATGATCACAAAGTCTGACCCCTATGCCATGTCAGGTGTAGACAGCCTCAAAATTACAAAAGGGAGCTGTCCAGATTTAGGTGAGACATTACTGAGAGTAAATCACACTGGTTATGGTAACCTTATTGAAAAATTTATAGTCTGATTTAACCCATATTTACAAAATGTAGTAGAAAATGGAAGAAATTCTTATAAGAAATGGTCAGCTGTGAGAGAACACTAAACACCAAAAATTATAAATATGTCTTCCTTTGAAAAGGAAAATTATAAAATGTCTCTGGGTTTAATCTTAGAAGTTGTTTGATATAAGACAGGAAATTTGTTGTTACTTCTAATTTTGAAAAAAAAATCATTTGAAAAAATACCGGGTAATGTAAATGGAGAATTAAGATTGTCTCATTAGAAATTGGATGGGATTCCAGAGCTTTAGAGATAAATTCAAAAATCTTCAGCTGAAAAGAAAAAAATGTGTGCTTTATTTGATGCAGTAAAGAAGAAATTTTCAGAATTTCTTGAAAAAAAAAAGACTTGATATGAAATCATTGAACAGATTAATGGATTAGATTTTGATTCGTTAGAAATTTTGAAGCTTAAAGATTGGGTAACTTTCATATTGATTTCGAATTTGAAGGATAAGTTTCTATAACAAGTAAGGCTTTTGTACACATAGATGAAATGTTTTGCTATGCGGTGGAGGATCTTGATGCATGTCTACATTGCATTATATATTTTTATGTAAGAAATGTATAGGTGTATCAGAATACAAAATTCATGAGTTTTAGATAATTCCAGACCACCCTACAGAATTTTTTTACTTTTAAGAGAAATGATACTGATATAGTTATAGTTCTTAAATTATAATTAAAACAAATTACAAAAAAAAAGTATTGGTGACGAGTTTTGACACCTAAAACTTCAAAATTTAAAATGTTCATTTTGTAAATTGTCAGAAGTTATCTGTTCATCGACTGAAATCTAAATGTGGACAAACTCTGGTAATTAATATATATGCATGCTAAGTAACAGACATTCCAATAAAAACAAAATTAAATATTGTAGAATTATTTTTCTTGTAAGAGATATAAATCAAATATGACTTTATGGCACAGTCTAACAATGTGAGGGATGAAGATAAGATAAAACACCACACTGTTTATATTTTGATAAAAGTTGGATAAATGCCCCATATATTTTACAACCAATCTTAAACATTGTTTACTGATTCTCATTTTAATAACCATCCAGCAGTCGGTAAAAAGAATTTTTCTGTGCTGCTGGTACAAAAGTACTGAGTCATTGCAGATTATGACAAATTAAAATTAAGACAGGGGAAATAACTCATTGTATATTTGCAGATTAATGTCTTTTTCGTTGAGACACATTTCCAGTTTCATTTTATTTTAGGATCAGTTACATCACACGTACGTGATGTTAGATTTCCCCAAATTCTTTATAGTTGAACATTAATGTTTAATTATTGCTGTTTTTGTCAGATCATATCAAGTAAAATGAATATTTGTCAAATTTGTCTTAAATGATACAAAGCAAAGAGCAATAGAAAAATATTATCAGGTTGATGAAATCAGGTAAGCTATTATTGATATTTGTTTGGTATTGCTTGTCAGAAAATTACATGTTTACATATCAGTTGTTATTTATAAATGAATTTTATCTTCAGATTGTGCCGATGATCAATTTCGCTGTTCAGATCGCTGTATTGCTATGGACAAAAAATGTGATAAAATACAGAACTGTTTTCTAGGGGAGGATGAAAGCGGTTGTGGTAAGCTTCATTTTGTAAATTATGTTTCAAGTGAAGAATTGGAAGAAACATGTTATGTATTTGTTTGTATCTGCTTTATAAAACTGTACAAATCTGATAGACTTTAGTGGTTAGTACCTGTCGTCTATGGAGTTCTGTTAGAATCCTTCAGATCCACCTATCTTGTACGGATACATCTACCAACTAGTACCACTCACAGGACGTTGGTTCTACCGATACATCTACCAACTAGTACCACTCACAGGACGTTGGTTCTACCGATACATCTACCAACTAGTACCACTCTCAGGATGTTGGTTCTACCGATACATCTACCAACTAGTACCATTCACAGGACGTTGGGCTCCTCCACCTCTTTTTCTTTTCTCAAATCTGATAGTTGTGATATTTTAGTTTTTGAACTGTTGTCCATAAGTCCATGAACAGTTCTTGTTATCGCTGTTTCATAATAAGTACTAGATCTTTTTCAAATTTTACATGTAGACAGCCCTTGGTTTGCTGTACATGTTTATTTAAATTGCGACTCATCAAAAAAACAAAATGGCCTACAGATTTGGAATGTTGATATTTTCATTTTGCTATTTCTTTAGAAATACAGAAAGGATCATTCTCAAATTTTATATACATTTCGTATTATGGGACTGATTTGAATAACAAAATGGTATACAGGCAGACATCTTGGATTATAAGAGTTGTGGTTGGTTAAATTTCCATATCATAAGAAATTCTGGATGGATTGATACATATTTTCAAATTTTCATGTAATTGTTGCCTTAATGGTTCTAAGTGATGGATATTTGATATTTAGAGGGATGGGAAAGAAGAAAAAAGGGAACTGATCCAGTTTATAAGGAAGTAAATAAAGATCATACATTTTATCTTAGATCCTGGGAATTTTTAAATTAATTTGAATTTAATTACCTCTGTAGCCTTATAGTCTATTCAGCAGAACTACTAGAACACCAAGATATACAGGGTTTTCTCTAATTGTCTCTTTTAGTAGATACCTAAGCTCATTCCAAAGGATTTGTTCCTCTGTCTTTTCCTATTGGAAAGGAGCTTAATAGAAATAATGAACCAGTTGATGGCCTACAGGTATACAGAGAGTCTGTGTACAACTTACTTGTGTAAATAGGTATTTGAATATATGTTACAAACGTCATTATTCATCGTGTGCCTTCGTATGGATTTGAACCCGGTGTAGCATGGTATTGTGAAGTATGGGAAAATTAATCAGGGTCAAAATACCATAATGGCGAAGTGAACTGCGGCTCACTTTACCATGGGCTTCAATTTATCATACTTCACCAGGCTTACAAGTCTGACACTCAAACGTTAGAGATAAAGAGATGTTCGACTATCTAGCTGAACAGTATATTACAGCTAGTATATACTAGGGTTACATACATGTAAAGCTAAAACATGAACTAAAAAAAAGCCAGATCCTATATGTATTATATAATAATCTTAAGGAAATATTTGAGAGCTACATCAAAGTACCTGTTCTCAATCATGACACTCTGATGACGGTGAAGTGAAGGATCCACATCTTTTTGTATATTGCAGGAAGAAACATAGCATGTGACTTTGAGACAACATACCAATGTGGCTATAGAAATGTGACGGGAAGCTTCTTCGCTTCAGTGAAGTCTGTGTACACCGAATCAGAATTTGTAAAAGCACGTTCACCTGGAGGTATATTAAAATGAATGAAGATGGTAACTTTAGTTCTCATAGAGTTGGTGTTAACGATAGTAAAACAGATTGATTGTTACATGGTATGTTTGAATAAAACATTTGTCCGTATTTCACACCCTATATTTATATGTATATATATACATTTATAAACATATACTTATTTTATATATATACATGTCACTTATAACATTACTCTTTACTAGCCCACCGCCATCAGATCCTGGGCAATTCAAATCACCCTATGTCTATGGTCCATCGACCGTCCATCTGTAAACAACTTTTGTCATCACTATTTCTTGAGAAGTACTGGATGGATCTTTCTCAAATTTCATATGTATGTTTCCCGTGATCCCTAGTTGTGCCTGTTTGATTTTGGGACTGATGAAACAAAATGGTTGACAAGTGGCCATCTTTGATTTTGACTGTAAGATTTTTATCGCTATTTCCTGAGAACTACGACATAGATCATGCTTAAATTTCCTGTGTAAGTTTCCCTTGGTCCCTAGTTGTACCTTGATTTAGGAAATGATCAGAAAAAAAGACTTCCAGGCAACCATATTGGATTTGGCAGGTAAAGATATTTTTTTGCTATTTCTATAGAGGAATGTTCAAATTGCTTATTATTAAGAGAAAAAAATGAGAAGAGAAAAAAGGGAAAAGATCCAATTTTCAAAGAGCAAATAAACCAGTGTGGGCACCAAGATCCCTCTGGGATCTCTTGTTAGGTCATGAAATATATTCAAATCAATTCAAATGTGTATCCAACCTTGTGTGGAAATCAAGCCATACAGATTACAATATGTCTCATATTATTATCATAGTGCAATACATATTTTCACAATGGTTCAGGTGTTTGTGAAGTTGCTAATAGTTTGTGAAAAAAATGTAATTTTTGTACGGGAAGTTATAAAGCGGACTAGACTTTCCTTCTGAATTATTTTATTCTCATGGTAGCGTACTCTTGCTATTTTTTTCCACCCTTCAAAATTGAAAATTAGAGAAGACTTTCATCCTAACACATTTAAAATACTCCAGAGTATTCCAATATAGAAGTAAAACATTAACAATGAAGTCTTTTATAACTCTCCAAAATTGTAAAAGATTTCAGGAAATGTTTTGTGTGTACTTTCTATCAATTTTTAAACAAGTTTGATTTATTTCTAGGGTAATTATTTCACCACTATTTTAACACTTATTTTATTGAAGGCATCAGAATGCAGTTTATTAAATGTATTCTACCTGTGATACAAAGAAAGAAAACGGCATTACATATCGTTGGCACTTATGGAAAGACGATTGCTTGAATCAATCACATACTTACAGCAGCAAGCTTCTTCATTTGTTCATTTGACTCAAACAATCATCTAAATTTCAAATTATTATCTCAAATTTTGAGACGTAACTGCAAATTTAAAGTTAGTATTTTAAATTGTCAAGTTATGAAGTCAAAATTTCAAGTAACTAACAAGAAAGATAATTTTTTTTCCTTCTTTTCCCCAATGTTCATCCATACTTTTATGTTGTGTTTTATATAGCCATGAAAGCAACAAAAGTTTCTTCAAAGTATCAGAGCATAATTGAATGAAGGATTCAAATAATTGGAAAACATCTTTTTATCTCCTACTTTTTGAACAAAAACAAGGATCTTGATTTGAGAATGTCACAGAGTTATTCCACATTGGTTTTGGTACAATTGCCTCAACTGAATGTGAAAAGATATCAGTTAAAATTTGGTTTAAAGGTATATCTTTCATTCCTTTAGTATGCATGCAACCACAGACATCATCTGTCAATGCTTACTCCTAATTAATTAAGTATTCTGCCAATCAGTTTTTGTGCAATAACTTCACTAAATATAGCTGGATTTCAAGAGAATTCTGTTTACAAATGTATATTTCAATGATTCTATAGCCGGACTTTAGTTGTCACACAAGTAAAATATTGAATGTGGGAGGAATACATTCCATGAATATATGTCAACATTTATAGTCTGATCAGCTTATCAAAAGCAATGGCTGATAACAAGAATTTCAGTCTAAAGTAAAAATGCTTTACACGTTTCCATCCACACAGGCACATTTCTTGGTTTTTACTCCGACCATGGTTCTAGACAAAACTGGTACTCTAATGCTTATTTGAAGTCACCAAAGATGAAAATCAATGAAACAATGTGTCTGCGGTTCTATTACTTTGGTAGTGTCAGTAGCTTCCGAGTCACTGCTGAAAATACAGACAGTACCTTTTCTGATAATGGTATTCCTCATGGAAATGAATGGAGGCCGGGACAGGTAAAATTACTTGATAAATAAGATCCAATGCATAATAGACTGCAGCCATTTTGTTAGGCATATTATTCCCTGAGAAGCATAATGGCAGCCTGGCCAGGAAAATATACTCAATGAATATAACCGATATGTGATTTTTTTCCAAATGGAATGAACTATTTGAATTTTATAGCAAGTCATGATACAGACATTTCAAGAGAGAATGTAACTTCATGGTTAATCTATATTAGTACATAAAATTTACAGAGAGACTTGTCATAAAGTTTGAGTTTATAGATACCTGGATAGCTTTTCACCAATTATTGGAAATGTGTCATTTTGTGTTTCAGGTAACTCTCATGTCTGGAGAAATAGATGTAATGTTTATGGTAACCATGCGGTCTTACTTTGATTCCTATTACTTTGGACTGGATGAGATAACATTGACACCTGGGAATTGTTCTGAGCCTATGGGTGAGTCATTCAGGATTCCTTTGAGTCCAGTTCAGTTTGACAACTGGGAATTGTTATGAGCCTATGGGTGAGTCATTCAGGATTCCTTTGAGTCCAGTTCAGTTTGACACCTGGGAAATACTATAAACCTTTAGGTGAGTCATTCAGGATTCCTTTGAGTCCAGGGCAACTACCTAATAATGCAGAATATTGTTGTCTTCTGTAAAATCATTTGATAATCATGTTTTTATTCTGGTCATGTTCCATTGATCTTGAATTTCTCTTGTGCGCTTCCCGGAGGTCTGATATTGCCTCTTACCTATAGCACTACTGTATGTAACCACAATTACGCCCTTGTCCACAAATAAGACCGCTGCAGTTTGGCAGCATGATCAATTTCAAAACAGTAAGCTTAAAGTGGTTAACAAATGAGCCCTCTCCAAATTACACAAGGGAAGGAAATGTATCTGAGCATAGAGAATGAACTAAGAGTTTTAATGGGTGTGGGTTTTTTTCTAGTTTGGCCTATGTCTGCTTCCAACATAAAGTATTAATTGAGAGATTTAATATATATTTTTTCATGATTCCTATGAGTTTCCCTTCTGCTTTCCTAACTGAAGCCTGTCGCTGCTTCCCTTCTCTCTATCACAATGAGGTCTGTGGCTGCTTCACTTTCCTGTGTCACAATGAGGTCTGTTGCTGCTTCGCTTCCCTGTGTCACAATGAGGTCTGTGGCTGCTTCGCTTCCCTGTGTCACAGTGAGGCCTGTGGCTACTTTCCCTTCCTCTGTCACAATGAGGTCTGTGGCTGCTTCGCTTCCCTTTGTCACAATGAGGTCTGTGATTGCTTCGCTTCCCTGTGTCACACTGAGGCCTGTGGCTGTTTCCCTTCCCTCTGTCACAATGAGGCCTGTGGCTGCTTTCCTCCTCTGTGTGACATTGAGGTCTGTGGCTACTTTCCTTTCCTGTGTCCCATTGAGGCCTGTGGCTGCTTACCTTTACTTTGCCACATTGAGGCCTTGTGACTGTTTCCCTTCTGTCTGTCACACTGAGGCCTGAGGCTGTTTCCCTTCCCTCTGTCACACTGAGGCCTCTGGCTGCTTCCCTTCTCACTGCCACACTGAGGTCTGTGGCTGCTTTCGTTCTATCTGCCACACTAAGGCCTGTGGCTGCTTTCCTTCTATCTGACACACTAAGGCCTGTGACTGCTTTCCTTCTAATTGCCACACTAAGGCCTGTGGCTGTTTTCCTTCTTATTGCCACACTAAGGCCTGTGGCTGCTTTTCCTTCTAATTGCCACACTAAGGCCTGTGGCTGCTTTCCTTCTATCTGCCACACTGAGGCCTGAGGCTGTTTCCCTTCTATCTGCCACACTAAGGCCTGTGGCTGCTTTCCTTCTATCTGCCACACTGAGGCCTATGGCTGTCTCCCTTCTATCTGCCACACTAAGGCCTGTGTCTGCTTTCCTTCTATCTGCCACACTGAGGCTGTTTCCCTTCTATCTGCCACACTAAGGCCTGTGGCTGCTTTCCTTCTATCTGCCACACTGAGCCCTGTGGCTGTTTCCCTTCTATCTGCCACACTAAGGCCTGTGGCTGCTTTCCTTCTATCTGCCACACTGAGGCCTGTGGCTGCTTTCCTTCTAATTGCCACACTAAGGCCTGTGGCTGTTTTCCTTCTTATTGCCACACTAAGGCCTGTGGCTGCTTTTCCTTCTAATTGCCACACTAAGGCCTGTGTCTGCTTTCCTTCTATCTGCCACACTGAGGCCTGAGGCTGTTTCCCTTCTATCTGCCACACTAAGGCCTGTGGCTGCTTCCCTTCTATCTGCCACACTGAGGCCTGTGGCTGCTTTCCTTCTAATTGCCACACTGAGGCCTGTGGCTGCTTTCCTTCTATCTGCCACGCTGAGGCCTGTGGCTGCTTTCCTTCTAATTGCCACGCTAAGGCCTGTGGCTGCTTTCCTTCTATCTGCCACACTGAGGCATGTGGCTGCTTTCCTTCTACTGCCACACTAAGGCCTGTGGCTGCTTTCCTTCTATCTGCCACACTAAGGCCTGTGGCTGCTTTCCTTCTCCCTGCCACACTAAGGCCTGTGGCTGCTTTCCTTCTCCCTGCCACACTAAGGCCTGTTGAAGTTCTGGTATAGAGATATAAACAAGATACCATTGAAATAGAGTTATATAGTTTAACAACATAAAACCTTCTAAGCATATAAGATGTTTTGTTGAAATTGATGTTAAAAAGAATTTTATTTCTTGTACAGATTGTGAAGATGGCATGGAATGCGGAGGGATTTGTATACCTGCTTTGGCTCTTTGTGATAACATTATAGATTGCTATGATGGTAGAGACGAGAGTGATGCTACCTGTCGTAAGTGCTGAGAATATACAGCAGTTTAAATTTGATTTTCTTTCTTTTATACCGCTACAATCACTTGACAATCACGTCCCACAAGTCATGCAATCACAAGCAGGTTTTTTACATTTAGAATTACGTAATGCTTAAAGTTCATTTGATAAATCTTTTAACTAGTTCCTTTGTAAATGTATTAATAGGAATGAGAAGTACTGTATATCACAAATCTAAAAACAAGTGCAAATACAACACTGTTTCAAATACTGAGCTATTTCCAGGACATACTCTTGCTGCTAGGTAGAATACAGGACTTCTGGGTGAGAGAACGAACATACTTCTATTGCAATATTTTAATATTCATATACAACGGGCACTATTAACAAAGCGATACAAAATGGCTAATCAAAATATATGGCATCAAGTTTACACTTATTAATGTCTTTTATGTTCCAGTTGTTTGAGCCTAATTCAGAGCCTTATTTTTGTTATCGGTACTAAATATGAAGGATATTCATATCATAATTAACATTTTTTTTCAGACTGTTAGTTTCCTGCCTTGCTAGGATGCTATTAAACACCCTGATAGTTCTAGATCTAATTTATTTTCACAGCCATAATTTTGTATCATTGGAACAGGTTTAGCAATATTTATTTGATTTTGTTAGAACGGACTGAAGGTTTACCATATACTATGATAACATACCCATAACGGACTGTTTTGTTTTACAGCTAGGAATCTCACCTGTGATTTTGAAGATCGTTACGTGTGCGGATACACTTTGGATTCACCATGGGTTCGTAGGAGGGCCGGCCCAGGAACTATACCTTCCTATGACAAAACCAAGGGTGACTCAACAGGTAGCTTTAATTTATGTCTACTTGTATAAACATCGTTCAATATCCAGTAACATTTTGTTTGGGACAACTACACTTATATCTGACATCTTTACTATGCTTAATAGGCACTGCAATGACCATTGGTGAAAAAAAACGTTAAATACACACATAGCAAGAAAATAGTGAAATTCTTCACTTAGATATGGCCATGGTAATTTCTACCCCACCACCCATATTTTTTGTTATTTTTGTTTCAATGAAATGAATTCTGAAAATTAGAAAAAAAATTGAGAAAAAAGTAAGAAAATATAGAACTACTTCACTTTACCATAGGCTTTACAAAGGTGAAATGAATCACACTTAATTTTACCATGGGAGAGTTTGTTTCATCAAAATGGTGAAATGAACAACACTTAATTTTACCATGGGAGAGTTTATTTCATCAAAATGGTGAAATGAACAACACTTAATTTTACCATGGGAGAGTTTGTTTCATCAAAATAGTGAAATGAACAACACTTAATTTTACCATGGGAGAGTTTGTTTCACCAAAATGGTGAAATGAACAACACTTAATTTTACCAAGGGAGAGTTTGTTTCATCAAAATGGTGAAATGAACAACACTTAATTTTACCATGGGAGAGTTTGTTTCACCAAAATGGTGAAATGAACAACACTTAATTTTACCAAGGGAGAGTTTGTTTCATCAAAATGGTGAAATGAACAACACTTAATTTTACCATGGTTACTGTATCAAAATACTACACAGGACCTATGGGCCTCTTGTTACAGATCCAGCATTGATGTGAGCAAATACACACATGTCAATACATTTAGAAATATTTTCTAGGTTTATTGATGTATATGATGTACTACAGTACTTAGGCAAAAATTGTGTTTTATTTCTCATATATGTTAAAAAAAAAAAAAAATAGCATAACTTTTTTAATGTCAAATGATTTTTGAATTTATTTTTTATTTATAAAAAAGTATAGCCTTTCAGTAATAACAGTACTTTGACTGATCACTACAATAGGGGAAAAATGTATTTTGCTTATTTTAACATAATATTACATATATCTGTTTGTCTGCTGTGTTAATGTAGAGTAACTTCATGCACTGTTGATGTCTGTATACTTAGTGATCTTCTCAAGTTATCACTTACTTTCACTATTGCCATAAAAAAATGGCAAATGAATCAGAAATTATACAAGTTTGAAATCAGGTGCCCTTAATTTTACGTTTTAATAATGTCACTCTCCAAACAGGAACAGTTTAAAGGGACATTTGTCACTCCCCAAACAGGAACAGTTTAAAGGGACATTATGGTAAAAACAGTTTGTTTATTATTTGTACATTTTTTTATACTTCCCTTTACGTTTCTATCCTAAAATTGACAATTGATTTCTAAAGTCCAGCTTGACTAATTCTTCTCAAATTTAGTGTTGATGATGTTACATAATAGTTATGAAAATGAGGTGTTTCATTTTGTAAACACAAACACATAATTCAACTGTCATTGTTGCATGTGGCAAATGTTAAGGTGATACACATAATATATAAATGCCATTTTAAAAAAATTAGTTTTACCATTTTAAAAAAATTAGTTTTACCATGATGTCACATTAAAGCCAACCTATTTTTAGGACTTGACCATTCAGAATAAATTTACTGTTATAAAAGCACTGATGCTGTATATCTCAAATATTGCAAGCACATGATTGATCATCAGAATACAATAGTAAGACTATTGTCCCTTAACAATATGCACCTGCTAGTTTTCATGCCTTAACACAACAAAGCAAGGAGATGGATGTATCAGCTTGTCGATAGTGCTATTAACACCATCGATTCCTGGAAGTAGTGTTTAGATCAAAGCCAAGGTAACTGAAAACATAGTTTGTTTTTATCAAGTTTGTTAATGTTTATAATACTTGACCCAAAGCAAAACTTCACATACATCTTTAAACAAGATCGCTCTTTCTTCTGTTGCAGGGCATTTTATGAATATCCAGTCTTACTCAAGTGCCAGCATTTATCACCTTTCATCACCCCTGATGAAGCTAAATGATGGTTGTGTGTCGTTTTGGTATAATATCCAGTGGGAGACATCTGGAACGCTTACTGTCTTTGACGTCAACAGCCCATACCCTGTTTTCAAAGATAATGGTGTAGATTTTGATAATGGTTGGAAGCAGGCAAGTGTACCTCTGAAGGGATCACAACTTGCAGGCGTCTATTTTGAAGCAGAAGGTGGACTGCATTTCAGACGACCTGGTGAAATTGCTATTGACGATATTGTTTTTACAGAACGACCCTGCAAAACATTTGTTCGTAAGTAATTTTAATGTTATTTTTCTGTACTAGTTACTAGAATTGAAACTTTTCAGACAGTTAAAATAACATCGTTTTCTGAGCAATAGTACGCGTTCAGCCAAAGCCGGGTGTCATCGATCTCCTCATACTCAACGTGTTTGTTACCTGTTAAGAACCGTTAATTATCCAATTAGCCAAGCCTTTCATCTTTGTTAAGTCAGGCACCTGTGTGAATTTGTTTACATAAGGTAATTAAATATGTTAGGGTCACGATGATTGTGGTTTCCTAATTATCAATGGATCAAACCACACCTGTTTCATCTCGGTACCAGTAATCATTGAATCTTTCTGTAGAAAATCCTTTTTTTTTTTTTTAACTGACCCCAAAAAAGTACCTGCGCACTATACCCGAGTGTGCACTATACCCGCAAATTTACGGTAATATCATGTTGATGACTACTTTAGACAACCAGTTCTCAGAACCTAAACATGTCAATACATGATTGAACTGGTACAAGGCTTCCTTTTACTGTTCAGGAGACACAGAAATCTCATCATTAAATTTTTCTGTCTCGTATGACCTCTCTGGTACAGTTACATGAAAATTGATGCCAGATGAAGTTGTAATGAAAATGATGTCATATTGTCTTTCACACATATAATCACAAGAGAAGATAGGTAATGTTTCTGAATATTAAGAAATTTGAAATTTAGTTTGTTGAGAAAATTTATGCAATTTTGACAAAATTATGTAATGAAGAGTGATAAACTATTCAGGGTTAAAAATGGATTTCTGTGTCATGAAAGAGGTTTTGTTAGAGAATTCCAGTAACTGAGATAGAGTAAATCTAAACACTTACAGATTCTTAAATTCACTAACATGAGGCTTTCATGACTTATAAAGCTCCTTGCATTACCTTCTGGGATAAAGGATAAAATGCATTTTAGTGTAATTTTTGTCCCTGTAAGTAATTTGGACACGCACAGGTTGAAAACAACGTAACTAGTGAAAGATTTTTGTTCAACCTCTTTTTTCAGCACCAAACCGATGTGATTTCAACTGCTCCAGCCAATTTCCAACTCTGTGTATTCCTTACTACCTGGTTGATAATGGTAATAATGACTGTCCAAATGGTGAAGATGAAACGAGGGCTGATACAACTTCTACAACAATGATGCCAGGATCAGGTACAGTTACCTAAAACTAATATTAGGATATCATATTAATTCTTCAATAAGCCCGCATGTCCAACACATGACACTTTAATTCAAATCAAGGCCTTACAACAGGACAATCAAAAAGCACTTGTGTACAATTTTACTTATCAGAAATAGCTAGATATTTTTCCTGTCATTACTATCAGGCATTGCGACTTTGCTGGATGAACAAGGTGTAAGAATTTACTGTAGAAGCCAGTTTGTCTGACGAATGACATGTGGCAGGGCAGTTCTTATGTCTCAAACAAAGGCTGGGACTCAGGTATTAGCTGGTGAAAGTTGTAAGCTGGTTAAAATTGATATTAAACCTACGCACTAAGCAACGATATGATTCTGATATTTGATATGTTTTCAATTTACTTTCAGATCATATAACTTGTTCATTTGAGAGTAGTTATGAGGAATCCTGCCATTTCAAAAATGATTATGATGATGACTTTGATTGGATCAGAAAGAGTGTGAGTAATTTATGTTGATGTCTAAACCTTGTGGTACTTATATATGGTAAGATTCTTGTATATGTCAGTTAGTGAGACACAGGCCTTTTAAATAATGAGAGATAATTCTGTACCATTAATGAAAATAATGGAAAAATTACCTGATTGTTACATGACTGTCAAATGTTCAGATGAAAATGATTGCTTTTATGGTCACAGGGTCATTGGTACTAAGGATGTATGAGACTTATGTTTTTTCCAAAAGTTGGCCATAAAATACGGATCAAATTGTATTGAAATATCATAGGCTCTATAGTGCACTTTGATACCATGCTATAGTTGTGTCTATGGAAAAGAAAATAAGGTTTCTTATTGGTTAAGATAGAGGTATTATCCAGTTCAGCTAAACAGGTGCTATTTTTGGTAACATTGGTTATCTTTTTGTTGCTGTGGTAACCAACAGAAGAGCTATGATTGGACAAAATCTTTTTCAAACTGCTATTCCTAAGCTTGTAAGTTGTAAACTAGATTCAATGAAACTATACAGTACTGTAAATCAATTAGAAATCATCGTGAATACTTTATTTTGCCAACTTACCTCTTCGGAAATGACTTTAAATTCGAGAAAGATAAACTATTAGGAACCTGGATTCTTACTTTATCCAGAGTTAACCTCGTACAATTTATAGTTAATGATTTTGTTTAGTGATTGACTCTCAGCAAAAATAATTCTATTAATTTAAATTTAAGTGACTTACAATGATATTAGGAAGTGTATGTAGATATGCATGCACTTCTAGACCCTCTCAGCAGTGGATTGAATTAAAAATTTGCAAATAAACTTTAGGGAAATTCAAGGTGATATACAAAATGTTAAGGTCACAGCTACTGAAACAAACAGATTGATGTATCAAGACTTTGCATCTGCAGAGAATATTAGTAATTGTCAAGGTAACAGGTCATGTGACAGAAAAAAACCTGTTCTTAGATCAAATTCCTAATTTAAATGGCTTTTCTCACTGTGAAATGAGTGTTTCAAACATTGGTAGAATACAAAATTGTTCATAAATGACTTCAGTGCTAATATCAGTCAATCATTGATTATTATGATAGAAATGGAACAATGATTACTATAGATTTAAAAATTCATTTCTATATACATGTTGATATTTTGTTCCATCTGAGTAGTCAAACAGTACGGGTATCTGAGTTTTATATAGGGAGTGGCGAACAGTTTTTCCTTCAAAATTGCGAGCATCTCCCCCCCAAAAAATAAAAAAAAAAAAAAAACAAAATAAAAAAAGAAACAACAGCAAACAAAAAATTAAGAAAGGTACATGTACTTAAAGTCAAAGATGGTTATGGAAACAAAATTATTTATTTCTTGGCCTGAATGATTAAGTCAGGACAAATGATGCTTAAACTCCAGTAATAACTTATTTTATTTACTTGAACAGGGATCAACACCTTCTAGCTCTACAGGACCTAGCTCTGCTGGAGAAGGATTATACTACCTTTACATAGAAACATCAAGTCCAAGATCTACAGGAGACCTTGCCCGTTTTGCTACACCACTATTACAGCCAGGTATAAGGCTGGGGAGTAGGGGTTAAGATTTTTAGTCCAAGAACATCAGATTCAAATCTCCCTCCATCCAAAGTCTGTCAATCAACAGTTTTTGTTATTGCTATTTCTGAAGAAGTACAGAATGGATCTTTCTCACATTTCATATGTAGGTTCCACTTGGTTCCTAGTTGTACTCGTTTCATTTTGGGACTGATGAGAAAAACAAAATGGCTGATAGGCCGCAATCTTGGATTTTCACTTTGGAAATCTGTTCTCATTATTTCCAGAGAATTAGTGCATCAATCTTTCTCAGATTTGAAGTCTATTGGCCCCTTGGTCCGTGGTTGCTCCCCTTTGATTTGGGTCTGATTAACAAAAACAAAATGACCGACAGGCAGCCATCTTTGATTTTAATGTAGAAAGGTTGTTATTGGTGGATACACACAGGTAACATTATATGCTTTTAATTTGGAAACATAGCTTGGCTATATATAACAGTAGAGATTTGCTTTCATTATTGTAACAGAGGTCATTTTTCATCTCGATGCCTCCACTAGGAATCGAACCTGGGACCCCTGCCTTACTAGTCTGACACTCAACCAATCGAGCTAAAGAGCAGTTCTCTCTAGCCGAGTGGTATATTGCGACTGTTATTTTACCAGGGTTACATACTCCCCCTCCAGGAAATACCTCGTCCTCGAGTTTCCAGGGGTCACAGTGATGCCAATGGGGCATGGCTAAGTACTATTCCCGGGTCCCTACATGGGCGCCAATGTAACAGAGGTCATTTTTCATCTCATTGCCTCTGCTAGGATCAAACCCGGGACCCCTGGCTTACTAGTCAGATGCTCAACCAATCAAGCTAAAGAGAAGTTCTCTCTAGCCGAGTGGTATATTGAGGCTAGTATTTTACCAGGGTTACATTATCCATATGCAAACAAATGAAAATTTAGGGAAATAGATGTAGGAGAGGGGGTGGGGAGGGGCTGGAAAATATCTCAACACAAGATAGTTTCAACTGTGAGTGAGTATCTAAATGCCCACTTTATGATGAAAACACAGACTGAATCCTGTTTGTAGATCTGATCCTTGATTAACAACATGTAGCAAAAGTCGCTTTGTTTTTTTACGTTAATTTCAGGGATGAACAGAATTTTTTTTAGAAAACTATACTGTTTTATAATTTCTGTAAAGAAAATTCAAGATATTTTTGAGTTTGAAAATCTAAACAAAGATAGCAAATAGCAACCACTATTTTATCTATCAAGTAAATAACTTCAATATGGTTTTTGTTTCAGGAGACAGATGTCTGATGTTTGCTTACCACATGTATGGTAACACTGTGAACACTTTGTCTGTGTCCATGGAATCTGAATCAGGACACAAGTTACGTCTCTGGACAGAAAGTGGAAACAAGGGCAACTACTGGTACTATGCAATGGTACCTGTTGCAGCCTCCACACCAGGCTTTGCTAACCATACTACAACAGCCTCCACACCAGGGTTTGCTAACCATACAACAACAGCCTCCATCAGGAACACAACGTCACCACCTGTTTTTCCAACAATAATACCCCAAATGGCTTTTAGTAACCATACAACACATCCCTCTAGTAACGATACCACACATCCCCCTGGTAACCATACCACACCTCCCACTGGTAACCATACCACACATCCCACTGGTAACCATACCACACATCCCACTGGTAACCATACCACACCTCCCACTGGTAATCATACAACACCTCCCCCTGGTAACCATACTAAACCTCCCACTGGTAACCATACCACACCTCCCCCTGGTAACCATACCACACCAACCTCTGTTAGCAAGAATACAACAACCCCTGTGAATGCCTCCACACCAGCTACTGTCAACACCACTGAGCCTTACAGGGTAAATATGCAAAGAGAAGTCAACAGTTTTAGAACTCCCTCAAAAACTGGTGGCATTTTTTATCTATTTATTATTTATTCATTTTTGAACTTTTGCAAACCAGCAATTCCAGATGCCACAAAAGCTGTGAAATATTTTAAATTTCAGGCAAAAATTGTTTATGCTAATTAAAGAGGGATGCAAGTGAAAAGAAATGATAATAAATTTCTTGTGCTTTACATACTGTACATATATGGTGCTTACTTGGTCATACAAAAAGCTGACTGGATTTTCCAGCCTGTTCAATCAACTGTGAGATCTTGAGAACCTAATTCACCCCAAACCAGTATAAAATAATGTTTCCATAATCCTCAACAATGAAATTCTCTTCATTCTGAAGTTTAGTACCTCGATTTTCAGTTCACCCAGCTAATAAGTGAGCTTATAGCAATTTCTCAGTTGTCTGCATTTCCTTTTTCTTTCCTGCACAACAAAGTTGGCAGGTGATATTCTAATGGATTCCATGTATCTTTCTCTCCACACTGCTCCTTTTAACATATATCTTTTGGAAGAGTAGTTGGATTTTGATGTGGCTTGGTTGGTATACTTATTACCAAAAGTTCAATAAACGTCAAATTGTGCACAAACTTTATGAGGCTGCTGTGACCTGATTGGCTGATTTCTTTAATCACTCTTGGATGCTGCTTTCCCCATAATATCTTTGAGTAACATAATATCTTGTAGGACTGGTCAGATTTTGAGGAAGCTTGGTTGGTACACATGTTACTTTAATTCCTTGCCCAAGTTTGATTAACAACAATTCCACACATTTCTTCTGGATTTGTAATGTTTTTAGATGTCACTGGCCTAATGCTAGGTCTGATATTATTATTGCATTAAAAATGATGCCATTGTATCAAAATTACACTTTTTGTTATCATACAGCTTATGTTTGAGGCAACCCGTGGCTCAAGTTTTACAGGAGACATTGCAATAGACAGTGTGAATTTACTGGAGCATGCATGTCCTACAGGTAATTTTCAATTTATTTTTAATATGCAGTTACTTTAAAGAAAGATCAATATTCTTATATTCATGGAATGACATTTAAGACTTATCTTTCAGAACTAAATGGTATAAATTTCAAATCAAAGGATTAATTATCTCCCCTGTCTCACACTACAAAATTATATCTACATCAGGTTTATTAATTATCTCATCAGTCTCACACTACAAAATTATATCTACATCAGATATAGTAATTACCTCCCCTGTCTATTACTACACAATTATATCTACATCAGGTTTATTAATTATCTCCCCTGCCTCACACTACAAAATTATATCTACATCAGATATAGTAATTACCTCCCCTGTCTAATACTACACAATTATATCTACATCAGGTTTATTAATTATCTCCCTTGCCTTGCACTACAAAATTATATCTACATCAGATATAGTAATTACCTCCCCTGTCTAATACTACACAATTATATCTACATCAGGTTTATTAATTATCTCCCTTGCCTTGCACTACAAAATTATATCTACATCAGGTTTATTAATTATCTCCCCTGTCTCACACTACAAAATTATATCTACATCAGGTTTATTAATTATCTCCCCTGCCTTGCACTACAAAATTATATCTACATCAGGTTTATTAATTATCTCCCCTGTCTCACACTACAAAATTATATCTACATCAGGTTTATTAATTATCTCCCCTGCCTTGCACTACAAAATTATATCTACATCAGGTTTATTAATTATCTCCCCTGTCTCACACTACAAAATTATATCTACATCAGGTTTATTAATTATCTCCCCTGTCTCACACTACAAAATTATATCTACATCAGGTCTCATTCTACAATTTTTATCTCAGAAGTTAATTGTCTGTATAGTATTTGGCATCTGGTATTCTTGATGTTTCTAATTTGTTTTGCTTTCAGATGATGGATTATCTTTTTCTTGTTCCTTTGAATTACCAATTGAAAATTGCTTTTTGGAGAACGACATCAGTGATGATTTTGACTGGAGTTATGGACAAGTAAGTGTATACCTTTTAACCACTTGTCAACCATTCCGTTTAAATAATAAACAATAACTGGAATGTGCTCTCAAAATATATATATATGAATATGTTCTTGGTGGAAATTCTTTTGTGAAATGAAGCCAAATTGACCTAAATCATATAAGAAGTAATCCGATTACATCTCAAGTAATCAAGGAACATCAAGTTGAGATTTTAAATATGTAGTAAACACTTTTTAATGACATTTTGAAGCAGAATTGACCAAAATTATCAGAGAAGGAAAAGCCTGATAAATGATCAAGTATCCCCTATCTTGTGTTTTACAGTATCCCTATCAAGCTAGAATCTTAGTAGAGAAATATGTTTGTAAAGCAATCAAAATTTGAACTTAAACAATGTCAGAATAAACTAAATCATATCAAATAGTTATATGTAAATTGTCAGTGAATTGGCCTTGCATAGAATCAGTGTTAAGAATTGAATGTAAGCCAGGAGAATAGGGGTATAGTTCTATGCTCCCCGTAGAGAGAGCATATAGTCACTACATTGTCTATCCGTTCGTCTGTCCATCCATTTCCAGTGACAGTTTTTGTGTCCATCGTAATTTTGTCCAGAGCATGACACAAAAATTATAAGAGGTATCAACATGAAACTTCATAGATAGATACATCTCAACAAGGGGAAGTGCAGTGCACAAGAACCGTCACACTCTTTTGCATGATTTAGGAGTTATTGCCCTTTGTGATTTTTAGGTCACCTGAGTCTCATAGTGATCTATTATGATCACCTCAAGTATAGTAGAATCAAATGCTCTTCATGGATGGAAGCGTCTTAAGGTGCTTCAATTACCAATATTGATTTCACATTTCTTTCTAGGGAGGAAGTTAACTTTACTGTAATTTTAAAAGAAAAATTGCATTTTGGAGCATAATATTGTCTATTTCCCACTGGAAATAAGTTTATAAGAATTATCAGTATAGGATGACAGTTTTGATGGAATGCATGTATTGACACTGTCTATATTCAGTGTCACCATTTTGTTTCCTGACACTTGATAACTACCCTTTAACCTCTATATTCATTATTGTTTATCTCAGGTGACTGCCAAAGCTACTAGGCCTCTTGTTCATACTTAAATTTTGTTTCATTAGGGGAGCGTAATACATCTCTGACAGATCTAGTTCTTCACTGAATTGCAAAATACACCATTCTGTTAACCTGTGCCACCAGAATACATCGTTGATAAGCATACTACCTTTATTACCGCGACCTGTAAAGTAAATGTTTAATAATGAAGTGTTTCAAAATAATTTCCAAAAAAGTATATTTTAGTATAAGAATGTTTTTTTGTTTTAAATTACCTATTCATTGATTGTTTTCTTTGTTTACACAGGGACCTACTGTTTCTTACAATACAGGACCTGACTCTGCTTATAAAGGATTACGTTACATGTACATTGAGACATCTTCTACAAACATGGGAGACGTTGCCCGTCTTGTTTCGCCTCTAATAGAGCCAGGTATTGTTGACAAAAAAAAACCCATGTCCTGTAATTTACTGAATATATGCCCATCAAATATTTTTGCCCCCTTTTGCTCTCGCCCTTACCAAAAACAATGGTGTTATTTTCACATTTTTTCACAGTTTTATTCTGAGTGGTGAAAACACAGTACTGTTTCAGTTTTAATTTGAGATAAGAAAATTGCTACTGAGATTATATATATATATATATATATATATATAGGAAATTAGGAATTAGGAAAATATGTAGCACGGACGTAGATTTTGAACAAGAATGTGTGAAACTCCATGAAAGTTTTATCGAAAGAGGGTACCCTTCACTACTAATCACACAGGCGATTGAAAAAGCTAGAAACACCACCAGATCCAGTCTGTTGAAAAACAAACCCCACGACCGGGGAAATAAAGTCATACCATTTGTTCTCCCGTTTAATTCGACCAATCCAAACATAGCTGGAATCATAAAGAACAACGAACATATATTGAGATACAACCCGGAAACAGAAAAGATACTCACCGCTAGAATGCTTGTAGCATACACTAGACCTAAATTGCTACAGAACTATCTGGTACGTAGCGATATCACAAATGTACACGAAACCGCGGGAAGTCAGCCATGCGGTAAGAACTGTAAAATATGTGGACATATGAATTTGATTAACTCGTTTACTAGTCACACCACAAAAGAAACTTATCGTATCAAAGAATACATAGACTGTCAGAGTAAAGATGCGGTTTATCTCATAAGCTGCAAAAAATGCCACGTACAATATGTAGGTCAAACGTCGAATACCATCAACACAAGAATCAGGAATCACTTGTACGACATTGCCCGCAAAGAAGAGAGGAAGCCAGTGGCGGCACATTTTAACCTACCTGATCACAGTACTAATGACGTCATGGTTACGGGCATTGTGGCCGGTAAACATGACGTCAACAATAGACTACGAACCGAAGAATCTTGGATTCATATCTTACGTACACAGCGGCCCTGGGGCATGAACATTATTACATAAGGATATGGCGAACTCTAAAACTACTAAGGTCAAGAACAAGAAGTCAGCACTAGCACCTGTAAGAATTAAAATACCATGCATCATATGTGGGAAGAAATATACTTCTATAGGAAACCTACGAATACACGTCAACCATGCGCATGGAAAGCATAGCAACACGAGGTACATGTGTAAAATATGTAAAAAATCCTACGGAAGAAAGGAACATTATGACCGCCACTTAAACTTGGAACATCCTTACTACAGAGCCAGAGATAATGGAAGACACTACCAGGAAAGAAGCGACCACACCAAAGAAATGGAATAGACCAGCAGAGGCATTCACAAAACAACAGTTAGAATTGATCAAATTTAAGGTAAGACCGGCTACTGGAACTCATACTACTTCACCGGCACCTACAAGCAGTCAAGACAAGAGCATGGAAACTTTAAAAGAAGACCTTTTTATGAGTGACTCATCTAATACCACCTCGGATAAGAGTGAACCACTAGAAGTGAACTACAAGACATTAGCATATGTATCAGAGTCCACCAGCACCCTGTGTTTGGATGAGAGAAAGGAAAAATACATAACAGAAACATTGCTTAACAAATATTACTCAGAGACATGGTTAAATACAAATACTTTATTAAGTTAATATAACTGCTTACCTGCCCTTAGTACTATGTACATGTTTACATATAACGTCACAATGCAAATGCGAGCCCCATTTTTAGTACTTCAGGGGTGAAAATTGTCAGAAAATTTGTCCTGATGAAGCCTCACCCTAGAGGCGAAACTAGTCGACCATAATAAATTACCCACTAATTGGTAATGCTTGGGTATGTTGTGATTGAATTCTACCTTTATTGATTTATATATATTTTTATATATATACAGCTGTTGTTTTCCAGTTTCCAAAGCAAAAGCATTCCTTTCACTTTCTCTCTGCGATCATTTTTTCTGAATTATGCAAACAAGATGTGCTGGTTTTATGACCTCACAGAAAACTGGAAAAGAAATGATTTTGGAATGGCAATAATACTGATACTGACTACCAGTAACATGTCATAAATAACTGGAAATCATCTGGTCTATAGTAAAATGCTAGTTAAATGACATAAGGAATCATAGGGAAATTACTGCTGTAAAACTGCTAGGTGTGGTTGTAGTTTTACCGGCTCCCTGGGCTGTGGTATAGATTACTAATTACTAAGATTTCTCCAAACACATGTTTATATTTTTTTTCTAACCAGAAAATCCCCTTCGATAACTAAAATTCAAACTGGCAGCCGTGAAAGACGGAACGTGTACATACTAATACAAAATGGTAAACAGATTTATAATATCCGGAATGTTATAATTTAATCTGCCGCTGCCTGACCAGTAACTATAAACATAACAGTAGGATGGGGAGAGAAGGGATAAGGCTATCTGCTTATACACTTTAAATAATCAAGTCAAAGTTTAGGCTCCAGGATTATGCTCTAAGGCTATTCTTATATCACATTCTTTAATCATTCTGCAATGACTCCAAGGTGAGAAACAAACAATGATTATATCTAAACCATTAAAGCCAAATTTAATGTAGAACTCTCCTTACATTTGTATTGTTTTATCATTTCCAATATGATGTTAAATCCACTGGTAGTGTATGCTTTCCTTGTGTATGTGTACATAGCTTCCTATAAGTAAATAAACACAGGGGGAGGAGGCACAACGTCCCACAATCGAAAAGTTCAAATTTTTCTCCCTGGGGCTGCCATGGATACCGAAAGGTATACACTTTGATTGTGTAAGGAACAAGGGTCAGATAAGACTTTGGCTATCATACTTGCCTGAGTTAAGCTTACTACCTTCCAATGATGACCATGTCAAGGCTCTAACTAATGCATAGTTATAACTATATGCCTACTGATGTCAAGAACGGTTATTTCCAAAGAACTGCTTCAGAATAAAACAGTGAAGTAACTGGCATTTTGATGCAGTGGATTTCCAGTTATTTGAAAAATGTGTTTTGAATGGCAAAACACAATTTTTAAAAAACTGTACAAATAAAACCTGATTTGAAGAACTTTTAGAAAAGTACCACAGAAAAAACTGGAAAGGAATGGTATTTGAATGGAAAGTTCCCCCTATTTT
This sequence comes from Ylistrum balloti, assembly GCF_031769215.1. Lineage (NCBI taxonomy): Eukaryota > Metazoa > Mollusca > Bivalvia > Pectinida > Pectinidae > Ylistrum > Ylistrum balloti. The sequence continues at coordinate 249,434 of NW_026781937.1, read as the reverse complement.
GGTGTTTTCTTGGTGGTCACAAAGTTCCCCCTTGGATCTCTTGGTGGTCACAAAGTTCCCCCTGATCACAAAGTTCCCCCTGGGATCTCTTGGTGGTCACAAAGTTCCCCCTGGGATCTCTTGGTGGTCACAAAGTTCCCCCTGGGATCTCTTGGTGGTCACAAAGTTCCCCCTGGGATCTCTTGTTGATGGAGATCACAAAGTTCCCCCTGGGATCTCTTGGTGGTCACAAAGTTCCCCCTGGGATCTCTTGGTGTTCACAAAGTTCCCCCTGGGATCTCTTGGTGGTCACAAAGTTCCCCCTGGGATCTCTTGGTGGTCACAAAGTTCCCCCTGGGATCTCTTGGTGGTCACAAAGTTCCCCCTGGGATCTCTTGGTGGTCACAAAGTTCCCCCTTGGATCTCTTGGTGGTCACAAAGTTCCCCCTGGGATCTCTTGTTGATGGAGATCACAAAGTTCCCCCTGGGATCTCTTGGTGGTCACAAAGTTCCCCCTGGGATCTCTTGGTGGTCACAAAGTTCCCCCTGGGATCTCTTGTTGATGGAGATCACAAAGTTCCCCCTGGGATCTCTTGTTGATGGAGATCACAAAGTTCCCCCTGGGATCTCTTGGTGGTCACAAAGTTCCCCCTGGGATCTCTTGGTGGTCACAAAGTTCCCCCTGGGATCTCTTGTTGATGGAGATCACAAAGTTCCCCCTGGGATCTCTTGGTGGTCACAAAGTTCCCCCTGGGATCTCTTGGTGGTCACAAAGTTCCCCCTGGGATCTCTTGGTGATCACAAAGTTCCCCCTGGGATCTCTTGGTGGTCACAAAGTTCCCCCTGGGATCTCTTGGTGGTCACAAAGTTCCCCCTGGGATCTCTTGGTGGTCACAAAGTTCCCCCTGGGATCTCTTGGTGGTCACAAAGTTCCCCCTGTCTCTTGGTGGTCACAAAGTTCCCCCTGGGATCTCTTGGTGGTCACAAAGTTCCCCCTGGGATCTCTTGGTGGTCACAAAGTTCCCCCTGGGATCTCTTGGTGGTCACAAAGTTCCCCCTGGGATCTCTTGGTGATCACAAAGTTCCCCCTGGGATCTCTTGTTGATGGAGATCACAAAGTTCCCCCTGGGATCTCTTGGTGGTCACAAAGTTCCCCCTGGGATCTGTTGATGGAGATCACAAAGTTCCCCCTGGGATCTCTTGGTGGTCACAAAGTTCCCCCTGGGATCTCTTGGTGGTCACAAAGTTCCCCCTGGGATCTCTTGGTGGTCACAAAGTTCCCCCTGGGATCTCCCTGGGATCTCTTGGATGGTCACAAAGTTCCCCCTGGGATCTCTTGGTGGTCACAAAGTTCCCCCTGGGATCTCTTGGTGGTCACAAACTTCCCCCTGGGATCTCTTGGTGGTCACAAAGTTCCCCCTGGGATCTCTTGGTGGTCACAAAGTTCCCCCTGGGATCTCTTGGTGGTCACAAAGTTCCCCCTGGGATCTCTTGGTGGTCACAAAGTTCCCCCTGGGATCTGGGATCTCTTGGTGATCACAAAGTTCCCCCTGGGATCTCTTGTTGATGGAGATCACAAAGTTCCCCCTGGGATCTCTTGGTGGTCACAAAGTTCCCCCTGGGATCTCTTGTTGATGGAGATCACAAAGTTCCCCCTGGGATCTCTTGGTGGTCACAAAGTTCCCCCTGGGATCTCTTGGTGGTCACAAAGTTCCCCCTGGGATCTCTTGGTGGTCACAAAGTAAATAATTCTGATAAAAAATCTCCTATTAATTAGAACCTTATGTCAGATCCTATGTTTATAGAGTGACAGGACTCAACAATATTTATAATTATTTGTTTTTACAGGAGAAGGTTGTCTACTCTTCCATTACCATATGTACGGTGTAACCGTCAATAGATTAGCTGTGTTCTTTGAGTATGAAAACAGCCAGAAGTCTCCAGCAGTATGGGAGGAATATGGGAACCAAGGTAATGCCTGGCATCTAGGAACAGCTTCTATCCCAGCATCAGATAACGCTTTGTTTAATGCCAAAACAACAAACTCCGTACCCAACAGATTCAGGGTAAGTTAAGAATACTTATCTTCTTGTCTATAATGCCTACATTACTAGATAATTTAAACCAATATGTTCTTAAACAGTTACTTTTTTTTTTACAGGATGGATCATTCTTTCTCTTATGTTGACACCCCATGTTCCCTCTCTGTGCATGTTTAATTTTGGGAGGAATCAAAAATTAAAAATGGGAGACAGTTTGCAATATTGGATGTTAAATGTTGAAGTTTGTTAACGCTGTTTCTTGAAAAATAGGGGATGGATTTCATCTCTGTTTGTCATCTTTGTTTATGACCCAGTAATAATCACAATGGTGTTTTGGAGAAAGAAAAGAATGAAAACAACCCATTACTGATAATGGCAGCCAAAATGTGAATAATCTATTGTTCTATTGATTTACAAATGTCATTATTTCAATGCCTCCACAAGGAGTGTTCAATAGTTGTGTCCTCAAGTTTCTAAGGGTTACTGCTATGCTTGTTGGGTAATGCTAAATATTTTTCCCAAATCTCTACTTTAGCAGCAATTTCATCATGTCACTATTTATTATTAATGCTTTCACTCTGGAGGATAAAAATTGGGACCTTTGACTTAAATACTAGACTTAAACTCAACTGCTCAAACTTAACTTATGTGGTTGCATTTAAGTCTAGTAGTTAAGCCAAAGGAAGAAGTTTACTCTTTAAACTCATTGATTTATCACAGTCAGTATTTACCAGGGTTACAATTATGGCTTTTGCAGAAACACAGACATCAATATTCCCAAAATTTCAAACATCATAAAAATCGGAAATCAATGTAATGTAAAAACAGTTTCTATAACTAATGCTTGTCAAATTATCATTTGATGGAGATTCTTTTACAGATTATAATTGAGGCTACAGCTGGAGACGGCTTCCAAGGAGATATTGCTATAGACAATGTACGCTTGGAAAGACAAAAATGCTCTGAAGGTAGTCCATTATTATTACCATTGGTATCAAAGTCACTTACTTCTAAAGATTTAGCTAATTGTGTTAGTGTTAGTTCATTTAATTTATGTGAATGTGTGAGATCACTTTTAACCCATTGTCAGAGTCATAGACAGGTGACTGTGTGAGATCACTTTGAACTCATTGTCAGAGTCATAGACAGGTGAATGTGTGAGATCACTTTTAACTCATTGTCAGAGTCATAGACAGGTGACTGTGTGAGATCACTTTTAACTCATTGTCAGAGTCATAGACAGGTGAATGTGTGAGATCACTTTTAAGTCATTGTCAGAGTCATAGACAGGTGACTGTGTGAGATCACTTTTAACTCATTGTCAGAGTCATAGACAGGTGACTGTGTGAGATCACTTTTAACTCATTGTCAGAGTCATAGACAGGTGAATGTGTGAGATCACTTTTAACTCATTGTCAGAGTCATAGACAGGTGACTGTGTGAGATCACTTTTAACTCATTGTCAGAGTCATAGACAGGTGACTGTGTGAGATCACTTTTAACTCATTGTCAGAGTCATAGACAGGTGACTGTGTGAGATCACTTTTAACTCATTGTCAGAGTCATAGACAGGTGACTGTGTGAGATCACTTTTAACTCATTGTCAGAGTCATAGACAGGTGACTGTGTGAGATCACTTTTAACTCATTGTCAGAGTCATAGACAGGTGACTGTGTGAGATCACTTTTAACTCATTGTCAGAGTCATAGACAGGACACTGTGTGAGATCACTTTTAACTCATTGTCAGAGTCATAGACTGGTGACTGTGTGAGATCACTTTTAACTCATTGTCAGAGTCATAGACAGGTGACTGTGTGAGATCACTTTTAACTCATTGTCAGAGTCATAGACAGGTGACTGTGTGAGATCACTTTTAACTCATTGTCAGAGTCATAGACAGGTGACTGTGTGAGATCACTTTTAACTCATTGTCAGAGTCATAGACAGGTGACTGTGTGAGATCACTTTTAACTCATTGTCAGAGTCATAGACAGGTGACTGTGTGAGATCACTTTTAACTCATTGTCAGAGTCATAGACAGGTGACTGTGTGAGATCACTTTTAACTCATTGTCAGAGTCATAGACTGGTGACTGTGTGAGATCACTTTTAACTCATTGTCAGAGTCATAGACAGGTGACTGTGTGAGATCACTTTTAACTCATTGTCAGAGTCATAGACTGGTGACTGTGAGTCATAGACTGGTGACTGTGTGAGATCACTTTTAACTCATTGTCAGAGTCATAGACAGGTGACTGTGTGAGATCACTTTTAACTCATTGTCAGAGTCATAGACAGGTGACTGTGTGAGATCACTTTTAACTCATTGTCAGAGTCATAGACAGGTGACTGTGTGAGATCACTTTTAACTCATTGTCAGAATCATAGACAGGAAACGTGTATTACTCTGTCTGACTTTACAGTGACTGAATATTACTCTGTCTGACTTTACAGTATTAACACAGTGACTGAATATTACTCTGTCTGACTTTACAGTATTAACACAGTGACTGAATATTACTCTGTCTGGCTTTACAGTATTAACACAGTGACTTAATATTACTCTGTTTGACTTTACAGTGACTTAATATTACTCTGTCTGACTTTACAGTATTAACACAGTGACTGAATATTACTCTGTCTGACTTTACAGTATTAACACAGTGACTTAATATTACTCTGTCTGACTTTACAGTATTAACACAGTGACTTAATATTACTCTGTCTGACTTTACAGTATTAACACAGTGACTTAATATTACTCTGTCTGACTTTACAGTGACTTAATATTACTCTGTCTGACTTTACAGTGACTGAATATTACTCTGTCTGACTTATAACACAGTGACTGAATAACTCTGTCTGACTTTACAGTATTATTACTCTGTCTGACTTTACAGTGACTGAATATTACTCTGTCTGACTTTACAGTATTAACACAGTGACTGAATATTACTCTGTCTGACTTTACAGTATTAACACAGTGACTTAATATTACTCTGTCTGACTTTACAGTATTAACACAGACTGACTGAATATTACTCTGTCTGACTTTACAGTATTAACACAGTGACTTAATATTACTCTGTCTGACTTTACAGTGACTGAATATTACTCTGTCTGACTTTACAGTGACTTAATATTACTCTGTCTGACTTTACAGTATTAACACAGTGACTTAATATTACTCTGTCTGACTTTACAGTGACTTAATATTACTCTGTTTGACTTTACAGTATTAACACAGTGACTGAATATTACTCTGTCTGACTTTACAGTATTAACACAGTGACTTAATATTACTCTGTCTGACTTTACAGTGACTGAATATTACTCTGTATGACTTTACAGTATTAACACAGTGACTTAATATTACTCTGTCTGACTTTACAGTATTAACACAGTGACTGAATATTACTCTGTCTGACTTTACAGTATTAACACAGTGACTGAATATTACTCTGTCTGACTTTACAGTATTAACACAGTGACTGAATATTACTCTGTTTGACTTTACAGTGACTGAATATTACTCTGTCTGACTTTACAGTATTAACACAGTGACTTAATATTACTCTGTTTGACTTTACAGTGACTTAATATTACTCTGTCTGACTTTACAGTATTAACACAGTGACTGAATATTACTCTGTCTGACTTTACAGTATTAACACAGTGACTGAATATTACTCTGTCTGACTTTACAGTATGAACACAGTGACTGAATATTACTCTGTCTGACTTTACAGTATTAACACAGTGACTGAATATTACTCTGTCTGACTTTACAGTATTAACACAGTGACTGAATATTACTCTGTCTGACTTTACAGTGACTGAATATTACTCTGTCTGACTTTACAGTGACTGAATATTACTCTGTTTGACTTTACAGTGACTGAATATTTCTCTGTCTGACTTTACAGTATTAACACAGTGACTTAATATTACTCTGTTTGACTTTACAGTGACTTAATATTACTCTGTCTGACTTTACAGTATTAACACAGTGACTGAATATTACTCTGTCTGACTTTACAGTATTAACACAGTGACTTAATATTACTCTGTCTGACTTTACAGTGACTGAATATTACTCTGTCTGACTTTACAGTATTAACACAGTGACTGAATATTACTCTGTCTGACTTTACAGTATTAACACAATGACTGAATATTACTCTGTCTGACTTTACAGTGACTGAATATTACTCTGTCTGACTTTACAGTGACTGAATATTACTCTGTCTGACTTTACAGTGACTTAATATTACTCTGTTTGACTTTACAGTGACTTAATATTACTCTGTCTGACTTTACAGTATTAACACAGTGACTGAATATTACTCTGTCTGACTTTACAGTATTAACACAGTGACTTAATATTACTCTGTCTGACTTTACAGTATTAACACAGTGACTGAATATTACTCTGTCTGACTTTACAGTATGAACACAGTGACTGAATATTACTCTGTCTAACTTTACAGTATGAACACAGTGACTGAATTTTACTCTGTCTAACTTTACACTATGAACACAGTGACTGAATATAATTCTCTCTCTCTAGATTCTTTAGATCAAGGACCTCCTTTAAGTCTTCGTTTAGTCGGAGGTGATCGTAAAAGTCATGGACGAGTAGAAGTCAAGGACAGCACTTACTACAAACCTTTGTGTGTTGAGCAATGGAGTGACTTTAACACACGTGTAACTTGTCGGCATCTTGGCTATGGGTGAGTGTACATATATATGATGTGTTTGTTTGTTCCTCCTCTTTTATGTGAGATTTGGATGAGGGTGGGGCAGATGGGGGAAAAGGAGGGCTTATGTAGTTATCCATATCTGTCTGTCCTGTCATGTTGCATCACATCCCAGTTCTGGGCTATTGTCATATCTTGAGAACCTCAGAAAAGATTTGGTTCATATTTACTTCATAGTATCAACATCAAGTTCTACATTTGTTCAGTTTCTGGTTTGCACAAGAGCTGGGACATTTATATCTTACAAATATTTTGTTGTTTACTGTTTGTTTTTCAGAGATCAATATTTCGAAAATGTAATTAAGAGAATCCGTAAGAAAAAAATCATAGGCTCTATAACATCTGTTTATGAAGACACCAATGTGACTCCCTGTGACTTTATAACATCTGTTTTTGTAGACACAAATGTGTCAGGCTGTGGATTTAAAAATACTGTTTATGTAGACACAAATGTGTCAGGCTGTGGCTCTAATTCATCTGTTTATGAAATGAAATTTAAATTGAAAAAATATATAGAATTTAAACTATAATGAATTGGGTTTTTTTCAGTCCAAGTATGAACACCATGACTTACACATATGGAGAATATGGAACATCTTCCAGTTCACTGTACTCAACTTCTTTCGATTGTACTGGATCAGAGAACTCTTTGAGCCAATGTAAAACTTTCTATTCTTCAAGCACTTGCAATTCTTACAGCTACCACGTTGGAATAGCATGCACAGATGGGGGTAAGGATCTTTTCAGTGGGCTGTTCAAATCCTTTTATTTTCTTAATTGTTTTTCTCAATAATTCATTGTGATTTTGAATCTATCAGTGATATCAAAGCTGTTAACATGTAAAATAGTGATGGCTGTACAATGGTATCAAGACAACATTGATATATATGGCTATTAATTCCCAAATCCATAATTAGCTCAATTTGCATTTCAATGATGCAAAAAAAACAAACAAACAAAAAATACAAATAAGACATGTATGTTTAATGGATTTTAAGGACAGTTGTTTTCGGACATAGTAAAATCAACACAGATTAATTTATGGACAGAAAGACATCATTGGAAGCAGTATGTTTGTCATTTCCAAGGAAAAGCTAAGGTGTTGATACAAATATCCTTCAGGCTTTTGTTATAGTAACTTTTAAACATATTTTAAATATATTCAATAAAAACCATTTTTTTATATCAGTCCTTTTATGCTTAGTTTCATTTGTTTTGCAGATTGTTTTGCTGGAACTAGACCATGCCAAGCTCCTGGACAATCAACAAACAACGTCACATGTATATCCGATGATCTCTGGTGTGATGGACGAGTGGACTGTCCTGGTGCAGAGGATGAACATTATTGTGGTCAGTATCCATCAATGCCTATCTTATATAAGTATGTACGGAGTTCAGCCATGTGACCTTGTATCAATTCATGCTTGAGGATCCTAAACTCATGATTAACGCTAATTTGTATCACCATGCCTATTTTTAGAAAATCAAATCAATTTGGTGGTGACCGATGTGGACCTGTCACTTTGAGTACATAGCATTATGAGGACTTACTGGCAGAATTCCCTAGATTCATGAATCTACAATGACTTAAGGAATTTTTCTTAACTTAAAATTTCCAATAGGAAAGTATTGTATAAGTTAATCAAATTTCCTTAAATCTAAGTTTTTCCTTAACTGATGTTACACTTTTCTATTTCTTTAAGTTAAGGAACATTCATGAAACCGAGGCCTCTACACAGTTTCATTAAGTTAGCTCAAATCTGTATACTGATAGATCCTGTTGATAGATTTCACCAAATTACAATTGGACACAGTTTGATTTAGTAACTTTAAGCTGATATACTGATGGATCCTATTGATATAAAAATGATTATTATATTTCAGCTAACTGTAGCACCACACAGTTTGAGTGTCACAACCATAAATGTATCAATATGACACTTCGATGTGACGACAATGACGATTGTGGTGACCGGTCGGACGAGTTTCAATGCGGTAATGAAGGACATTTATATTTTATTATTACCATTCTTCTGGGTCTGCTGATTCATATGATTCTCAGTCTTCTGATCATTTATTTTGTTTAGGACATAAATTTCTGAATCGTTTAAGATATCTCTGAAAACTCATATGCAGTTTACTCCTTTTAGGTCACCCTGACTTTGACTTAAGGTCAAAGGTCAAATAAGTCAATTTTTCCAATAATTTCTTGTTCAGGTAATAATTTTTAAACTGCTTAAGATATATGAATGAAAATTGCTGTACACCTTTATCATCCACTGGCATAGTCAGTGCCTTGTCATTGGTTTATTGTGACCTTGACCTTAATGACAAAGGTCACTTCAAGGTCAATTTTTTCTATAATTTCTTGTCCGGGCTGTAACTTTGAAATGTTAATGATATTGTAATGAAAGCTGTTGTATATTTTTATCACCTAAAGACAAAACTTAATACTCTGTAGATGCAAGATTATATGAGCCAAATATACATATTTCATAATGGAGGGTTTTGCACACTAAAACAAATCTGTAATTGATTTCTAAGTAAAAATGCTTGTTTCAATGGTATCAAACATATTGATTTTAAGAATTTTTCTTTAAATCTATAGATAATTCTCATTTTGACTTCTATCACTGTTAGCACTTCAGTGAACAACTGTAAGCACACACGATTCTGTTGCCCACAAAAGCGGCTGAAGAGTGGTTACGCAAATTTTGATGAATATGATACATTTATTTTCCTCCCAAAATTAAGGAGAGCATATGCTGGTTGTTGCCACTTTAATTGTTGATCTTTTTTTTCAAAGCGTAACTATACTGACAGTTAAGCAAGGATCGTGCAACTTGTTGTCTACATTAGTCATACTAAAATGATGTGCACTGTACCAAATTCAGGGCCTGCAGTTCCTCAATTACAAACTTATTGCCCTTCGTTAAAATGTAGACTCTGGAGAATATCTTTAACTTGTTTGTTTTTATTTAAACTGGAATAACAAAATGTTAATGTACTAAGAGGATGCACAGTGTATCAAATTCAGGGCCAATTGATTACAGATTTGAATTATTGCTGTTTTTAAAAATTTTGTGTCCAATAAAAATGTTTTTGGGGAGCATTCATTAGTTTTACTGATACTCTCGTTATCTTTTATGTGTGTATGTGATCAGCTGACATTCGTTATCAATTTCTGAACAATGGCAGCAATCCTATGTAATATATTCCAGTGCGAGCTGATACCGATACTAACACCATCAAGATGAACAGAGAGGGATCCTGGCACAGTGTTTGTTATGACAATGTTACTGATGATTTTGCTTCTTACCTGTGCGGAGTAGCCAGCGTGGGGTTAGTATACATGTTTTAATGTCATTCATTCATGACATTTAAAAAGAATTCTGACCTTAAGAAAAATTAACGATGATATCATGTTTTTCATTTATCAAATTGGGACACTTTTATCATACTATAACTGTTAAAAAATGTGTGTAACTTATGTAATGTGTACTCTTTCTCAAATTTGATATGAAGGTTTCCCTTGGGCTGGTTATGCCCATTTGATATGGAGGCTGACCAGATATGCAAAGTGGCCAACAGGTGGCCATCTCGGATTTTGACAATTAAAGTTTGTTATCACTATTTCTTGAGAATTTCAAAATGGATCTTTTTCAAATTTCAATTGTAAATTCCCCTTGGTTTTAAGTTGTGCCCATTTGGTTTTGGGAGTGATCAGGCAGAAGGCCATCTTTAATTTTTCAAATTAAACTTTGTCGCTATTTCTATAGCAGTATTCGATGGCTCTTTCTCAGATTTGGTGAGACTTCATATCAAAAGTAGATCATTCTAACCAGAAACCTACATTTTGACCTTTGATCTCCATCAGAGGAAAAAACTTTGTGTGGCCCTTATCTTCTACTCTACAAATCATGCCATTTTAATATTTAGGATATGGGTCTACTTTGAGGAGACGGTGAGTTACATATCAAAAATGGGTCACACAAAGCTAAATTTTAACCTTGACCTTCATCAAAGGAAAAGTTTGTCCAGTCCATATCCTCACCACTGACGAGCTTTGAATTATGAAATAGCTTTATGACGCAGTTAAATATATGTTTCAGCTCTTCTGTATGTAACTCTTAAAATTGTATTAAAAAATGTGCTATTCACTTGTGTGTCATTTGTAAAATAAACAAGATTGCAGTTGGTAGACACTGCTTGTGGACTTTTAATCCCGGATGTTTGCTAAAACTTGCATATCATTTTGTAATTCATTTGAGTAGTGGCAGGGTTCAGAATATACACCATGGACCCCTGGCTTACTAGTCTGATGCTCAACCAATCAAGCTAAAGAGAAGTTCTCTCTAGCCGAGTGGTATATGAGTTTCCATGAGTTACCGCGATGCCGGTGGGGCATGACTAAGTACTATTTCCAGGTCCCTACATGGGCGCCAATGTGACATAGGCCATTTTTCATCTGAATGCGTCCGCTAGGAATCGAACCCAGGACTCCTGGCTTACTAGTCTGACGCTCAACCAATCGAGCTAAAGAGAAGTTCTCTCTAGCCGAGTGGTATATTGCGGCTAGTATTTTACCAGGGTTACACCTGCATTATCAAATATATGAAAATAATGAAATGTATTGAACTGTGGGGATGGTTTACCTCCCCATCTAGATTTTTACTTTTCATGCAATGACTTTGAATTTTCCTCAGTTGCCTTCAAAAGTTAGGCTCTCAGTATCACTGACGAGAGAAGGTAAAGTGGCTATATGATGTAATTCGATATTTTTTCCACCTCTACTGTATTTAACTCTATAGATATGTTACAAGGTGCTATTCATTTGTGTGTCAACACTTCTAATCACAGAAAATTTTTACTTGGGATATGGGTTTACCTTGATCAGATGGTGTGTTGCATATCAAAAGTAGGTTAAACTGACCTATATTTTGACCTTTGCACTTAATCAAAGAAAAAGGTTATCGGGGCCTTATCTTCTACACATCTAATCATGGGAAATTAAAACTAAGGATAAAGTGCCAAACAGTTTGACCGCAGTGAGACTGTGTGTTAGTGAAACGTTGTAATTAGCTAATTTATCGTGTTATGAATGGTTTAATTTTTGCCAATAAACTTTCATGAATTAGTATTGAAAGAGTAAGTAAATAACACATACATCAATAGTTGACTTAAAGCCTATGATGCTCATAATTCTAGTCATCATTTACTTCATTTCTATTTCTTCTCCATTAACAGCATTTTGGAGAGCCACGCTGCCCACACTTATTCAGAAAGTGATGCTCTGACTCTGGTGCCCGACTCTTCTAATACCAATGGTGTCATCAGGCATTACACTCCTGTGTTGTTAGGGAGGTAGGTATCAGACATTACAGTCCTGTGTTGTTAGGGAGGTAGGTATCAGACATTACAGTCCTGTGTTGTTAGGGAGGTAGGTATCAGACATTACAGTCCTGTGTTGTTAGGGAGGTAGGTATCAGACATTACAGTCCTGTGTTGTTAGGGAAGTAGGTATCAGACATTACAGTCCTGTGTTGTTAGGGAGGTAGGTATCAGACATTACAGTCCTGTGTTGTTAGGGAGGTAGGTATCAGACATTACAGTCCTGTGTTGTTAGGGAGGTAGGTATCAGACATTACAGTCCTGTGTTGTTAGGGAAGTAGGTATCAGACATTACAGTCCTGTGTTGTTAGGGAGGTAGGTATCAGTCGTCAGACATTACAGTCCTGTGTTGTTAGGGAAGTAGGTATCAGACATTACAGTCCTGTGTTGTTAGGGAAGTAGGTATCAGACATTACAGTCCTGTGTTGTTAGGGAGGTAGGTATCAGTCGTCAGACATTACAGTCCTTTATTGTTGAGGAGGTAGATTTTGTAATCATAGATCAGTCTTTCAGCTTTATTTCAATATATCACATGTAATATTGATGTTCTTTTCATTTCTAATCAATATATTGAAATACATTACTCCAACTACATGTTAGTGTTTTGGTTCTGATAAATATGTACCTATTAAACTATATCTCATATTAAGTTAAAATTCTTTATCAACAATTCTCTTACCACATATAGTCAACTTCACATTGTATTCGGTTACAGATCCTGTCAAATACTGGAGATCGTATGTAAACCTTTAGGTAAGTCACATACTACAAAGCTTCTCATTGGTTTTGATAAGTCTATATTTTGCTTGTCTGAAATGTTAATTGAGATGTCAGATTTTTTCTCTTCAAACAAAATCTTATTCTACTGTTTGATGATCCTAGAATTGTGATACTCAATTTCTTGTGCTGAAGAATGAAGAAAACTGATATTATCTTTGATGGAAGACCCAATGTCTTTACATAAAATCATGAATCCTTCTAAACTAAGTAAATAAGGTAAGAGATTTCACAGTCCTGATGTGTCTCAAATTTGTTCCTGAATGAAAGTGATACTGTATTCGATAACAGTAAGAATTTCTAGGTAGATCCTAGATAGTCATTAGAAATTCAAAATGGAAAAGGCTTCCCCATGTTCCTTATTTCTTTAAAAATTGTTTGCACCAAAAAAAAAAAAAAAAAAAAAAAATTTGCAAAGGCTTGTATGGGGAAGAACTGTTTTTTTGTGTTACAGGATGTGGCGTGCCAGCCCTACAGCCAGTGCCTGCTACATTTATCCTCTATGGGTTCAATGTTCCACCTGGTGGTCAACCATGGATGTCGTCACTACAGCGATTAAATGGTGATCACTTTTGTGGAGCTTCTTTAATAGATCATGAGTGGGCAGTCACAGCACATCACTGTATTGAGTAAGTATGAAATGTGGACAGACACAACACATCGCTGTATTGTGTGAAGATTTGTTAAAGGTTCAGTGTTGAAGGGCAAGATACAAGTCAAGAGCAACACAGTACAAAGGGATCCATTTAAGTAGTTGCACTATCCACAAGATTAGCAACAACCAAACTGCCAGGCATACTAACAAACATTTAACACATCTAGCTTTAAACTGTACAATGATACAGAATTCTTTGAGTAGATGAAGATAACATAAGGTGTGACATTGAAGTGTTTTTATCTTGCAGTGACAGAGATGCCAATTCTTTTCAATTGGCTGTAGGTGCTACTGATCTAAACAACTTCCAGAAGGAAGGTTTTATATCAGAAATTCGGGAAATCATTTCTGCCCCAGAAGCTGTTTCTTCAAACGATTGGATTCATGCAGACGTAGCATTATTGAGACTAGCAAGATCTGTGCCATTCAGTGACACAATACGTCCAATATGTCTGGCTCCTTCAAGCCGCAATGTGAAACTCTACAGATCATGCTTCATCAGTGGATGGGGTTTGGATGAAGTAGGAGGTATGTAAATGTATATATAAATCAGTGATGATGCAAGTAGGAAAATATGAAGGTTTGAGTTTTTTATTTTGTATGTATAATATATCAAATAAAATATCTTGGAAAAAATAAACAGAATATAAACAAAATATCTACAAAACATGTTTACCTCACAATCTGCCTACTATAGTTTACATACCTCAGTCATAAAGTGACTGGTGAAGGTTAGATAAGCACATGTGAAAATTTAATCCACAATACTCCTGAACTGTATGCTACTCCACTGATTTTAAATTTGAACTCTTCTGATACCTATCAAATTGCTGACTAATGTATGGTATACCATAAAAACCCACGTAATGTGCACACCTCTCTGCAGGTACTTTTTTGGAGCTGAAAATCGTAAAAAGTGCTTCTACTTGCAAAATGTGCACACCCTAAAATTCAGTCAAAAATCGATCTCCGGGAGCCAAAAATTTGATATCAGAATGTCCAGCAAACACGTCAGACCAACATCCAAAGTCCAACACTTGAAAGCATTTTCTTCAGAATTTTTTTTTCATTTCATTTACTGACTTTTGATGACTTTCTGTTTAATTATGGGCTAGGAAAAAATGCCTAATGTCATTTCTTGTCTGTTTTCTTTGACATTAGACACGTTATGCTTTATCATTCACTTACCTATCCAATCAACAGTGTACAATATAGGTAGCTAGTTCCTTTTTGTGGGGAAGGTAATTGCAGAATTAAGTGGTATGTTATTTAATTTTGAGAATTATTATCGATATGGTACTTGATTTTGCTACCCTTAAAATATTTTTTTGCATGTTGTGTTATACGCATGATGACAATTTAATCGGTATCAATCAACCAAAAGGATGCTTTATTTTTCTGCAGAAACAGTTGTTAGAAATTCTATAAATCAATATCCATTTTATTTCAGATGAAAAACAACATTTGCAAGGAACAACAGTTAGCATTATTCACTCACCAGAGGAATGTAGTGAAATCTTTGGCAAATTATTTCCAAACGGCTGGTCAGAAACTGGCCTTTGTGTTGATAACGAGAATCCGAATTCACCCGCATGCAATGTAAGTATATTTTCTCTTATATAAGATATCCAGGCAATTAGAAAAATCATGTCATGTTTTTGTCTCACATCCAACAAAGTCATAGAGTGAGATTCCATTGTCACTTTAATTCAATTACCAGTGTTAGCATTTATAGTAAATTAGAAGTTGTCCAATAATTTCACATGCTTATATTACCAAACCTGCTTTAATACAAAGAAACAAGAACATTTCAGCTCATAGTTTCAATTAAAATTTATTAGTGTAAAGCAAAGTAGCACTGACTATGTAGCGTGGTAGAAATTGACAAATGACTACGTAGTGTACGTGTGGTAGAAAATCGACCAAAGACTATTCAGTGTACTTGTGGTAGTAATTGACCAATGACTAGGTAGTGTACTTGTGGTAGAAATCGACCCATGACTATGTAGTGTACTTGTGGTAGTAATTGACCAATGACTATGTAGTGTACTTGTGGTAGTAATTGACCAATGACTACGTAGTGTACTTGTAGTAGAAATCGACCCATGACTACGTAGTGTACTTGTGGTAGAAATCGACAGATGACTACATAGTGTACTTGTGGTAGAAATCGACCCAAGACTACGTAGTGTACATGTGATAGAAATTGACCAATGACTAGATAGTGTACTTGTGGTAGAAATCGACCCATGACTACGTAGTGTACTTGTGGTAGAAATCGACCGATGACTACGTAGTGTACTTGTGGTAGAAATCGACAGATGACTACGTAGTGTACTTGTGGTAGAAATCGACAGATGACTACGTAGTGTACTTGTGGTAGAAATCGACAGATGACTACGTAGTGTACTTGTGGTAGAAATCGACAGATGACTACGTAGTGTACTTGTGGTAGAAATCGACAGATGACTACATAGTGTACTTGTGGTAGAAATCGTCCAATGACTACGTAGTGTACTTGTGGTAGATATCGACCGATGACTACGTAGTAAACTTGTGGTAGAAATCGACCGATGACTACGTAGCGTACTTGTGGTAGAAATCGACAGATGACTACGTAGCGTACTTGTGGTAGAAATCGACAGATGACTACGTAGCGTACTTGTGGTAGAAATCGACAGATGACTACGTAGCGTACTTGTGGTAGAAATCGACAGATGACTACATAGTGTACTTGTGGTAGAAATTGTCCAGTTTCAGCTTTACTATAATCCTGTGTACACTAAGGTAGAAAATGTGATGAGACACTTGACCATCTTCTTCATCGCAAGTCAAAACAACACCATGAGGGGATTTTGTCATTTGTGATGCCATGTTACATATAAACATGATAAACATGTTTGTTTTATCCTGGCGATATGTAGAAGAAGGGACCTGTGAGACATTTACTTATGTATAATAAACAAAAGATAAACTCAAAAGCACTGACATCCAATAAATGGTGTGTAAGTTCACCAACAAGGTTTCAGGATGATATTTAAAGATGCCCAAAGTCCTTGACATCAAGGAGAGAAAATTACCTAAACTAGAAGAGAAGTAACACCTTAAGCAAGGTGTCCAAGCATTATTTTCTACTGTAACATTGGCTTAAAGCTGGTTGTGAACATTTTTAGACTGAGCGGCAGAAAAGTCACTTTCAGAGTACAACATTTATGATATACGATGAAGTTGCAAGTGACAATAGAAATCATTTGGAAAAGCAGATTCAGGAGGTTGCTGCTCTTTACATGTTCATAAGGATATCCTGATCAAGCCATTGTCAAATGACCTACATATAATTATGTAGGTCATTCATAAAACTGACTATACTTGGGAAACTATTTGTTCTGAGTATATCATTTTATATATATTTTTAAGTCATCTGACTGAAGGGTCTGATGACCTATTGCGATCGCCTTTTGTCCGGCGGCATCCGTCGTACGTCATCTGCCGTAAACATTTTCAACTTCTTCTCAAGTTCTACATGTCTCATTGAGCTGAAACTTACCTGAAATGATCGTGACCAAAGTTTGTTAATTTTGGGTTGGTCCAAAATCCAACATGGCCGCCATCTTGAAAACACATTTTCCACTTCTTCTCAAGTTCAAAATTTGAAATCTTGTATTTTATGTCAGATGACCGTTAAGGCTCATGGGCCTCTTGTTCATGTTAATTTCATACTCCTTTACATATACTTCAGTGATTTTTATTGGCGAAGGCTACATGCATCACCAGATATCATCCTATAGTGCAATGCTTCACTTTACCATGGTCCTACCTAACACCCTAAGCTTTCCCATTCTTGTTATATTTTTTGTTTTATTATGCATAGAGAACATAATTTAGTAAACTGATCACATTGACTCAAAACAAAGTATAAAGCGACTTCATCTTAGCATGATGTGGTCATTTTTACAGGCTCCATTTCTAAACTGATAAGTACAAAACTCCACACACATGATCACAAACATCACTTCTTATACCAGTTTGACTTCCAACATTGTGCAGTCAAATACTAGATCACTGTTACTATAAATATAAACTGACAAAATTTTCACATTCTTTACAGGCTCCATTGTTCTTCCGATTCTTACCAAACTTAACACATGTTCACACACAAATTGCCTTTGATACAAGTCCAAGTTTTTACCTTTGGTGGTTAAAAACTACACCAACTTTACTGTTGATAGAAATTGGCTGAAATTTGGATGTCAAACCTCTACTGACTGTAATTTGATTATCAGAAGATCGTTGTGACATAAATAAAACACCAAATGCATTGTCATCCATAAAAAAAAACACTTACCTGCAGCATATCCAACTACCCATCACTTTGGTAGTTTATTATACCATATCTACACCAGAGACATTCACATCATCAAAATGGAAATTATCGTCCAGTTTTACACAGACAACCCTTCCATTTAAGCAGCATTTTAAACAAGAGGTATACAATTTTACTTATCTGTATCTATAGTAACCGTAACCTACATATTTAATGCGGAAGGTACAAACACAAACTCTTACAAAAGGCGATGTTTGCAAACAGGTGGAAGTTTCTATTTACTCTTAGTATGTCATACAAATCGGAGACGAGGAGGTATTCGTATCGTGTGTGATGCCTTGTTATTGGTGTGTTGACCCCACTTGAGCTCATCACAGGATAAATATACTACTGATGATGTAGTGAATACTAATAAAATATGTTATAGATAGAACAGAATAATCTTTACAAGCCTTTTGTTTTTAATTCAGGGTGATTCTGGAGGGCCTTTGGTATGTCAGAACCCTGAGGGTGTGTGGGAGCTGGTAGGAGTCACCAGTTATGGGTATTCAGGATGTTCGACTCCAGGCTATCCCGCTGTTTACCAAAACGTACCTGGACACTTCACCAAGTGGATCGAAAAAACAATAGGTGAGTAGCCTAGCTTGTTTACAATGTATCTTAATGTTAGAGGTCACAGTGGTTAAGATGTCTGTCTTTATTCACCGCTGGGTCACGCGTTTGAGACCTTGATGGGGAAGTCGCCAGATAACGGCCACCGGTCACTTTTTTTTTTTGTCCAGGAACTCTGGCTTTCCTCCTTCACCCAAACCTGGCACATCCTTAAATGATGACTGTTAATAGGACATAAGGAAACAAAACACTAAGTGTTAATTTTTGAAGTATAACACCATTTGGTTAAGTGCAGTCTTTTTAAAATATATGTGTCAATGAAAGTTTAACTGAGATGTGTTCTTTTGAATTTGGGTTATTGTGTATTTGCAGGAAAAGACTTAGATTTTGCTGTCAATCCATAAATATGAAGACATAACATGCAGGAAGCTCTATTTATAGACCACTTGGAGTCCTTCAACCCATAACATCAGAGGTCATGGAATCTAAACATGTCACATTAATTCAGTGGAAGTTGACATAGAGACTTGTATCAAACTTTGTTGAACAATTCACATAAGATTTGATTTATTTACATTTTAGTCTATTTCTTCTGTATTGACATTGCGCTTCCTTGACTTTTATAAAGTAATCATGCGGCACTTGTATAGAAATTTTACTTTATTAATGGCAGTGCCATACAGTAATTCATATCAAGAATTTCAAAGATCATCAGGATATCCTGATCAAGCCATTGTCAAATGACCTACATATAATTATATAGGTCATTAATTAAACTCTGGCAATACTTGGGAAACTATTAGTTCTGAGTATGTCATTTTATATATCTTTTTCATATTAATCTCATACTCCCATATATACTCCAGAAATGTCCGGTTCAGTGATTTCTTTTTTCTATACAAAAAAAGCTTTCATCACTATAACAAGAAATACATAAATAGAACAAAAATTATCAATTAGAACAACCACAAAAATCCTTGACCTTGAATACAGAATTAGGTCAACTGATACTTAAAGAGTTTGTGCTGAATTTTGATGAAACAAATATACAGGAATTTATGGATTATGAAAATAAATTGTCAAGCATTGAACTGCTTTCAATTTGCATTCACAGGCTTATGAATGCCAACTGGACAAGGGCATATTCAATATATATGTACATTCCTTCAGACTATGCAGCTATAAAGCCAAAGGGAACTCTTTAACAGAAGAACAAAATCACTGAACTCATATCAATAAAAAGGTAATAAAATACCAAATTTATAGCAAAGACCAATTAATTTTTCAATAATTTTGTGTATTTTGTTTTTGTTTTTTATTATTGTATAATTTTTTGACATCAAATAGCTTTGAATATTTAAACATTTTCATCTTTCTAATAAAATCAGACCTGATAATTAATTTTTTATTTGTTATATTTGCTTTTTATTTCATAAAAAAAAAATTTCATTGTTGATATCATTATTACAGGTCATCCATTGCTGATGTTTATTTACTTTTATAGCTGGAAATGAGCTAATTTATACCAGAATGTTTAAAGCCTTGAATAACAATCCATGCTTACTGTTATATTCAATTAGTACATTGATTTACAGAAAAGTGCTAAAACTCATACAAGAATTTAGGTGTGACATATATATATATATATATATATGGGTGAGTTTGACCATCCACTAATTACCTTAATCAGCTGATAAAACACCAATTAATCAATTTCAGCTGTGCTTCCAAATGATCGCTCTGTTCTAAGTGAAAACCTTAGTTTTTTATAAAATGGAGATTTAGTTGGTTCAATGTTAGAAAAGATATTTGAACTCTGAAATTATGCAAACAGAAGTTTTTTATTGGAATA
The DNA here is from genome assembly GCF_031769215.1 of Ylistrum balloti. Taxonomy (NCBI): domain Eukaryota; kingdom Metazoa; phylum Mollusca; class Bivalvia; order Pectinida; family Pectinidae; genus Ylistrum; species Ylistrum balloti. Next base: position 229,042 of record NW_026781937.1, on the reverse strand, counting down.
TAATAAATGTTGGTCAAAATTCAAAACATCCAAGAGTTTTCAAGTATATAATCTAGAATGATTTGATTGTTTGAAATTGTAGACCTGTGTTTATCAAATCTGTTACCTGTTTTTGTTCAAGAGTGATTTATCGGGATCAAAGGTCACCTTCCTATAGCAAAATAAAATTCAAGGGGAAGCCAAGATCGAGACGTTACAGAATGTCAGTTTACACCTGAGATAAATTTATCTCTACCATCTACTGGTTATTCCTTTACTTTTATATCATTTTGTCCAAATTTTAACAAAACCTTTGGCTGGCTTAATTTCCAAATGATTTAATGACATCAGAAAGACAAATACGATGTCATTTTCATTACAACATCGCTAGGTTCTAAATATAGTATAAAAGGTACCAGACATATTGGACAAGACAGAAAAATCCAGCACTGGGACATATCACGCGGGATTTTTGTCTCGTATGAGAAGTATTTTGTATTGATGGAATTTTATCTGTTGATTTAGTTTTGATATGCATAGTCTATAATTGTTAAAGAAATATATTATTCTAATTGTTCTGTTTGATATAATTGTACATAACTGTTTTACAATGCATGTTCTTTGTTGAAGATGTCCTAGGTAAGATGTTACTGTGATACAATGAAACCAATACTGCTGGTCAATATTGGATCATTGTTGTGAATTTCTTCAAATTCAAACTCCTTTTTTCGGTGAGAGAGCTTTCCATTATCTAAGAAACATTCCTCATCCATCATGACATGCTGTATATATCACAAAGAATTATGAATCTGTACTATTATTTTTGTATCAATCATTTTCTAGAATAATCAATAAAAAAAATTTGTTTATAACATTGTGGTTCTTAATTTATTATTTTATCTATTTTTAGGCGGACTTTTTAACTACAATAAAGCCAACAATGACAGCTCCATCCTGTATAATAAACCTGATAATTTCAATTTCCCTATCATGAATTTTCCATTTCTAGATAATAACTGCCCTGCATCCTCAACCTATGGTGTTTACATGTTGCAGTTGATTCAATATTCAATTGCTTTTTCCAATATCATGGTTTTTGTGCAAGACGTCCACATCAGGATTTTGAGAGATACAGGTTTATGAAAATTAAAGACAAGTTTTACAGATCATTATATACCGATTTCAATGGAAAAAATACTATTGGTATTGTTCTTTTTGGTAACCTAACATGGATTACTTGGGTTGACCAAGAAGCAGAAGATACTTACCTTTCTAGAATACCTGGTCTTATTCTCTTGTACTATCTGAATTTCATTGTTTTTTTTATTGTTAAACCATTTTTGGCTACAGACTTCATAATTGACAGGATCCACAGTATATGTAGCTGTAGACAGATCTGTATCTTTTGTAGGATTTTTCAGGCAAATCCAAAACACTTTTTTCAAAAAATTGATGAGCTAGTCTCTTAAATCATAGTAAGACCAACAAGAAATGCATGAACATGTCAAGGACTGAAGAACTGATGTCCAAGAAATGACAGTAGAACATCACACTTTGCAATGATAATGAAACATCCATGATGTGTGGTTCAATCATTCTAACATAAGGCAGGTTGTCTCTCAGGATGCTTAAAAGATCACAGTCCATACTTCACTGATGAGGTAGTGTCCTTGGGTTTCGACATGTACACTTTACTCATATTGTAGAGGATCACTCATTTGGCACAAATTCTAGACCTACGGTCCATAAATATCACTATTATATGTATAAATAGACTGTGGGTTTCTCTTTCTGTCTTTACCTTTTTGCCTGGAAAGCATGTGTTTTAGTGGAGGGCCTTATGTTTGATGAATACAGAGTATAAAAACATTAATTTCAAAAACATGAGACTTTATTAAAACAAAAACAATCTGAAGCTATCCCGAAAATCATATGACATATGTGTACCACTTTATCCCATGATAAGCCCATGTCTGATAAATTTTAGCCTAACCACATCTACTTTCCTGATATTGAGATATAGAGTAGAGATAGTTTGGACTAACTGCTGGATTAATGCAGTATTACAAACAATCACCGAAATACTGTTTATTGGAAACCTTAATATAAACACCAAGTTTACACTTACAATCTTCATTTCAATGATTTATTATTTCTTTGAGCTGGAATGCTGAAAACACTTGACAAATGAGCTTCCATTTCTCAAGATACAAGATTCTGTTTATCACACTTCCAAACATTGTTTTGAAAAAATTCATAAAAGCAATTTCCTAGATTAATGGCTTACAAACAACAGACCTGGGATGTTAAAACCCTTCAGTCAGTAACAATTAAGTTTTGAAACTATAGGAACCTATATATCATAGTCTCTTGCAATGTACTGCAAAATATTACATTTTCTTGGGCTCAAATTCAGCAGTTTTACAAAAATATACATTTTCACTGGCATCTGATTTTATGGATGGACCTTACAAAAAATCCATTAGTGCTAACTTCATGTCAATATTGTATATCAATTCGTGAAAATATAAATTGGATTCAGAGCACTCACAAATTCAATAAAAATAAAACTCCTACGAAAATTGCTGATTTTAAGGTGATCAAATCAAAGACCATAACATTATTCAATCAGGTTGGGAACTCCATTAATCAAGGAAGTCAAGACCTTTTTTTGTAACGGATCTATTTAAAAATAAGATCTATGAATCACTCCAGTTTATTGATATGTTGTTTTGTTGTTCAGATCTTAAACTAGACATATCGGCAAACTAGAATGTTTTTGTGTCCTATATATGAAATATTAAACTTTTCAAATCTACAACAAAAAAGAACAAAAAACTATTTGTGTATTTTATTGAATTTTAAATTTCCTTTTGATATTTATCATCAATAAATTGTGTTCAAATACATTTTGTGTCTAGATGTTAACATGCTTTTTGCAGCTTCAAGATACAGCAATTTTCTCTAGTCATTAAAAGTCATGCATTTCTTCAGAAATGAAAACTTTAAATACCTGTTGATTCTAATAAAAATCTCAAAATCTAGACAGTCACGATTTTCCTGGGATGATTAGTTCCTAAAATGTTAGTAGATGTTATGACACTGATACATGTAGGTCAATATATAGAGAGATAAATCATACAAATTGGACAAGTTAAAAGTAAACAAACAAAACACATATTACTATCACTGTAAAAACATATAAAAATATACATCAATCACTTGTAAAAGTATGAAAATATCACAGGACAATTTGTAAATAACTAGACATTTGTAAAAACAAAACTCATTAGATACACAAAACAACAATAACAACAACAATATATACTGGAGCATACCATATTTTTCCACATAATCCCCTGCTCATAAATTAGCCCCATTCTTTATTTTTGGCAGATTCATCAATTTTGCTGTAAACTATAAGAAGTTTACAAATAAACCCTCACTTCACTTTAATACTGATTTTTTACACTGGAGAAGTGGGCTTATTTAGGATAGATATGGCAGTGTTAATTAAGACGTTAGTATTTATCAAGACACATTTGATATATACATAATACAATGTATGTCTTTGGCGCCTATATTAAAGGTGAACATGTTATTCATGACTCTTTCATCAGAACAGCTCGTAACGATAACAACATCAATACTACATTGATTAAGTTCAATTTTCCCAAATTTGTGTTCTGAATGGTTGTGTGTGTATCATATGTGGCAGTAAGCCCATACACATGGTAATGGGGGTGGTCGGGTGGCACAGTGGTAAGGCACTCGCCTTTCACCTAGCCGTCCGGTGTTCGATTCCCGGAGTGGATATGAAAAGGTAAGGGTCACTTGCCTGACCACGTGGGTTTTCCCCGAGTACTCCGGTTTCCTTCGGGTACTCCGGTTTCCTCCCACACTAAGACCCCTCACACGCTTCCATCCGAGCCAACAAGAGTGATTTGTATAAGATGGAAAAACTTGCTTCGCAATTGTCGTAAAATAAATAAAGTTTATTATTATATCACACGTGGTAACAAACACATCCACCTCTGCCCAGATAACAGGAGAACACACAGAGATCTTAATGGTCACTATTGTATGATCTCTACCAAGTCTTCACAAGAAGGATCTTTTCCCTCCTTTCTCCTCTTTCATATTTCATTTGCTTGCAACCCACTGTATGTTAACATCAATAAACAAGGGGAGCCTAAACATTAAAAATTCAAAATATCCATCTAGATTACGACTTAAAGAAGTAACGAAGACCTTAAAATGAATCTTAAGAACAATTCAATACTAACTAATTTTTTTTCAGTTTTTTCCCCAATAAAAGGGCACCACAAGCAGTCATGAGGAAACTACATATAATCCTGGACACCCATTTTGTACTACTAAAAAATACCAATAATGCCCTTTTACTTGTCAAATCTAAGATATCCATAGGACACCATTTTATTTTCCTGATCAACTTCAAAACTGATTTGGCAATGATAGGGACCAAAATAAACTGACAGCACATGTGAAATCCAAGAAAGATCTATTCTTTATAATTTTCAAGAAATAGCAATAACCACCTTTCATTTTCAAAACCAATGTAGTCTCCTGTTAGTCATTGCTTCCTGATAAGTCTCGAAATTTAAAGGGTATCACTAAAGACAGGAACCATTAAGCTCTTCACAAGAAAAGTAACAATTTCTTCAGGACTGAAAATGGATGGACAGATGACGGGTGACGGTGATCTAAAAATATTAATTAATGTACTGGTAATTTTATTTTCTTGTAATAAGCCCATCCTTACAGTATTAAGTTAAAGAACTACTTGTGTAAAGTCCTCTGGGCTTTTTGCAGAATTCCATTTAAATACTGTAAAATATATGGCACAATTTTACAGATAGCAGGTTAGTATGTTTGTCATCAAGGATATTTCCATGCTGGGACTTTTTTGTCTGTTGACACTTACTTATGATGAAGATGTTAATCAACTCAAAAGTGACCAGATGTGGCCATCTATGACTTAGATGTTAATCAACTTTACACCAGCCAGACGTAGTCACCCGTGACAATTAATCACCTGATACGGAGCACTCGTGTATCACCATGAACTAACCTACGATCCCCAAGTCCACCATGTAGAAGAATTTGATCCCCACACACACACATCACATGCCCTGCCCTGCCTTCTCGACTCACACCGAGTAAGTAAAAGTTTATCCCGGAAAGTTTACTATCAGTCATGATGTACATTTCACCGGCAGGACGTCGATTTGGAGGCCCATCAAATTTTTCTCCTCCGTGAATAAATACTCCATTAGAGCCTTCAAGAGCTACATGATGTCGCCTTCCATGAGGAAGTTTTGGCACAGGTTTAAGAGTCTTGGCAACTCTGACTAGGGTATCAATTACTTCTCTATTGTTGCCATAGAGACCACTTTTGTAGCCACTGTGGACCTCTAAAAAGTTATCATTCCGCCCTCCCATTATGTATAACTTTGGTCCGATGAAGCTGGTGGTATGTCCAGACCTTGATTCCGTGTTATGACTATATTCAGTGAAAGTGTATTCACCCAGAGCCAGACTCCCTGACAACATATACACATTACCACTGAGACGATCCTTCTGTTGACTTCGCAGAGTTCCCTCCCTTCCCAGCACTAGAATTTTGCCATCACTTAGGAGAGAAGCAGTATGAGAACTGAGACCAGCATCTTCAGGAAATCCAGAAACTTTAGGATATAACCAAACTTTTTGATCTGTGTCAAAAGCAACTACAGATGATGTTCTACCTTTTCCGTTCCATCCTCCAATGAGAAGCAAGTATCTGTTGTCCAATGGGATGCAAGCATGATGACTGAGTGCAGGACTTCCTTCAACTCTGACCTCATTCCAAATCATGGAATTGGTATTAAGACTATACAGTTTATTTGAAGGGGTCAGAGCACCCCAGGAACTAACACCTCCATGTAAGTAAAGTGTGTCCCCTACAACATTAAAACATAAAATATTAAATAAAAATGTTCTTATACATAAATTCCTGTTTGTTAGTTAAGGGTGTCCTCTACAACACTAAAAAACTGCAAATTATAAAATTATACATTCATATATTTGAATTCTTATCTTTAAAGTGTGTCTCCTACAACATTATCATACAAAACATTTTTAAAATTATAAATGTCCTCTAAGTATTTGCATTGCTGAAAGTAAAATGTGTCCCCTACAATATTACAACATAAAATATACAGATACAAAAATATTCCTTATTTGAAATTCAGAATAAAAGAAATATATATATCTTAAACACAACCAAAGAAAGATCGCAATTAAACAAAATACAGGAAACTTAATTCAATTTCAGATCCAAAGGAGGAGGATTCATAGCTCTTGTAGTTGTTAGAGCATCAGACATTTCAGCTCAGGTTTGATCCCTAGTATAGGTATGGCAGGTTTGTGTTTCTCAGGTAATTGAGATCACAAAGCGTCCTAAGCTGTTGTTTGGCATTAACCCCTTAAACAGCATGCAGCAGACCTCGAGCATATTCTTCTGCAAGGTATACCTACAGCTCGTCACCAGCTACTACATCGAGACTTTGCTTCAAAATGGTTCTGACTTGATGAAGCGATAAACACAACAAATAAAATATTTATTATGAATGATATCTGACAGCTGGAGATTAGACTTCTTACCTATTGCACATCCAACATGAAAAGCCAGCTCAGGGCCTATAGGACAGAAAATTTCCCAGTCTACATATAATGACGGTTTTGAGCGAGTTTCAGTCTTCGGTCTACAAGAAGCAGCTCCTTGGTTAGGTCTGTCAACTGTCCAATAATCGCCGTTGTGGAGCAATGCTGCTGATTTGACAGTTGGTCTGCGATAAGTTCTGGGGTCATAGAGTGGATGAGTCATGATTTCTGTTTATTTAGATATAATGTTTGTATAAACAGGTGTTTTCAGTCCAAACATAATTGATGAATTTCAAAATCATTTTTTCTTTAAACAATCAACAACACAAAACAATGCTTTGTTTCAGTTTTGGTATATGTCCTTGTGTGCAAATTGAGATATATTCTTCTGCAGGTATTCCATATATGTTCTGAAATATTACAACAAAGACCTTTTAGTACATAACATAACTGCAATCTATCTATATGATATCATTTTAACAAGTTGCATCATAATTCAAAATGTAATGATTTTGAATCAAATTTAATAATTGACCATAATTTACAGCAATTAAATTCAAACAGGCATGATTTGAAGTCATGCCTTATTATACATTCTTTGGAGACATAACTAATGGAAATAATGGAGGATTACATGTATATTCATATGTCAAGACACAATCCACTCTGGTATTATTGTAATATATCGATCATGGTCTTGTATTGTGACCTAAAAATCAGTTATATGAATTTTGTAGCACATGTAGATCCCTAATTTTGAATTTTGTGTAAACTTCATGGTAGATTTTGACAGTTCAATTAAGATTATTGTCTACAGGAATGAAGACTTTAAATTTTGAATAACAGAGTATAGAAACTGTGAAGATACAGATAGACTGATGATCTGTGCCTGATGGAAATTTCTCTTCAAATTAGTGATATCATTGATTCATCCACTTCGAATCATGACACCAGCTGGTATGTACCTTCTGGTAAGAGTCCCTTTAGAAACCCCCCACCCAAAGTGGCTACAAATGGGTTATCATACCTGGTAAATATAATACAAGTGTCTGAAAGGGTTGATTTTAAGACCATGCCCCAATTTTTCTTGGTACCCCTTAAAATAAACCCTTTTAGATACTTATTATAGCCTACTGGTAGTCATTTTGGGTGGGGGTTCAAAAGGAACTCTTTCCTACTTTCTCATATCTATTGCTAATTTCTTCCTATTTTTATATGTTGCCTTCAACAATTTAGAAAAATGAAAATAATAATTATCTACATACAAAAATTAACCATAGCATTAAATTGTGTAAAAGGAGCAAAATTATGAATACTGGAATTTCTTAGTCTTGTAAACCTCCTATATCTAAGAGGTTTTGGCTAAACACATAGTCCCAGAGATCCTATGTGCATTATTCTTGGCACAAAAATGACTACAGGAACTTGCCCTGTCCCATTACTGTATTTGCGTGAATATGCATTTTTTGAAGGTAGTAACAAGGTCATGTGACAATTGACCTGAAAATGTTATTAAAGCAATAAACTGGCTTAATTATAATTTACCGAATATCACACCTGCTCACCGTGCATTACATATTTTCATTTCATCCGTCAATGTCAGTTTCAGCCAACCTGCAAACATATATGGTGTATTGTTTACATATTGTTATCATGACACTAACTGTCAACATGTAATACTGACTTATGGTCAAGACATCACCATACCTTTAATGTGAAGGAGTTGGGGCTGAAACTTGCAACCAGGATTTTCACTATATATATATATCTAGCTGCCATTTGCCAATCAGCTGTGACTTGGATAAACAGTCCTAACCCTGAATTCAGACAAGTGAACGACTGAAGTAGTTTTTTGTACATGTTCTAAATATCTTTTGAACCGACCACTCTCGTCATACTGACGACTACATGGGTTCATCATATTTTGGTGTTGGTCTATTGTCAAATGTGTACTGACGCCAGAGAAACATAAAATGTTAGAATTCTGTTTAGGCTGACACAATACCCATGCCTTCCACTATGTTACATGATACAACAGCTGAAGAGAATTTATTTACACCAGTCAAAACAAAGCACATCAACTCTTGAATAGTTCTATCAGTAAGCCTGTTCAGCTTTCACTAGAAATATACACAATGTTTCCTTTGTCATTTATTTAACTGAATAAGTTTAATTGGATGATTGCCTGGGACTTTTTTTTTTCCTAAAAATTATCTCCCTTTGAAATGTAATTTTTTAGATTTCAGTTGCAGTTGGTTCAGGGAGCGTTATTTCAAAAACCTTGTAAACAATACTTTCTCATGTATTTGCATTCAAATGAATATGCCTTTATGTACACATAATATTAAATATGTCACTATTTTACTTTTCACCACGACCTAAATTTGCACAAAAGCTTGAAAGATCCGGGATCCCCGTCAGTTTCTTATCTACAGCGACAAGGCCTTGGCCTGTCGACTTCAGTGAGCAAGTAAAATGATTGTCAGATCAAAGAGGAAGTGGTTTTCGGCCACATATCGTAAATATTTAAGACGATTATATAAGCGTTGTTTGTTTACTAATGATTTAAAGTTATTTTAAGTATTCATAACTTGACAAAATACATCACGTGCGGGTCTGTTTACCTTTTCCTTTGGATTGCTACGGTTTCTCGCCGGATGTAAAACTTCCCACAATGCTTTGCAATTCGTCATAGGATCAAGTTCTCACTGACGAGAGAGCACGCCTTGGAAAAAATCAAAAAGTCGAATATTGATAATTTAATGCTTCAACACTCCAGTTTTTTAATGGTAATTCTTGATTTATGCATTTATACATCCATATATTGCAAAACACACATGACTCATTTCGTCAAAATGTGTGAAATGGTAGAATTTCATCGCCCGAATTGTGCTGGCACATCCATTGCAACCCGGAGAAATGGTGCTTGAACAGCCAACCGGTATTTAGTGAATGACAGCTATGCTTTTGAATTTTATTTGCGTCTTGGTCACTTATTACCACTTACAGATTTGATTTTGATATGCTATTGTGATATCTATTATGACAATCGATAGTCTAAATTTAGACTTCATGTTCCTGCACGAGCCTGTACATAAAAGAAGGAGCATATGTAGAAAGTGAATATTTGACGAAAGAAGTTTCATGGCAAATCATGCCCAGCAATGGAATCAAGTTATTAATTTTCAGAGTTGTGTTCATGAAGTACGTGCTGTAAATTAGTTATCTTGATTTAATTCCGGTCAATTCATGTCCAAATCTTTGAGACAACAATTTAGCAGAATCTACACTCTCCTGAAATTTGTGACATACGAATACACAAACCACCAACCCTAATTACAAGCAGGATAATACCCCACCAGAGGTATGAATATTGTGTTGCACCATCATAGAAACACATGAATCAGACTGTCACACAAGTTTCTGTCTGGGGTATGGCAGCAGCTTTTACGTGCAGTGTTTGTCAATATGAGATCAATCTGATGAAAGTACTTATTAAGACAATGGAGACTCAGATAAAGTTCCATTATATATATTTGAAAGACATCAATATTTTTTTTTTCCAAATTGAACTGCACAAATCTGGAGTATACTTAGTGTATGTCAGCAAAGAACTTAGAGAAAATCAGAGGCAGTCTGAATCTGTATGCATGTGAATTGTCAGTCATAAATCTTTAATCTATCCCAAGACTTTTCCCCATTCTCAAAATGCAAGTTTCACATTTGAAATAACCATCGTCTCCACAGCAGGAAGCAGCTCGAGATCAGAATGAATCTTGGGCCACTCAATTCATAAAACAATTCCTCACGCAAACACAAACTATTCATCCTCATGTTTTTGAATCCCAGTCACACTAGCTACTCATTCTGTTATTTGTGACACACCACACAAACTGCTCATCCTGATATAAGGACACACCATCACATAAGCTATACCCATCCAGATATTTGTGAAACCCAATCACGCAATTTACCCACCCCAATATTTGTGACACACCACACAAACTATCCACCCTGATATTTTTGTCACCCTATCAGGGTTTTCCATAAGAGCCGGTCGCCGGCCAATTTGACCGGCTACTTTGATTATTTGGCCACCTACACCAAACCAGTTCCGTAATAATGTTCCGTACACAACTACAAGTACACGGCAGGCCAGCCTCCTACTTTCACTACACAGCCCACTACTAACAAAATTATGGAAAACCCTGCCCTGTCACACAAACTACCCATCCAGATATTTGTGAAACCCAATCACGCAAACTACCCATCCCAATATTTGTGACACACCACGCAAACTATCCACCCTGATATTTTTGTCACACCATTACACAAACTACCAATCTTGATATTTTTGTCACCCTATCACACAAACTACCAATCTTGATATTTGTGACACTTTATCACTCAAACTACCAATTTTGATATTTGTGACACCCTATCACGCAAACTACCAATCTTGATATTTGTGACACACCATCACTCGAACTACCCATCCTGATTTTTGTGACACCCTATCACACAAACTACCCACCCTGATTTTTGTGACACCCTATCACACAAACTAGCAATCTTGATATTTGTGACACCCTATCACTCAAACTACCCATCCTGATATTTGTGACACACACCACACAAACTACCCATCCAGATTTTTGTGTCATTCAATCACGCAAACTACCTGCGCTGATATTTTTGTCAAATTTTCAATCACACAAGCTACCCATCCAGATATTTGTGACACAACATCACACAAACTACCCACCCTGATATTAGGACACACCATCACATCAGCTATACCCATCCAGATATTTGTGACGCCTTAAACACAAACTACCCATGTGATATTTTTTACATACCATCGTACAAACTACATTATATGTATATGTTTTTTGAATTGTTATACCTTAGCTTGATGTTAGTTTATTTCAAATATCTTAAATAGGTTATGCTTGTTAGGTCCCTGTCAGTGAAATTGTTCATTTTTGCAGTTGAAAATAACTTTGGATGTTGTCCAAAAATTACGTAAATGCAAAGAAATATTGCTGTTTTCATTTTTAAAAAATCTTATGTTTACTGTATTTAGATAATAAAATTTATAATTTTTTTCCAGATTTTCAGATAAAATAGGAACAAGATGTCAGACACGAGCGATGAAGAGGATAGTATTTCAAAAATAGACTTCTCCGTCATCTCAGTGGCGATAGAGGCAGGTCACAAAATGGTACAACAAATATTAAACTGTGTCCACTATGGAACACCAGAGGTACGCAATCTGATGTATAATGAGTGTGATTTTATTGTGGAATGTCGCGTATGCCGTAACCTTTTCAGGAGTATTCCTAACTTTGTTGCTCACAAGCGGATATACTGCACCACTGAGTTTGAACAGACATCTTTTCCATCCAGTGGTCAAGAAGAATCTGTGGTTGTCGTCCAACCAACGGACGCTTCACCTGGATCTATGTCTCCAGCAGTGACTATGTCAAAAGCATCTAGTCAGTCAGCACCAGTGACAAAGTCAGTGACAACCAAAGCAACTCCTACTGGCTCTATAGATAATGCAAAGTCTGTTTTGTCAAATGTATTTACGTCATCTACATTGTCACAATCAAGGTCAAGGACAGTCTCTCAACCCAAATCTGGTGGCAATGTCTCTTTGTCAAACGTTGCTAGGTCTGCACAGAAACAATTTCAATGTCGTGACAAAGGCGGGCTAATTCAGGGTCATGGACAGGGAGGTCAAGGTCAGAATGAAAATAAAGATGAAGAGGATAGTAGTGATGGTGATTCTTCTACACTTAAACAACTTTTGACAGGGAAGTTTCGTGGAAAATCCTCAGAGTATAACTTCTATTCAAAGACAGCAGAAAAAATGGAAAGGGAGAGAAAAGCTAAAGAAGTTTCTCATGTTGTAATGACTCCCATCCCAACCAATCAGAATGCAGCTTATTTAACTGTTACACAAAGTGGCACAGCTGATAAGGCACAAAATGTAATTGTTTCTTCACAACATGACAGCAGTGTGCTCATTGGTCAGAAAAAGTCATCACAGAGTCACGAGGAAACTATGTTCATTCAGAACAGAGAAAACACTGTAAGCAGAGAAAAAAAAGTTGATACTGAACTGACACAGGAAAATTTATCTGTCCGATGTAGCAAGAGAAAAAATCCAGATGTACAGAAGATTGTCAATGAAGGTCCATCAGCTATCCTTGGAAACACTTCACTGAGCAAACAAAAACAAATGGAACAGAAAAACAAGAAATTTGTTCAGTTAAGACCAGTGAAGAGTCAGCTTGGTTCCCATCAGTATTCTGAGCTGTCTGAGCTCGGATTATTGGGACATTGTGACCTGGCATTGTCAAGGTGTTTACTATGTTCTGCTAGCTATAGTAGTCGCAAAGGTCTTCTGCAACACATGCATTCGATCCACTCCGGAAGGAAGAGACTATTCCCCTGTTCTATGTGTGAGAAAAGATTCAGCTACTTCTGGGGACTGACAAGACACTTACAAAACAACCACAATTTAAGCAAGGAAAAGATAGACAAGATGAGAGATAAGCTCAAGTCAATGGCCTTTGATAATGCAGACTTGGAGCAAGAGGAATCAGTGCAAAAAGAGCAGCTAGATCCGAAGTCTCGAGTGTCATCAGGGCAAAGTTTAGACCGTTCCAAACAAGAAACATCTGTCCAGACAGGTTCTGTAACTAGAACTCTAAGAGATAGTGAAACTGCTGGAATAAAATTAAATAAATGCCAGGGTTGCAAGAGGGCTTTCTGGAAAAAGTCTAACTATGAGGACCATATAAATCAATGTAAATGGATTGTAACTTCCAATGTCACGACTGACAAACCATTCACAAATTCCAGGTCAACAAGTAGGTCAAGATCGGAGCCTAGTAGAGACATACACACACTTAAAACAGCAGAAACTGCACCAAATAGACCATCTACAAGGTCAAAGGCCATGGAAAAAGACATTCATTTAGTATCTTCAAATGTAATGGAGAACTTGGAAAGTATTGAAAGACGAGCAAGGTTAAGAACAAGGTCAAAGGTCGTTGTAAATGAGCAAACAAACCAGCAGAGTGTCTCTTTATCCAAAAAAGGCCAAACTGGTGAAGGTAAAGACAATGAACAAAAGTACGCTCTCCATGATGAGGCAATGGAAACTGATCATGATGACTCCAGAGATGGGTCTGAATTATCCACGCCTTCAAGCATTGATAGAACTAAACACCAAGAAAAGTCACAGGAGCAGAAATCTTCATTGTCTTCTCCAAGTAAGGCATCCAACAGCAGTTCACCAAATACGCCCTCAAAACATCAGGTAGTCACCAGGAATTCAACTAAGTCCATGGAAAAAGAAACCCAATACATGAGAACCCGCTTTTTTGACAAAAGACGTGAATCTCAAATAAGACCTGATAGATCACCCCAGAGTAAATCTGGATCTGAAGCCAGTAGTCCAGTTCTTCAGAAAAGAGATTGTGTCAAGGTAGTTTTGGCATTTGAAGATACACAGGATGATAATAAGTGTCAGGATCGTTCTAGAAGTGGGTCACGAGAGAGCGGAAAGACAACTCCATCAACTTCCCCAGATAAAGAGAGGACTTTTCCTTCTGTTGCTGGGAGTAATGAGTATGGACAGAAAAGATCAAGCTTAAGAGGCAGATCAGGCACTGAAAAGGAATCAAGGATTGATGTTGATAAGTCAAAGAGCAGAGATAGTAGTACAGAGAGATTGACTGAAGGAGTTGTACCTGAAGAAATTTCTACAGCCAAAAATACCAGGGATAGTAGAGAAAGAAGTCGAGAGGGTTCGGCAAGACCAAGCACCAGATCTGGTCAAAGGACAACAGAATCAACAAATGATAAATCTCAAACAGCACAGCAGATGTCAACAAAGAGGGATAGGCAAAATTCACCAGCAGACATCATCAGGGACAAAAGTCCAGAAAGTTTCAAAGATAGTTCATCAAGAGTCAGTACCAGGTCATCATCAGCTCAATCCTCAACTGACCAGAGTAGATCAAGGGAGGAAACTGAATCAAGTCCAACATCATCGAAAAAGGATGGACAAAACTATCCTAGTGAAAAAAATACTAGGACTAGAAGAGACAGCAGTACAGAAAATACAAGTGACAGGAGTTTGTCCAGAACTCGCACTAGAAATGTCTCTGCTAGCAAATCGGAGGACAGGAGTAGAAGAAACTCGAAAGACAGGATTTCTCCTCAAGTAAGCACAAGAAATAAAGTTTCAATATTGAGTGATGGCCAAACTACGGAACAAGAGCATAGTACAAGGACTAAAGAACTACACAAGGTGCTATCAGAAAACATCACAAAAGACAACGATGGAGTAGAATCAAACAGTCAGAGTGATGATGGTTTTCGACCATCTGTCAGAAAAAGTAATCGGACAAGTATTGGTGTTAGAACTGATAAGAACCTCAACAACAGAGAAGCATCTAAAGACATGTCACTAAACACCACAGAGCCAGATACACATACTACAACAGAAACAAATAAAAAACCTGCTGGGGAACCAAGTCAAAAAATATCTGGAAATAAACCTGGAATGGCTGATAGTTCAAAAACTGTTGGGAATGTTCAAAGGATTTCTACAAGAAGGTCAGCTAAACTTGACACCAAAGCTGACAGTGTTATTGATAAATATCCCAGTCCTCAGGATGTTAACCAATCGCAACAGTCACCAGCATCAAAGATCACGGCTGAATCAATCAGTACTCTACAGAGCATAGTAACTAGGCGATCAGGTCAAAAAGATACAAGTTCAACTTCATGGAATTCTGGATTTCAGAGTTCTGCAGATGTGACAAAAACAAGACCGTTAGTAACCAGGTCAACAGATCCTAACAAAGCAAGTGGAAAAACAAAGGAAGGAGAAAATGGAGTTGAATTTCAGAAACGAAGTGCAAGGATTCGTGACAAAATGTCTGCTGGAAATGAAGAGGAAACAAATAGACAAACGAAAGACTTATTACAGTCGCATAACAAGAAAGCTGATGAGGTGGACGGTGAATCATCATGTCGTTCTACACGATTATCAAGTGCTAGTCGTGTAAAGTCTCTGAAATCAGATACCAAGAATACAGAAGATGATTCCCAACACACAGACATCCAAGTGGGCAGTATGATCATTTCTTCTGTAACTCCAGAAAATCAAAGTTTTCTTGGCCTCAAGGTCAATACACATACACGCAGAGGATCAGCTAGAGCTTCTACCCAATTCACACCAAGGATTCCTAAATCCCTTGAATCCACATCTGAAAGACGCTCTACATCTAAAACAGTGGAAAAAACTTCTGTTTCAAGATCTGAAGAATCCTCTTTTGTAGATAAAAGTTTTAGTTCCACTGCAGAGGATAAATCTTCGGAGTCAGATAGAAGTTCTGATTCAGATTCTGCTGAGCCCAACTCTGATTATATATCTGCAAGTCCCGAGCCTGAGGTACAACTGGTGGAGGAGGTATGGGTGCTAAAAGAACCAGGGCTACCTTCTGAGGAGGTCAGGGGTAATGCTTATGCTATGATGACTTACAAGAGCAGTCCTACTCCGTCTGCTTCCAAAGGACCATCTCCATTGACATCTGGTCACACCACCAGGGCATCAGAGAGGATGAGAACAACAAGAACTCAAATGTATGTCACTGATCCAAAAAACATTGGCACATCACAGGAGACCGTCCAGACTAGGTGTCTTGATCTGAGTCGGATAGCGTACCTCAGCGACGAGAAGGAAATGAAATGTTTGCAGTGTGGTTTAGGATTCAGCTGTCTGTCAAATCTACGACGACATGTTGTCCGCCATCTTGGTTGGCGACGTTATAAATGCAAGCTCTGCAAGTTTTCCAGTTACAACAAATCTGAATGCAACACACATTTGATCAGGTCCCATGGTACAAGAGCAAGGAATTGCACAGCAAGTACACTCATCATTGACTTGAATAAAGAGGCTTCTAAAGTAAGAAGTCAGAAAAAAATCAACACAATTAAATCCAAAAGTACTGGCCCGGCACTTCGATCTCAAAGTCAAAGGAAGACATCAGGGTGGGTAAGTAAGGAAGCGGAAGTTCTGATATCTGACAAAGAGCTCTCGGAGTCCAAGAAAATGTCACAGGGAAAAGCAAAAAAAGATGACAGGAAAGAAGCATCTGCTGCCAATGTCACATGTAGCTCCGACCATTCAGGATCAATGGTAATCACCACAAGGTCAAAGTCAGCGAAGAAAGATAATACTGAGGATAGTCTGTCCATTAAAACAGGAGATTCAGAGGCGCAATCCGATGCAGATGCTGCTGCAAACTTACAAATGAAAACTGAAGAACTGAGGAGGACAAGAAAACGAAAAAGGAGTAACAGTTTTGATACTAATCCTTCAAAGTTGGAGAGTAGCAAAGGGGAGACACCTGCAAATGATACAAAAAAAGCACGTAAACGGAGAAGGAGCAATAGTCTGGAAGATTGTGCAAATGAGGAGGAGGCCGCATCTAATCATTCTGAATCTTTAGTGGTCCCAATAAAAAAGAAATATGAGATGAAGCGATCAACAAGTTTGGATGGAGCCTGCTCTAATTCACAGGAAGATGTTGGTGAAACTCTCTCTGACTCCTGGGATATTCCAAGTGTATCTGATTTTGAGAATTCTGACACAGAGATGGTTTGTTCCCCACCCAGTGCTAAAGTTGTTCCAAATTTAGAAACGATGATGGCAGCTCTTGAGGAAGCTCGAGCTTTCAAATTTGTTCGACAAAGAGGAAAGGGCCGAAGATCATTGCCATTGATAAAGAAGACGCAGCGATCAGGGAGTTTAGGATCTCAGACAGACAGTCACGTGGAATTAGTGTCAGAAAATACTGCTAGCAATTCATCTGTTGAAGTAACAAAAACACAAACAGAAGTTCTAGAAGTATCGGGTGTTTCATCAGCATCAACAGGCAGTAAGGTAAATGAGGACAAATGTATGACAGAATGTGCCACTCCAGTGAGACAAAAATCTGATTCTGAGAAATGTTTGTCGCAGGTAAATGATGGAAGTTCATCAGATACTAAAGAGTGTAACAAGAATTTGACAGGTGTAAAAGACAGTTCATCAAGTGTTGAGAATATTCCATCTAAGACACAGGAGCTTTTACCAAACATACAAGCAAATCCAGCAGGTGAAAAGGATATTTTATCAAGTGTTGACAACAAATCATCAGGCAAGCATGACAGTTCTGATCTAAACGTTGAATCCTCAGGTGAAATTGACAGTTCATTAAGTATGAAGGACAATTCATCTGTTGAGAAGGAAAGCTCATCAGGTATGATGGACAGCTCATCAGAGGTGAAGGACAATTCATCTGTTGTAAAGGAAAGTTTCTCAAGTGTGAAGGACAATTCATCAGGTATGAAGGATGGTTTGTCAAGTGTGAAAGACGATTCTTTTGGTGAAGTGGACAGTTCATCAGGTGTGAAAGACAATTCTTTGGGTGAAGAGGACAGTTCATCAGGTGTGAAAGGCAATTCTTCAATTGTAAAAGACTGTTCAATAGGTAAAAAGGACACTTCATCTGATGAAAAGAATTGTTCATCAGAGGTGGAGGACTCTTCGTCAGGTGAAAAGGTTAGCTCATCAGGTGTGGAGGACTCTTCATCAGGTGAAAAGGTTAGCTCATCAGGTGTGGAGGACTCTTCATCAGGTGAAAAGGTTAGCTCATCAGGTGTGGAGGACTCTTCATCAGGTAAAAAGGTTAGCTCATCAGGTGAAAGGGATAAGTTGTCATGTGTGGAGGAAAGTTCATCAGGAGAAAAAGAGAGTTCATCTAGTACAAAAGAGGGTTTTGTATCAAGTGTTGGAGAGACCAGAAATGATGTTACAGATTCAGAAGAAGTGTTGTCATGTTTGGAAGTCAGTGATCCACACCAAGAGAAGTCCTTGATGGCAGAGACAGACAAGTGTACAGAAGTAGAGAAAAGTCTCGACCTAGTAAAGGAGGCGAAGGAGTATAAAAACATGCATTGTGATTCTGTTCAGTTGGATGAAACAAGAGGTCAACAGGATACCGGTGATACAGATATGTCTGTCGAGACACAGCAGACAGTGCAGGAAGATGTAGACTTAAAAATGTAAAAACAAAAAAAAAGAATTACGATCAGACAGCACTCATTTCCAGTTTTATGTCATAAATCAACTTTTTCCTGTAAATACTCCTGTAAGTCAGTTTCATGGGACTCAATTTTCGTGGATTTCTTTGGGTTTTTTTTTTTTTAAACTGTTTTAAATCTTTTAATTCTGTGGATAAAAAGGCTCAGCAAATAACTCTACTTTCAGTTATCATAACATGTCATGGACATGGATGAACTATTGTACAGGACTACTTTGTCAGGATACTTACTTCAGAAGACCACATACTTGCCAAGGGGGTCAGACCTGGAAAACTGGTAATGTCCTGTTTGAAAGTCTTGCACAGACTGCAGATAGTTGGTTATTTGTTACTTGAACTCAATCTTGTTTGTGCTTCAATATATTGTAATCTCATGTACACAGTAAGCAATTCTGTTCAAGAATGAAACTGAGGAAGGAAAGTGAAAAGATTTCATTTTGAAAAAATCTTCAGGGTGAGACCAAACTTTTATACTTCAAAACATTTGAGTAGACTGAAATAAACTGGAAGTTCCAGTCGTTACAAAAATAGGAAATTTGACTGTTTTGATGTCCATAAGCTCCCTACTATTATTGGTTAAACCTTAAGAAAATGGGTCATGGTTGGAAGAATCTGGTTTTGTATGTACAAGCACAGATGACTATGTCCTTTACTCCCAAACAAAACTGGTAAACAATGAAAAGTTTTAACAATTCTTAAAATTTCACTAAGTTTTTGCAATGTTTATTATGTCTTGTTTATTGTTCAAATAAATTTTGTATTTGTGAAAAAGACAATATTCAGATAATACTTAATTAATTTTGTCTGAATATGATAGCATCTGTAGAGTATTATGGAGTACTTAAGGGTCGAGATTTGATCAGTTATTTGAAGTAAAATTCTTCATTTGGAAAATGAGATGTATGAGTTATTTGTTGAGAATTGAAATGGAAGAGTTCAACGTTTGGGAAATGTAATTATTTAACGTAAAAGACTTTTAACTTTAGAAATGTAATGTGAAAAACTTACATTTGAGAAATGTATTGTTAAAATGAAGAAAACGTTATATGAAATTGAATTAATTAAAACTCTATTTAACAGAGAAATGTGATGTAAGAGTTCTACATTTGAGAAATGTAATGAAAAAATTAACATTTGAGAAATGTAATGAAAAAATTAACCCTTGAGAAATGTAATGTTACATTTATGTATGTTAAGAGTTCTGTAAAATTGAGAAATGCAGTGTATGGGTCTATTAAATTGAGAAATGTGATGTAACGGTTCTACATTTGAGAAATGTAATGTTAAATTTATGTATTTTAAGAGTTCTGTAAAATTGAGAAATGTGATGTAACGGTTCTACATTTGAGAAATGTAATGTAAAAGGTCTGCATTTGAGAAATATTATGTATGAATATTACATTTGAAAAATGTAATTTAAAAGTTCTTCATTTCAGAAATGTAATGTAACAGGTCTGCATTTGAGAAATATGTATGAATATTACATTAGAAAAATGTAATTTAAAAGTTCTTCATTTCAGAAATGTAATGTAACAGGTCTACATTTGAGAAATGTAATGTAAAAGGTCTACATTTGAGAAATGTAATGTGACGGGTCTGCATTTGAGAAATGTAATGTAAGAGTTTTACTGTAAGTGTTTCTGTGTCATTGGTCACCTAAATGTCGCAGATAATCTAGTCATACTTACATCATGCCATATATTTAGTATTTGTTTTTCAAGGTCGAAAAAAAAAATGGAAAGCAGTTATTCAAATGTGGTAAAGAAAACTTTGAAAGGAAGAATCATTGTCCATAAACATAACTGTGTTATGTAGAATTTTTTTTTGTCAGATAGTATATACACTGACAAAGTATAGTTCAAATATGTTTTGCTTTCATCAATTTGGAAAAAATCTCATCGCTCTCGAACTTGTGACATTAAATGTTGCTACTTATAACCACTTGTATCACAGATGATTGTATAAATCTGTTCCATTCTCTGTAAGCTGATGGTTTGACCTAGTCTGTTGTATAACATGTTACCGAAGTTTGTCATCTGGTTATTTGTTTACATTTGTGTTCATCTGATACGAATATGCCATAATATGTGTTACTGTATGTATGTCGAAATACTTTTCCTATTTGTTTGACAGTATGGCAATGCCTGGTCATAAGCTCACTGATGTAGATCTATTACAGTTCTAAGAACTGTGAACATCCTGTAGTAAATCCACCCCTTGCTCTCAGTATAATGTTTTAAGTTGACCCTCCAGGCTTACTGTTGAATAAACATTTTTCTAGGACCAAACATATCGGTCTCAAACTACTTTGCAGCTTTTTAATATATAACATCATTGTTCCAGTAGATGGTTTTATTTCTGTATGTATGCTTCTTCTAATGAACCAAAAAGCATAGATTATTGTTACCTAATCAGCAGCTTATTGCATTGAGTGCCACAAAAATCATGAAATAATTTACCTTGATCAATATTCTAAGTCATTGGTCAAATATTTTGATGGTGCTGAACAGTTTACCAACAGTTTAATTTTTATTTTTTTTAATTTGTTGCTGAATCCATAAAACTTGTGACATGAAATCACCGATTATATGGACTGACACTAATGACCTTTGACCTACAGTGGTGATAGCAATGTTCAAAACTTTCTTTGAATCTTGTCTCTCACCTATGTAACATTTAAAGTGGTAATATGATAAAGGATTCATTGAAGTAATAAGGGGAGATTTATGTAACAGTATTACCTTCGTCAATATGATATGGTTTTATTTACCTGCAGCAGAGCTTAGAATATTGTATCCAAGGAGATTTCTATTATTCTCCTGGTCTATATATGGACTAATGACTTCTCAGCAGAGCCTAAAATATCCCATCTGATGGAGATTTCCATGCAGGTTATATATCTCAGCAGAGCCTAGAATATCGTATCTGATGGAGGTTTCCTTTATTACAATGGTCTATATAATGTGGGTTTACTACCAAGCATTGGCGGTCAAGGTAACATTACATCGTTGCTTCTGTACAATAAGATACATGTGATTGTTTTCTTGAAATTGCAAAGCTAAGCTTTTGTGTGTGGGATTATTTTCTTATTTTGTTATTATTGCGGAAATAATAAAAGAATCTTTAAAGATCTAAAGGCTTATGTATTTCATATTTTTCTAACCTTCTTAAATTTGGTTTGACAGCTCAAGGTGGTTTGTGGTTTAGATCAGAACTGGTGTTGTTCATGAGCTTGTGCAAGACACGGCTTTTTTTATGTAATACATATACTCATGTTGCAAGATTTAACAAGATGGATAACTGTTGTCCATTTTGTTTTTTTTATTAGCCCCAAAATTAAACTGGCTCAACTTCAGAGCAGAGGAAACCTACATAAGAAATTTTTAGAGAGATCCATCATGTCCTCAATAAATGGTGATAACAAACTTTCTTTTTCAAAATCCAAGATGGCTGCCTTTCAGCCTTTTTGGATATCCATCCCAAAATCAAACGGTCACAACTAGACAAAGTGTTGGCCATGCCATTTATCAGATCATTCCAAAACATTGGGCGCAACTAAATGAGTGGATCCCACATATGAAATCTCAGAAAGATCCATCTAGTTCTTTCCGTAAAATGGCGACAACAAAAATTGTTTATGGACGGTCAGGGACAAATGGTGATTTCAATAGCCCACCAGCTGATGTTGGACTAAAGATGGAAAGATCATCTTTAAAATTAATGAACATGCATATTTTCATCAATATGGCCACCAATAGCCCTTTTGGATTTTGACATTTAAGGTATTATATATATACATTTTACCACTATGGCTGAAAACTTTGAAGGATTTAGACATACTGGCCATATTTCATTTCAAGGTCATACATTATTGAAAACTATTACCAGCAGCTGTTTTTGAAGTTTAGCTTGGTACTTGATGACTGTTAGTGGCATCATTAGATTCCATACCTCTAAAGTTTGTTCCCTTGTACTATACAGCTCTAGTCATTTTGTTTGACACCTTTTTTAGATTCTATTTATCAGTTGTTTGGTTGCTTAATCACCCTGTCCTTAAACGGTTCTTGTAATCACTATTGCTTGTGAAGTTCTGGATGGTTTTTTGTCAAATTTCATAAGTAGATTCCCTTTGGTGCCTGTTGTGGTCATTCAATTTTGGAATTACATAGAAAGAAAGGCCACTAGGTGGCCATCTTGGATTTTAAAATTGAAAGTTTCTTATTGTAGTTCTTTAAGGAATTCTCAAATTTCATTTAATTGAGAGTACTGCGGTGAAAAAAACGAAAAAGATTGAACATTTTTCAGAACAGATGTAAAATAATTCTTGGCACGAAGACCCCACTTGGAATTCTTGTCTCTCTTGCAAAGCATGATTCATCCAATATTTACACGAAATACATGTATACATTCAAGATGACAAAAAAGAAATTACCAATTTAACATACGCTTTATAAATAAGTGAAGATCATTGATGGTGGGTCCTATGGTTTCTTTAGAAACTCTTTGTATGAATTAACACACAATAAAAGCAATGCTTTTTTCTTCTTTTTTTTTTTAATTCCATAGAGCACATCTTGACATTAAACATATTTAATTACATAAATAGCAATGTAAACAACCAACAGGCCTTACTTTGCCATATCACCAGTATACGCCTATGATTACTCAGATGGGTTCTATCTATCAGCCATTTTATATTTTATGTATCGATAGTCAGAACCCTGGCTATACAAAAAAAATGTACAAACAAATGTACTTACAGGTACCATTTAACTACCTTTCTTTTTACAGAAATAAGTTCAAATCTAAGAGATGAAATAATCAATGGCCAATGTTCAGTAAAAAGACATGAAGGATATTTATGTCAGGATTATGAGAACACAAGTTTGGATGTGAGAACTTTATTAAAATCCCATTTTCTGTGTGGATGAGAATCGGGTTTAAGAATCTGTACTATCAGCCATGT
The DNA here is from genome assembly GCF_031769215.1 of Ylistrum balloti. Lineage (NCBI taxonomy): Eukaryota > Metazoa > Mollusca > Bivalvia > Pectinida > Pectinidae > Ylistrum > Ylistrum balloti. Next base: position 205,258 of record NW_026781937.1, on the reverse strand, counting down.
CTTGTGGTTTCATTTTTTGATGGGCTTATTTTTGCCATTTTCAAGAACAGAATAAATCCACATAAAATATTGTGAGTAAACCAGGCTATTTTATGTTTTATAGGAACGCATCCTTTATGCTTTTGGCAAAATGGTTGTTGAAAATTTGAACTTCAGAAAAAATAAATCGCTTTTGACCAGTGAGTGTCTTTTGATTAACAAAGTTATTGGACCAAAATAACAACGGTATCTGACTTTTATATGACATTGATTTAAAAAATGCAATTTAATGTGTACCCAGGTAAATATACTGGTGATATGTGTGGCCTGGCTTATAGCTTTACTTTAAACATCACAAATGGCCAGCATTGTTACAATATAAAGATATCAATATAGAGTATTGCACATCCCCAGTAGCTACTAGTACAATGTTTACATGCCGAGACATGAAAACAAGTATTCTGTCAATCATCGTAACCTCTGTGTCAAAACTTAGAACAACCTGGAGTGTTCAATACAGAGAAAATAAACATTAGATTTATGAAATTAAATGTTATGATCAATTGATAGAGTAGTATTAGAAACTTGATGTGAATATCATGTATATGTGTGTGTTACAATCTTTACTATAGGAAACCAAAGCATAGAAAATAGGTAGAACATTACCTAAGGTCAGGGTTATGTAACTAAGGTCAGGGTTATGTAATTAAGGTCAGGGTTATATAACTAAGATCAGGGTTGTGTAACTAAGGTCAGGGTTATAAGACTAAAGGTCAGGGTTATATAACTAAGGCCAGGGTTATGTAACTAAGGCCAGGGTTATGTAACTTTGGTCAGGGTTATAAGACTAAGGTCAGGGTTATAAGACTAAAGGTCAGGGTTATATAACTAAGGCCAGGGTTATGTAACTTTGGTCAGGGTTATAAGATTAAAGGTCAAGGTTATGTAAGCAAGGTCAGGGTTATAAGACTAAAGGTCAGGGTTATATAACTAAGGCCAGGGTTATGTAACCTTGGTCAGTGTTATAAGACTAAAGGTCAAGGTTATGTAACTAAGGTCAGGGGTCAGGGTTATATAACTAAGGCCAGGGTTATGTAACTTTGGTCAGGGTTATAAGACTAAAGGTCAAGGTTATGTAACTAAGGTCAGGGGTCAGGGTTATATAACTAAGGCCAGGGTTATGACAGACAGCATCATAATTAGTTCATTTGTCAAACTGTCACTTAGGAGGTTGCAATATTGGATATTCAACAAGTTTTCATTTCATGATAATTTATAGAAGTCTTAGAAGTTTTTTTCAGTTAGGTTCAAAAATTTAAACTTTGAAAAGAGTGTTATAAAATAAAAAGATATTTTTTATGACATAACCATGAAAAACCAGTTTTGACAGGGTTTTAAATCAAAATATGGAGGACAAAATCGAACAGTCATTTGGTTGCGCCATTTTTGATTCAATTCAATCACCGAGTAACACATTGATCATGAAATAAAATGTTGTATTCCTGTTTAATTCCTCCCATATTGAATCTTCGAGCCACCATATGAACTCCAAATCTAATTCTGGATAACCTTTTGGTTATACCATTGAAAACATTGTGTATGGGTAGGCTAATTAACAAGTATGGGCTTATTGTCATATATACCAGAAGTCTCTCACCTGTACTACCAAAAAGGACTAATAGTTTCCATTGTAAAAACTGTGTGACCTGTCTATACACAGGTAATATCTAAACTGACCTTGAATGGACATAAGAAATGACTATATACAACTTAGCTTTCAGCAATACTCAAACTTTAACTAAGCATGAAATTTATTTTGAAATGATAGTGAAATATGACCGATGGGATTTCTTTTCAAAATACTTCTAAAAACCATTAATATCGTTACTCAGTCCTGTTGAATGGATTAAAGTGCGAATATTTTTTGTTGTGAAATTGCATGGATCTTAGGAATGTAACGCTTTAAAGTAATCAAACACACAGCATGTCACTAACCTGAGCTATCACAATTACACACAGGCGACTACTAACAATTCAAAACCAATGATGTTTATCAATGTCTATCTAGAGAGTAAAAAGATGTCCTTCATTTCTAAATTACTGTTTGAAGTCATCAATACTAGTAACTGTAGCCATGTAACATAATTAATAATTACCATATACACCAATATCTCGTAGTCTTTACATCATTTGACCTAAATGGTTAGAATGACCTACTGTCATCATGTTCCATGTATCGCCATTTGCTGTTTGGAACTGTTTCTCTTTCAAAACCACTGTGCAGAATTTAACCATATTTGGCAACAAAACTCCAAGGGGAACCAATAGGGGCAAAAACCAAAATTGATTAAAAAAAATTCATTTACACTAGATGTTAGAGCGCCGAACAGGAAGAATTGTATATCTCATTTACAAAATCTACTGTTCTTGTAATTCTAAAATTGAACAATATTACCAGTGAAAGTGGATTCAATAGCAGGATGGTGATAAAAACTGACAATAGGATCACTGTCTTTATCACAAATCCATAACCTTATAACAGGCTAAATTAACATTAAGGATGAAGCGTCTCTTGTTTCACAATAAGAATGACAGATAATTGAATATCTAAAGAAAACCACTTTTGATCTCAAATTTAATTTGATTTTGAGCTAATTAAAAAAAAAACACACAAACAAGAAGCAAATTTGTCTTTCATAAAAAAACTATTGGGTTAGGCAAACTAAAATTACTACTATGCTAATTGAAATGGTGACCAAATAGAAATATTGTGAAACTTTTGTAATAATGTAAACAAATTCAGTCCGTCAATCTGGTTTTCAGATGGGCAATTTTTTGACATCTACAACTACAGATTTCTTGTGATTTGATAAATGCTACTTGGAAGTTCTCTAGCTATTACGGCTGACATTTTTGGTCCATGTTTTGCTACTTTCACAACCTCTCTAATCTATGGTACAGTCTACATCCAGTCCAGCCGGCATGATCACTCCCGCTCCCACAGCCTCCCGCTCAAGTGATGCCAATTGCCTGAAAAATAAAACATATTTTTTACCTCTTGGTATCATAATTTTACATTGACATACCAGGGTAGTTAAGAAATAAAACATGGCCTAGAGATGCTACTGAGTAAAATAGATTTTCTGTTTACTGGATTTATCACCCCACCATCAGCCATGGACATTTTGAGACGGGGCCTCCATGTAGTAGCTCATGGCTACCCTACTGATCAATCGGTTTCTCAACTTCCTAAGAATTGCACAATACAATGAGTAAAAAGCATCAAACCAAGCACCTTGAATCTGAACCTGTGATCACAAAGGCCTCCAATCCTTTTGGCAAGTTCCCCTTTAAATTGATTTATCCCTTTGGGGCTGAGACAGGGAGGATCTCAACTATGGGTGTAAGATTCTTAAGTGTGCTGAAATGGCTGTATCCATGGGTAAGCCACTTCACCCTTTTTGATTCTCTACATGTTTGGTTTCTCAAATTGTTCAGGAAGCCATCCACCAGTCGCTACATGGAGACCGTAATCAAAATGTAAATTGGACAATAAACTCGGAAAATAAACATGGTACAGTGTCACTATATTACCTTCGAAGTTTTGTAACCTTTGACCTCAGTTCTTTGTCGTACTCCCTAATCTTTGTGATTTCTTGCCACGCCTCCTTCTGCCTTGATTGGTTGATTATTGATCGCTGGTATAGTCCTGCCCATAAACTCTAAAATGACAAGAAAATATCATAAAGATACAAACTATATCAAAGCTTGAATTACGTTACAATTATTTCCTAAAACAGCCTGACATATAAATAAATTATAGAACTCCTAACCCTAATCCTTATTTCTTCATTTAATTGTCTTGAAATGAAATATTTTAAATAAAACCTCTTTTCTGTCTTTCCTTTATTCTTTGTAAATATTGTCAATGTATTTTTTCCTTTTTTAACTTTTTAGTTATTCTATATCCAAATTAAATTTTTTAAATTAAAACATTAATAATTTTCCTTCATTTGAAAAAAATATTTTTTTCAAGAATCCTCTGTTATCTTTGATTTAAAATTTAAAAAATTTAACTTTCAGTCACAGCAAATATATGGTTTTATTTTAAATTTAATTATTCAGCATTCAATTTCCTATGAATTTTGAATATGGCTATCTCCATGTATGCATAAAAAAATATGAAAAAACCCAAGAAGATGTTGGTGAGAATACAAATCAAATTTTGAAAACTGCATTTGTGAACATCATTCAATATTTTAACCTTAACAAGAGGATAAGAGGCTGGATTGTTGTTCCTGATTACAGCAACAATAACAAAATACTTCTATTTATAGTTAAAACATGTCCACATTATGGAGTCTTCCCATACATACCCAAGAAGGAAATGCTTATTCCAATTTCTAGTCTGTCCTCTGAGAGGCCACACCTTCTAGTGTAGTCCCCTGTGAGGCCACATCCTCTAGTCTGTCCTCTGAGAGGCCACACCCTTTAGTGTAGTCCCCTGAGAGGCTATACCCTGTAGTGTAGTCCCCTGAGAGGCCACATCCTTTAGCCTGTCCTCTGAGAGGCCACACCCTCTAGTGTAGTCCCCGGTGAGGCTACACCCTCTAGTGTAGTCCCCTGAGGGGCTACACCCTCTAGCCTGGTCCCCTGGGAGACAGGACCCTCTAGCCTGTCCTCTGAGAGGCCACACCCTCTTGTGTGCTCCCCTGAGAGGCCACATCCTCTAGCCTGTCCTCTGAGAGGCCACACACTCTAGTGTAGTCTCCTGAGAGGCTATACCCTCTAGTGTAGTCCCCTGAGAGGCTACACCCTCTAGCCTGGTCCCCTGGGAGACAGGACCCTCTAGCCTGTCCTCTGAGAAGCCACACCCTCTTGTGTGCTCCCCTGAGAGGCCACATCCTCTAGCCTGTCCTCTGAGAGGCCACACACTCTAGTGTAGTCTCCTGAGAGGCTATATCCTCTAGTGTAGTCCCCTGAGAGGCTACACCCTCTAGCCTGGTCCCCTGGGAGACAGGACCCTCTAGCCTGTCCTCTGAGAGGCCACACCCTCTTGTGTGCTCCCCTGAGAGGCCACATCCTCTAGCCTGTCCTCTGAGAGGCCACACCCTCTAGTGTAGTCTCCTGAGAGGCTATACACTCTAGTGTAGTCCCCTGAGAGGCTACACCCTCTAGCCTGGTCCCCTGGGAGACAGGACCCTCTAGCCTGTCCTCTGAGAGGCCACACCCTCTTTTGTGCTCCCCTGAGAGGCCATACCCTCTATTAGGCCCTCTAGATCTGTTAAAATTGAGCTATAGTACTTACCAAACTTTGTGGGGCAACAGACGGCCAGATGACTCGTGGATTTGGATCATACATGGGATTGAGGAAACTACCCAATACTTCTGGTCGAGCTAAATAGGTCCTGTAAAACAAGGTTACTACTGATTCAGGAGACTGGATAGCTTGTATAATCTATCTACAGTACAGCTTACGATCAAATTGCATGTACCTAAATATATGTAAAGGGTTTATAACATGGTGATGAGTAGATATGTGATAATGAGCGTTATTATACTGATAACAGGGTAGTTATATGACCATACATGTAATTTTTAGCAGACTCCATCATAATTCCCACAGGAATAGTGTACAATAGAAAAGCAATGATATTGAAGCCCTAAATAATATGTTTATAGTGAAATAAATAAAATATCTTATGTAAAGGATAAAAAAAGCAGAGAGAAAAGATCAAGTTCTCACAGTTCCTCTGTGTCTCTGACCAAGACTATTATTGAATTCTGGCTGATTCAGTTTAAGATTTCTTTTATTAAGTGTTTAAACAATACTTGATACAAATACAAATGTATATTTGAATTAAGTAAACCTTTATTGCTACCAATCTGTTTTTGTTTGCTTCACAGGTAATTTTTTAATAAAGAATTAATTACAAACTTACCACAGAGAAACAGTTTTCTTTGATAAGCGATAATGCTTTCTTTCCCTTTCATTATTGCACAGGAATGTACCTAGAATGTAGAAAACATAAATTGTAAATACTTTAAACTTTCAATTCTGCTATTTCCAGTAGATAAAACATCAATTAGAGTCTAAATTATAGACACTTTATTACAGCAAGGAGATTGACAACAGGTTTCGCCACAGGGGAAATGAAAGTGACCACTGAAGACAGGTTTCATCAGAGGGGAAATGAAAGTGACCACTGAAGACAGGTTTCATCAGAGAGGAAATGAAAGTGACCACTGAAGACAGGTTTCATCAGAGGGGAAATGAAAGTGACCACTGAAGACAGGTTTCATCAGAGGGACAATGAAAGTGACCACTGAAGACAGGTTTCATCAGAGAGGAAATGAAAGTGACCACTGAAGACAGGTTTCATCAGAGGGGAAATGAAAGTGACCACTGAAGACAGGTTTCATCAGAGAGGAAATAAAAGTGACCACTGAAGACAGGTTTCATCAGAGGGGAAATGAAAGTGACCACTGAAGACAGGTTTCATCAGAGAGGAAATGAAAGTGACCACTGAAGACAGGTTTCACCACAGGGGAAATGAAAATGACCACTGAAGACAGGTTTCATCAGAGGGACAATGAAAGTGACCACTGAAGACAGGTTTCATCACAGAGGAAATGAAAGTGACCACTGAAGACAGGCTTCATCAGAGAGGAAATGAAAGTGACCACTGAAGACAGGCTTCATCAGAGAGGAAATGAAAGTGACCACTGAAGACAGGCTTCATCAGAGAGGAAATGAAAGTGACCACTGAAGACAGGTTTCATCAGAGAGGAAATGAAAGTGACCACTGAAGACAGGTTTCATCAGAGAGGAAATGAAAGTGACCATTTAGGACATGTTGTCTTGGAGAAGAAATGGAAGTGGTCAAAGAGGACAGAATTCGTTGGAAGGGACAGAAAAATGACCTCTGATGACAAGTGATCCTTTATGACTGTTGAAATTTTTATTCAATATCTGATACTGCTTTCACACAACAGGGTATCTATCAGTTGTTTCCAATAAATATACAAAACACAGATGAAAAAAAAAATTCCAAAAATCACAAAATCTAAAAGACAAGTTTTTACATCAATTTTCAATGCTATTTTACCTGTAAGATAAGTGCCACAGCTTTATAAGAGAAATCTCATCAAACTGCAAAGTATATACAGGTTGTAGTAATTCTACAAATTATGTGGAAAAGGTTTTCATGTGTTTAATCTTTATTAAAAAAACTCACCAAACTGCGAGGAATAAGCATGTTGTAGAAGCAAGATGAGAAAATCTTCAGTAAATTCAAAGGAACAAGGAAACTGTTGCCAGATCTGAAAAAAGCAAAACTTTCTTAAATAACAGATCAAAATGGCACTCCTTTAACAACAGGTCAAAATGGCACTCCTTAACAACAGGTCAAAATGGCACTCCTTTAACAACAGGTCAAAATGGCACTCCTTTAACAACAGGTCAAAATTGCAATCCTTTAACAACAGGTCAAAATGGCACTCCTTAACAATAGGTCAAAATGGCACTCCTTTAACAACAGGTCAAAATGGCACTCCTTTAACAACAGGTCAAAATGACACTCCTTAACAACAGGCCAAAATGGCACTCCTTAACAACAGGTCTAAAATGGCTCTACTTAACAACAGGTCAAAATGGCACTCCTTTAACAACAGATCAAAATGGCACTCCTTAACAACAGGTCAAAATGGCTCTACTTAACAACAGGTCAAAAGGGCACTCCTTAACAACAGGTCAAAATGGCACTACTTAACAACAGGTCAAAATGGTACTCCTTAACAACAGGTCAAAATGGCACTCATTAACAACAGGTCAAAATGGCACTCCTTAACAACAGGTCAAAATGGCACTCCTTAACAACAGGTCAAAATGGCTCTACTTAACGACAGGTCAAAATGACACTCCTTAACAACAGGTCAAAATGGCACTACTTAACAACAGGTCAAAATGGCTCTACTTAACAACAGATCAAAATGGCACTCCTTACCAACAAGTCAAAATGGCACTCCATCACAACCACTTAAAATGGCTTATCGTTTATAAATAAAATTGACCTCTATGACAGCAAATGTGATTCAAGGTCAACACAAGGGCAGACCTCACCAAAGAAAATAGTTTGACATTTCAATTCCCAATACCATCATTTCTGAGTTACCTGCCAGACACAGTCTAGGAACAGTAAGAATGCTGGCGACTCCTGGCGAGTCTTAGTTGTGGCGTATGCAGACTTAGCACATCGATCACCGAAAGGGTGACCAGCTTGAAGCCATTCTCGCTCCACTAATGCCTCAAACCTGAAAATAGATTAATGTATTATATATGGAGGTCAATGAAAACATTTGATTGGAAGTCTTCTAAACTGCAATAAACATATGTAGACTTAGGTGATGAGAAATTAGTTAAAATCTATTATCAATTATAAGTTAAAATTGGACAGACTTTTTGATGTAGTTAATCATTAAAATAATTGGCTGACTGTATGTTCAGTATTCATAGAAAGTGAATGTATTCCCTATTGCAGTAACACTTTCTTCTTTTGTAACAAGAATATATAGTACATGTATCGTCAATTGGCCTCTTTACAATACATAGTATAAATTTGATTTTCAAGGCAATGATAACTGATTATGAAATATATTGCATCAGCTGAGGTTAAATGAGTAGATAATAAATTATATCTAATCACTGTCCCATCACTTATTTCCAGATAGATGTGGTAGATGAGTTTAAATCACAGCCATTGTTTAAGTGACAAGTCTCCAAATTCTCTTCAAAATAAACAGGGGGTGTTCAATTAAAAAATGACAAGAAATGACACGTTGACTTGATAATTTGATAAAGGAACATTGTATTTTTTTCAAATCTTTTGACCATCTACATAAATGTGAAATTCCAGTCCATATGACCACTAGAAAATATTCTTACCCATTAATGGTGCGACAGTCATGATCAAGGATCAATTGGACAAGGGAGGTAACTTGAAGTGTAGTATCTAGTCCTTCTGATCCATGGACCAGCACAGAAGCTCCTACAAATAATAATAAATTATTGTACAAAGGAGATAACTTGTAGTGTAGCATCTAGTATTGCTGATCCATGGACCAGCACAGACGCTCCTACAAATAATAATAAATCTAATTAATGCAATTACTGAAAGGCTAAACACGATGAAAACATATATAGTTGTAACTTTAAATGTGAGTTATAATCCATTAAATGCAAAACAAACACTTTTATAGAGGATGACTATCAACAGCCAAATTCCATTGGTATTGGGTACAGAACCTAGACCAAAACATTACAACAGATAATAAATGGGTTATTTTGCTACTATTACAACCCATGTGTACACAATTTTCTAGAAAATTAAAGGTCGTAAGTGAGTGGACATTACCCAAAATCATGACGAAAGTAATCTTAATTCCTGGCATATTATGGGTGTACAAATCTATTCACAGGTGCTTTAACGGTCTATGTGGGATTACGTACCCTCAGAATCCATACACTGAGCTACAGTACAAGCACAGGTAAGGATGTCTTTGATGTTGGTGAGCCAGTTGCTAGACTCCAGTTTAGATAGCCACTTGTCCATACTCGCACCATTGTCATTGCAGGCTGGAATAATTACAAGAAACGTTTAACAAGAAACTGCATCAATTTCTGAAAGAACTTATATATACGTTGATATGTTGATGTGTTACTTTTCAAGACATATGATCTTCACAACCACAGAGAGAGTAATCCGTGATTGTATAAAAAGAAAAGCAGTTAAAATATAAACAAAATATATGTAAAATTACACACATACGTCACTGTGATATTGATACAATACAGCTGCAAATGTATGGCTTTCCTACAGGAGCCAGGTAATATTACATCAGTTTTGCTGAGTTTTAATTGAAAACAGTTTGGTCTGAAACATGTTACAAATATATAATAAACCGTTTCAGCATTTTCTGATGTTATATACTACTTACACATAAGGTAGATGTATTCAACATACTATTGATATTAACTGGATAAAAACTTAATATCTACATGGCGTCTGGGTTGGATGAGCCTGAAGCAAGGTATTCAAGCAGCACATTATATCGTTCATCTATCTACAGCTAGACTTGACATCAGTTTGAAAACCAGGGACCCATTACGATGAAACTGTTGTGTTGTACTTACCTACCATTAGCTTGATCAGAGACTCGTGGAAGTGTTGTGTTGTACTTATCTATCATTAGTTTGATCAGAGACTCGTGGAAGTGTTGTTTGTACTTATCTATCATTAGTTTGATCAGAGACTCGTGGAAGTGTTGTGTGTACTTATCTACCATTAGTTTGATCAGAGACTCGTGAAAGTGTTGTGTGTACTTATCTACCATTACTTTGATCAGAGACTCGTGGAAGTGTTGTGTGTACTTATCTACCATTAGTTTGATCAGAGACTCGTGGAAGTGTTGTGTGTACTTATCTACCATTAGTTTGATCAGAGACTCGTGGAAGTGTTGTGTGTACTTATCTACCATTAGTTTGATCAGAGACTCGTGGAAGTGTTGTGTTGTACTTATCTACCATTACTTTGATCAGAGACTCGTGGAAGTGTTGTGTTGTACTTATCTACCATTACTTTGATCAGAGACTCGTGGAAGTGTTGTGTGTACTTATCTACCATTAGTTTGATCAGAGACTCGTGGAAGTGTTGTGTGTACTTATCTACCATTAGTTTGATCAGAGACTCATGGAAGTGTTGTGTGTACTTATCTACCATTAGTTTGATCAGAGACTCATGGAAGTGTTGTGTGTACTTATCTACCATTAGTTTGATCAGAGACTCGTGGAAGTGTTGTGTGTACTTATCTACCATTAGTTTGATCAGAGACTCGTGGAAGTGTTGTGTGTACTTATCTACCATTAGTTTGATCAGAGACTTTGTTGTGTGTATTATCTACCATTAGTTTGATCAGAGACTCAGTTTGAGAGACTCGTGGAAGTGTTGTGTGTACTTATCTACCATTAGTTTGATCAGAGACTCGTGGAAGTGTTGTGTGTACTTATCTACCATTAGTTTGATCAGAGACTCGTGGAAGTGTTGTGTGTACTTATCTACCATTAGTTTGATCAGAGACTCGTGGAAGTGTTGTGTGTACTTATCTACCATTAGTTTGATCAGAGACTCGTGGAAGTGTTGTGTGTACTTACCTACCATTAGTTTGATCAGAGACTCGTGGAAGTGTTGTGTGTACTTATCTACCATTAGTTTGATCAGAGACTCGTGGAAGTGTTGTGTGTACTTATCTACCATTAGTTTGATCAGAGACTCGTGGAAGTGTTGTGTGTTACTACCATTAGTTTGATCAGAGACCAAGTGTTGTGTGTACTAGTTTGATCAGAGACTCGTGGAAGTGTTGTGTGTACTTATCTACCATTAGTTTGATCAGAGACTCGTGGAAGTGTTGTGTTGTACTTATCGACCATTACTTTGATCAGAGACTCGTGGAAGTGTTGTGTGTACTTATCTACCATTAGTTTGATCAGAGACTCGTGGAAGTGTTGTGTGTACTTATCTACCATTAGTTTGATCAGAGAAGTGTTGTGTTGTACTCGTGGAAGTGTTGTGTTGTACTTATCTACCATTAGTTTGATCAGAGACTCGTGGAAGTGTTGTGTGTACTTACCTACCATTAGTTTGATCAGAGACTCGTGGAAGTGTTGTGTTGTACTTATCTATCATTAGTTTGATCAGAGACTCGTGGAAGTGTTGTGTGTACTTATCTACCATTAGTTTGATCAGAGACTGTTGTGTTGTACGTTTGGAAGTGTTGTATCTACCATTAGTTTGATCAGAGACTCGTGGAAGTGTTGTGTTGTACTTATCTACCATTAGTTTGATCAGAGACTCGTGGAAGTGTTGTGTGTACTTATCTACCATTAGTTTGATCAGAGACTCGTGGAAGTGTTGTGTGTACTTATCTACCATTAGTTTGATCAGAGACTCGTGGAAGTGTTGTGTGTACTTATCTACCATTAGTTTGATCAGAGACTCGTGGAAGTGTTGTGTGTACTTATCTACCATTTGTTTGATCAGAGACTCGTGGAAGTGTTGTGTGTACTTACCTACCATTAGTTTGATCAGAGACTCGTGGAAGTGTTGTGTGTACTTATCTACCATTAGTTTGATCAGAGACTCGTGGAAGTGTTGTGTGTACTTACCTTCCATTAGTTTGATCAGAGACTCATGGAAATGTTGTCGACGTTCTATGGGCTGGTTAATTCTTCTCCATTGAGAGTAGTGTGCTTCTGGCTCATAACCACCACCTACATCATCAAATAGGACGTCGTTTAGACATTCCTTTCAAAGTTTACATGTAGATGTTGTTCAAAGTCAAATTGGAACATGAAAGTTTAAAGATTATTTCAAACTGTGTTTTGTAAATTTTCATTTTCAATCATATATAAATGGAGAAAGAGTACACAAAAAAAAATATTTAGAAAAATTTGAAAATATACAATATCCTAAAGGGATCATGGCTCCCAGCAAGTCATGATCTTCATAAATTCTATGTTAGTTATAAGTTTAAATTTTTCTCCTTTTTCACTGCTTTCCTCTAATAGAGTGTAAACAACTATTTCAAGAATTAGAATCAAGCTGTATAACATCTATCACTCGAAGGAAATTTTAGAAAAATGATCAATTCAGTGCTCTCTTATGATAACCTTCCTATGTAAAATACCGAATGACTTGGAGGAAATCAGTTTTTCTTTTCATTCTGTCTCAAAATTACAAGGACAATTAAAGACTTAGGGAAACCTGCCATAATATAAGAAATTTGAGACCAACGGAAAAAAAAGTTGAACATGAAATTATACTGCAATTGTACAAACCTTTGCTTTGGGCTGACTTTGCTGCACTAGAAGATCGTGTATCCACTATGTAACCACGCTTGCCGATGCCGAGGACAGAGTTGACAAGTTTTTCATCTTCCCGACAACGCTTATTGCTCTGGCCTGTCAAGGGCTGACTACTCCGCATCATCACTGCCTGTAGAAGACGAAGAGAGTAATCTCCCTACAAACTCTATTTTACTTTAATGAACCATGGAGCATTGCGTTCAAGCCAACAATTTCAATGACGATGATCAAGGAGAAAATCCTAATTTAAACAATGAAATATGGAATTAACAAAATGCCTGTAATGTTTACCTTTGTTTGTTTACTGTAATAGCTCAGAACCGGAAATCGGCCATGTTGACGAAATTGTGCCGCTTTCACAAGAGTTTCATCATCAACTGTCTTGGGAACAATAACTGCATGTGAATATGATGGACATACCTGTAAAACAGATGAAATAATAGTATGTAGTGAAAACTAAGAAAACCAACACAAGCTTACATTTAAAGTTGCAAACAACACACATCCCCTGCCGTGTCATAATTTAGCATTTTTGAAGCAAAATCACTATCAAAAAAAAAAATCTATTTTTAACAACAGTGACCTTTGTAGTTGAACTTTTGACCCAAAACACAATCCCACACAGGTCTCCTACACTAAACTGACATTGTATCAAGATTCAATCTAAACAGTCATCCATAACTCAAGTTATCATCTGGAAATGAAAAAACTATTTTTAGCAACAGTGACCTGTGCAGTTGCTCTTTTGACCACAAACGCAATTTCACATTAGCTCTCCTACTAAATTTACCTTGTGTCAAGTTTCAACCTAATCGGTCATCCCTTACTAAAATTATCATCTGGAAACCATGTAGTCCACACAAACAGACAGAGGGACCACGACAGACATTATGGTCACCCCTGGTTTTACTGGGACTAACAAATCCTATTGTGTCAGTCTTTGGTATGTCCAGGATGTAAATATTTTCAAAATACTTTCTATGGACAACAATTTGTTTGTAAATGAAAGGAAATTCTTCTGAAATACATTTTCTTTGAAATTTCTGTAATAAAAATTTGTCCGAAAATTAATACCTGACCCTCATATATCAATAACTGACCCTGTTTCGGTTCTATCTATAAGTAGTTAGAATTACCAACAAGGATCTAACACAGAAAACTCAAGTGTCAACAGGCATCATTAATTACTGGAGAAATCAGAACAGTGTATATATGCAGTGTACTAACCAATGCTTTATTTTACACTGGTTGAAGATGGGCCATTTTTCACTAATTTTGGAAAGAAAATTGGTAAATTGGAAAGAAAATTTCAATGCGTATATTGCAAATTTTGACTTAAGTATGAAATAATTTTTTATTGGAAATGGGGCCCCATTAGTTATCAGCCACAAAAAGAACCTCAAAACAAGCCCAGAAATGTAATATTCCTATTTCACTCTTTGAAAACTACGTTAGTGTTCATTAATGATCCAGCAACTTTGTTCCAAGTGAAAGTGACCAGACTGACTTTTGCTAAATTACTGTCTCAATTTTGAGGAAAAGTTCTAACTTGTCTCCTTGAAAATGCTTTAAATCATGACAAATGAACAGCATCACTAACCTACAAATATACCTTCAATGGACAAAGCTTTTAAAAACTTTTTTCAATAATCAAATTTGGCAGACTCATTGAATCCTAATGGTTATGGTGTCAATCCCTACCTACCGAATAATCCTTGTTGACGTAACTAAGCCTCCAATCCTCTGAGCATTCCTTACAACGAGTGTACTCATTCTCTGGGAGAAATGCCTGCCATCCATCTTCCAGTGGCTCAAACATGGCACGATAGAAAAATGGGTAGCTCAAAGTCAAGTCATCTGTAACAAAAGATAACAATTTCATACAACTTACTTCAGCCAGCTTTGATCTGCCATCAAACAACTCTAGTAAGATTTTATTGTGAAGCGTTCTTGAATTCAAGTCAACTTACCAGTATCATACAACACTGGTCTAAATCATTATCAATTTGCAAAATCTCCACTCTCAAACATTGGTTTTTAAACATGGGGCAAAAACTAAATTCAGTATCCGTAACATTTTTTTTATTTGACTTTTTCCTTGAGAATGTTTTAGATATTTCTGTATATATTTCTGATTTTCATACTGAGTCAGGTTCGCCAAAATTGAAACCTTCTTACTTAGAAAGCAGTAGAAATCTGGCCACAATTTCAAACATATCAGAAGTATAAGTAAATTTTCAAAATTGTTCTTAATTCTAAAAAAATAAATTAGTCCACCAGAATATCTTAAAACATGTTGTCTGTAAACACATTTTCCTAAGGCATGACATTTTGATCGCACACAATGTCTCATACAGAATTTTGTAAATACAAGAGTTACAACATTTTTTCTTCAAAATTGTTGAAAGCAACAGAAAGTGGGGAAAAAAAATTACCAGGAGGTATCTTAAAGTTCTTACCAATATTGGACAGCTGTTCTACCGATGCTCCGACATTCAGACAGTCCTCTGCTGACTGAAACTCCAGGGCAACAAGAGTGAAATCTTTACACTTCAGCGAGAGGATTCCACCTGGCTGAGACAACTTTTTTTCAATACTGTCAACATTGTTGTGTAGCAGCTACAATGTATGTATGGAAAATAAAAGTCAATGTGAGAATATATCATATGTAGAATTTGATATTATATAGCTACAAAATAAATGGAAAATGAAAGTAAATCATAGAATTAGAAATACATAAAAGAAGAAGCTATGAAACATAGAAACTGAAAGGAAATCTTCATAGAATATCAAAGTAGCTTCAACAATGTATAGTACATGGAAAACGAAAGCTTTTACCAACTACAAAGTGTATATAAAAGGTACAACTATACAAAAGTACCCAAAAATAAATAAAATTTAAATATAACACATAAGTATATCTGAATGAAAGATTCGCAGAAGATGTACAAGTATGTAAATTAAACGGAAAACAAACTTTCTTGTATACGTATATTTCTGTATACCTTATCATAAAAATGGAACATCAAAGGACATAAATGAAACATACGGAACAGGATGGTGTAGAATTAGCAGAAATGTCAGCCACCATACTGTAGACTGTTTTAGAGATTTACTGTTCTTGCGTCAATAATTTTAGGGACATTTCCTCTATCCCACACACCATAGTTTAATTAGCCCTGAGAGGTTTATCATATCTAGCCAGTGCTACGTACTAATATGTACAAACATGACTGGATATACACAAAAATTTACTGAAAATGAGAGATTAGAAATTATATGGTGAAACCTGTTGACCATTTGCCATCAGCCAGAGGAAAATGTGATATTAAGCAGAATTTGATATAAGATATGGACTTTTTTTGCCTTAAAACCCCACAAGTGAACTATCTGACATGTCTAAATGGCCCAAAGTTTTATACACCTGTTTAAGTTGCTTAATAAATAAATAATGTACATAATTTTTGTTTTTTCTTTTTCAACTGTTAGTATAAGTGAAATTCTCTTACATTTCTTAAGCTACATGAAATATCTAACCTTCAGCTATACTATCGTAATTCTGACATAAATTCACACCAGACTCATAACATATGTATATGGGTTGAAGTTAAGAGGTGCTGGAAGTCCAAAATAAGTGCACATCATTTTAAAAGCTACGGGTAATACTTATCATAATGCAGAGCCTCAAAAAACATCACATTAACTAAAATCTGAAAGATTCCATGTCTAACTAAAATGAACAAAATAAATACCCATAATTCCTCTTTGTTGTCCTTCCTTGATGACAGAATGAGGTGGTGTCCTGTGATACAGAGAGTCCCTTCTACAGATTTACGGAATGGCTTCCACAATACCACATTGTTTACCATAGGTTTCTTAATGAACTCAGCAAACTCCATGTCTGGTTATCACCCTACAAAAAAAATCATTAATTGAAACCTTTTTGAAGTGTACTTTATTTTTACTTTTTTGAAGCTTGCTGATCTTTCCCTTCTTTTGGTTGATGAACTTCAATAATAGTAATGACTATACACTGTGTGTGTACTAGGATCCAACTTATTAACAAGGATGACATCCTTTTTTGACAAAATTTTATTACAAGCTTGAAGATCAAATAAAAATGATGAAAAACAAGGTATTTTTGTTATAATTGTGTATTTAATATATCTGGAGATCAGCCAATGCTGTTGTTACTTCAAGATACCAAAAGGTGAGCTTATATGATATCAAGAAGAATCAACCTCACAAGGCTGGAGGCAAAATTTTGAAATTTATTGTATAAGTTATGATGTCTACCAGTTTCGTCCTATTAGTAGGGATTCACCAGGACCATAAGCCGTCTCCAGCCTGTTGAGATTGAGTCTTCTGGATTTATACTGTGGTATTAAATTTGTTGCTTTGGTAGTAAGTTCTGCTAGTGGTATACGCATTAGTGATTCCTCTGAAGTATTCATAAGAGTGTTCAATGATTATTTTCAAAAGATAGTCGCGAAAACAATTAGGAATTTCTGTTATTCATGAAAAATTAAGAATAGTATGTGAAATACATTTTCTGATCCTGTATCAAAACAAGAAGTGAAAAAAACATTGATTTTTCACTTTAGAATTAAAATATGTAGCTTCTATTAGGTTCATCAGTGAAAATAAACCGTAGAATTTGTTACATGTAGCTCTTTGCACTGTAGTAAAAATCGGAGGAAGAACGGGGGTAGTGTACATCATTATCAGTATTCATTTAGATGGAATGCTCTTGTTATCAAAACCCCCTGGTTGGGTTCAGAGGCTGACCAAGGGGGCGGAGGTCAAGAAATGTCAGCTCTCTCCTTCAAGTTAGCTGGTTCTGCCACGAAGAAGGAAGAGCATTATCTTTCCAAATGAAAAAATAATGCACCGTCTCAGTTCATTTGGAACGTCATGAAAGTCATTATTCAACCTGAACTGATCATCATGGAGTTTATTTTACAGCTGGTTTAGGCCTGGAACTAGAACTAGTTGATCTACAAACACCGTAGATATGTCAGATACATAGAAATAAAAAAAAATCGGAAGAGTACTTAATTGAGAACTACGATAATAATAGCAACATGAATGACTTACCAGTTGGGAACGTATCGCTGATACTTTGGCTGAGAAGCAGGAAGTCAAAAGTGCTGGACCATCTTATAATATTTCCTCCATATTGATCTACCTTACGATAGTCTATATGCTATATTTTTCTCTCTTTTTTCATAATAATACAATATTCTTTGATATAATATATTGCCAATAAAATTCAAACAAAATGTCTATTTTGAGATTATGTTGTTTGAATCATTAGAGAAATAGTAAACAAAATATAGATTAAACTAAATACGTTGGAGACTATCACAGTTAGATATACTAAATGCAGTCTGGGATGACACAAACAAACTGGCAGTCTCAAGTCGTTGATTAAATAGCCTGCCTTCTTCTTAACGATGGTTAACATTAATAGCCCAATATGGATTCAATTATCATTGTTAGATAGTCTAAAATCTCTGCATTACTTGTACATAATGGGATAAAGATGTCTTATCTGTACAATTCACTGCAAACAGAAGCTTTGCACTATTAACAGTAAAGGGCGACAACCGGCATCAACAAGTTGTAGACTTGTACAGAAAAACGTCACGGTTATATTTGATTGATCTATGCGGCGAAGAAAGGTTAAACGCCATGTGGGCATGTAAACTCAGTTTACTTTGCATGCACTACAAGGAACCGGAGGCAATAATCTTGGATCTTTACTGTAGGCTTAAATCAAAGAGCTTTTGTCACAAGTAGGTTCTATAATCACCGGCCCAGTGTCTTATGAATTGTCGCCAAATCATAGTAAACGTTAGCAACTGGGTTTAGACTGAGATTGAAATTAGTGTATTATGAGTAGTCAATCTTCTCTTCTAATGGTAGCCTTGTAAATATTTCTATTTTACATCGATTTTTAATTTGAATGAAGATTCTGTTGACGTCTTTAATTTTAATTTATCAATCTACTTCTTATTTACATTCTTGATAGCTTTTCAGCCACACAACTATGCAATGAAGATATTTGTTTAGAATGCAAAAGTATTCAAACATCGACCAAACGAGTACAGCTGGTTTTTTTTTTATTTTTATTTTTATTTTTCAATAACATATGACTGAGACATTATGATACATAGACACATTCGCACTTGTACAGGTTTTCGTTTGTGATTGTTATCATTTGCATTCGCAAGTACATTGTCATTCATCTTATCTGCATGCTAATTCCGAGCCATCATCATCATCATCATCATCATCATCATCATCATCATCATCATCATCATCATCATCATCATCCTTTAAAAGTATACACCACATTTATTATCATTAACATTATTTCAACATCATCTTCATGATAACATCAATATGTCATCACAACCATTATAAACATGACGATAATATATTAGCATGATGACACCAGTACATCATTATCATGAAGTTAGCATCATCATGGAAACATCATTATCACCAGTCCCCGAGTATGACCGTAACCTTTTGGCTGGTCAGTCCCCGAGTATGACCGTTACCTTTTGGCTGGTCAGTCCCCGAGTATGACCGTAACCTTTCGGCTGGTCAGTCCCCGAGTATGACCGTAACCTTTCGGCTGGTCAGTCCCCGAGTATGACCGTTACCTTATGGCTGGTCAGTCCCCGAGTATGACCGTAACCTTTCGGCTGGTCAGTCCCTGAGTATGACCGTAACCTTTTGGCTGGTCAGTCCCCGAGTTAACCGTAACCTTTTGGCTGGTCAGTTCCGGAGTATGACCGTTAACTTTTGGCTGGTCAGTCCCCGAGTATGACCGTTACCTTTTAACTTGTGGACAATCAGTCCCCGAGTATGACCGTTACCTTTTAACTTGTGGACAATCAGTACCCGAGTATGACCGTTACCTTTTAACTTGTGGACAATCAGTCCCCGAGTATGACCGTTACCTTTTAGCTTGTGGACAATCAGTCCCCGAGTATGACCATTACCTTTTGGCTGGTCAGTCCCGGAGTATGACCGTTACCTTTTGGCTGGTCAGTCCCCGAGTATGACCGTTACCTTTTAAATGGTGGACAATCAGTTCCCGAGTATGACCAATACCTTTTAACTGGTGGACAATCAGTCCCCGAGTATGAGCGTTACCTTTTAGCTTGTGGACAATCAGTCCCCGAGTATGACCGTAACCTTTTGGCTGGTCAGTCCCGGAGTATGACCGTTACCTTTTAGCTTGTGGACCATCAGTCCACGAGTATGACCATTGCCTTTTAGCTGGTGGACAATCAGTCCCCGAGTATGACCATAACCTTTTGGCTGGTTGACAACCAGTCCCCGAGTTTGGCCCATGGATGGACGTTACCCAGGGAATCTTGAGAAAGAAAGAAAAAATGAACCATCATGTTTCATAGTATACATGTACTTACATGCGTGTAATATTAATTTACAATTCAGTGATGAAAACTTTGAATTCTGTCGTTCAAATGAATACAGACTATTGCATACAAATGTTATGAAATACATGTATGTAACCACAATTCTAACGTAAATGTGTTCTATGTCTTTAGTATATACATTAGATGTGCACATCAGTAGATAGTGAAATAAAATCTAGTTCCTGTCTGTTTATGGACTTAATCAGAATGCTGTGATACATGGATGTAGTTTCAACCTTGTCTTGTGTCCCGCCTAAGTTCTAGCTGTCCACTCCCCGTTATTGACAGCCACTACAAGGAGTGTGTGCAAGCCAAATTAAAAAGTACCGGGTCAGTGTTAGTATTGACCCATGAATAAATGACAGCTTGCCATATAGTCTACAATATTATCCGTTTTGATTTATCTAAATATTTTTTCTAAGAATTTATCCATTTCTAGAATCCGTTTCTACACAGATCAAAACCAGTATACCGTAAAATGTTTGATGGTTTTGTAAATAAAATTTTCATCAAAAATGCAACAAATTACAGTATTAGCAAACAAGTTATGATAGTGCTTAATAAAGGACAACAAACATGGCGCTTGTGGCTTGTGGTGTTCTTATACGGGACGTAGGAAACCAAGAGAATATTGTTATAAGAATACATTGATGGCAACAACGGGAATCAATTATACATTGTACTGTCTAGGTTTCCGTGTCTATATCGCTTGGAATGTGCTCTTCCGGTGTTTTCAAAATCAATCAAGTGTATCCTTGTAACAATGTCATAAATATTAGAATATACTGTGACGTAATATCTTGTTAACACTTCCACAATTACCATACCTTTTAAAGCCACGGCTTTTCACAATCAACTGGTCGTGTTAAGTGTTCCTTTGTAAATAAATTGATTGCGAAAACTTTTTTTTTTTAATATTCATACATTTATCTTTTGTTTGTTTTTGTATTCATGAATAGACACTGGATTGAAATATATCTATCTTAGTCTGTGCCATCACATACACAAGACACAGATGTGCAAATAAAAAACGTACGTCGTCCGTATTGTAATTGCCCTCCGCACAGCTTTTTTTTTTAAATTTCTCTCCGAACAGTTTCTTGAAATTTCCCTCCGAACAGTTACACTACCGATGTAAAGTAGTGTGCCTGTATGAAGTGGAATATTACACAAAACACGCGGAAATAAATAACTTGTTAATACAAACTTATAGTTAGATACAACATAGACAAACAATGAAGTAAACTACATCA
Source organism: Ylistrum balloti (assembly GCF_031769215.1). Taxonomy (NCBI): domain Eukaryota; kingdom Metazoa; phylum Mollusca; class Bivalvia; order Pectinida; family Pectinidae; genus Ylistrum; species Ylistrum balloti. The sequence goes on along the minus strand of NW_026781937.1, from coordinate 183,650 downwards.
TACAGCTGTTTCGTCCTTCTAGGACTGGTTAGTGATATGTTAAAGACTGCATCAGCGCTATAATTCAATAAATATCGTATATCTGGTAAGTTTAGAACAATGACTAGTACATGTGGAATTTCGAAATTCCGAAAAAATTAACACAACGTTACCACAACCAAAGGATAACGCCCCAAATGACGTACAGACAATAGGTAACGCCCCACACGACGTAAAGACAATAGGTAACGCCCCACACGACGTAAAGACAATAGGTAACGCCCCACACGACGTAAAGACAATAAGTAACGCCCTACACGACGTAAAGACAATAGGTAATGCCCCACACGACGTAAAGATAATAGGTAACGCCCAACATGACGTAAAGACATAAGGTAACGCCTCACATGACCGTAAAGACAATAGGTAATGCCCCACACGATGTAAAGACAAAAGGTAACGTCAAACACGACGTAAAGACAATAGCTAACGTCCAACATAGGTAATGCCCGACACGACGTAAAGACAAGGTAACGAACCACACGACGTAAAGATAATAGGTAATGCCCAACACGACGTAAAGATAATAGGTAACGCCCAACATGACGTAAAGACAATAGGTAACGCCCCACACGACGTAAAGATAATAGGTAATGCCCCACACGACGTAAAGATAATAGGTAACGCCCAACATGACGTAAAGACAATAGGTAACGTCAAACACAACGCAAAGGCAATAGGTAACTTCAAACACGACGTAAAGATAATAGGTAACGCCCCACATGACGTAAAGACAATAGGTAATTTCAAACACGACGTAAAGATAACAGGTAACGCCCCACACGACGTAAAGACAATAGGTAACGCCCCACACGACGTAAAGATAATAGGTAACGCCCAACACGACGTAAAGACAATAGGTAACGCCCCACACGACGTAAAGATAATAGGTAACGCCCAACACGACGTAAAGACAATAGGTAACGCCCCGCACGACGTAAAGATAACAGGTAACGCTCCACACGAGGTAAAGATAATAGGTAACGCCCGACACGACGTAAAGACAATAGGTAACGCCCATCACGACGTAAAGACAATAGGTAACTTCAAACACGACGTAAAGACAATAGGTAACGTCAAACACGACGTAAAGACAATAGGTAACGTCAAACACGACGTAAAGACAATAGGTAACGCCCCACACGACGTAAATACAATAGGTAACGCCCGACACGACGTAAAGACAATAGGTAACGCCCAACACGACGTAAAGATAACAGGTAACGCTCCACACGAGGTAAAGATAATAGGTAACGCCCGACACGACGTAAAGACAATAGATAATGCCCCACACGAGGTAAAGATAATAGGTAACGCCTCATACGACGTAAAGACAATAGGTAACGCCCCACACGACGTAAAGATAATAGGTAGCGCCCCACACGACGTGAAGACAATAGGTAACGCCCCAGACGTAAAGACAATAGGTAATGCCCCACACGACGTAAAGACAAAAGGTAACGTCAAACACGACGTAAAGACAATAGGTAACGTAAAACACAACGTAAAGACAATAGGTAACTTCAAACATGACGTAAACACAATAGGTAACGCCTCATACGACGTAAAGACAATAGGTAACGCCCAACACGACGTAAAGATAATAGGTAGCGCCCCACACGACGTGAAGACAATAGGTAACGCCCCATACGACGTAAAGACAATAGGTAATGCCCCACACGACGTAAAGACAAAAGGTAACGTCAAACACGACGTAAAGACAATAGGTAACGTAAAACACAACGTAAAGACAATAGGTAACTTCAAACACGACGTAAAGACAATAGGTAACGCCCCACACGACGTAAAGACAATAGGTAATGCCCGACACGACGTAAAGACAATAGGTAACGTCAAACACGACGTAAAGACAATAGGTAACGCCCAACACGACGTAAAGACAATAGGTAACGCCGGACACGACGTAAAGACAATAGGTAACGCCCAACACGACGTAAAGATAATAGGTAGCGCCCCACACGACGTGAAGACAATAGGTAACGCCCCATACGACGTAAAGACAGTAGGTAATGCCCCACACGACGTAAAGACAAAAGGTAACGTCAAACACGACGTAAAGACAATAGGTAACGTAAAACACAACGTAAAGACAATAGGTAACTTCAAACATGACGTAAACACAATAGGTAACGCCTCATACGACGTAAAGACAATAGGTAACGCCCAACACGACGTAAAGATAATAGGTAGCGCCCCACACGACGTGAAGACAATAGGTAACGCCCCATACGACGTAAAGACAATAGGTAACGTAAAACACAACGTAAAGACAATAGGTAACTTCAAACACGACGTAAAGACAATAGGTAACGCCCCATACGACGTAAAGACAATAGGTAATGCCCGACACGACGTAAAGACAATAGGTAACGTCAAACACGACGTAAAGACAATAGGTAACGCCCAACACGACGTAAAGACAATAGGTAACGCCGGACACGACGTAAAGACAATAGGTAACTTCAAACACGACGTAAAGACAATAGGTAATGCCCCACACGACGTAAAGACAATAGGTATTGCCCGACACGACGTAAAGACAATAGGTAACGTCAAACACGACGTAAAGACAATGGGTAACTTCAAACACGACGTAAAGATAATAGGTAACGCCCCACATGACGTAAAGACAATAGGTAATTTCAAACACGACGTAAAGATAACAGGTAACGCCCCACACGACGTAAAGATAATAGGTAACGCCCGACACGACGTAAAGACAATAGGTAACGCCCATCACGACGTAAAGACAATAGATAATGCCCCACACGATGTAAAGATAATAGGTAACGCCCAACATGACGTAAAGACATAAGGTAACGGCCCACATGACGTAAAGACAATAGGTAACGCCCATCACGACGTAAAGACAATAGATAATGCCCCACACGATGTAAAGATAATAGGTAACGCCCAACATGACGTAAAGACATAAAGTAACGGCCCACACGACGTAAAGACAATAGGTAACTTCAAACACGACGTAAAGACAATAGGTAACGCCCAACACGACGTAAAGACAATAAGTAACGCCCAACACGACGTAAAGACAATATGTAACTTCAAACACGACGTAAAGATAATAGGTAACGCCCGACACGACGTAAAGATAATAGATAATGCCCCACACGATGTAAAGATAATAGGTAACGCCCGACACGACGTAAAGACAATAGGTAACGTCAAACACGAAGTAAAGACAATAGGTAACTTCAAACACGACATAAAGACAATAGGTAACGCCTCACACGACGTAAAGACAATAGGTAATGCCCGACACGACGTAAAGACAATAGGTAACGTCAAACACGACGTAAAGACAATAGGTAACGCCCAACACGACGTAAAGACAATAGGTAACGCCTCACACGACGTAAAGACAATAGGTAATGCCCGACACGACGTAAAGACAATAGGTAACGTCAAACACGACGTAAAGACAATAGGTAACGCCCAACACGACGTAAAGACAATAGGTAACGCCTCACACGACGTAAAGACAATAGGTAATGCCCGACACGACGTAAAGACAATAGGTAACGTCAAACACGACGTAAAGACAATAGGTAACGCCCAACACGACGTAAAGACAATAGGTAACGCCCCATACGACGTAAAGACAATAGGTAACGCCCAACACGATAATGTTCAATACGACGAAAGACTCCACATATTATTCACAAGAAAATGTTCAGACAGAGCACACAAACTTTCACATGGCCAAACTGAAACACCATTTTCGAATCCCTACATATGTACTGTTGCCTGAAATAATAATGCTAACTTAGAAGGTTGGCTTGTTCCTCTCCGGCTACACATCAGGCACCAACCCATACAAACGTTAACAGATAGTATATCGTTTCTATAACTAATGGTCACGGAGTGTGTTTTGTGACCTTTAGAAGGCTATGTAACCATGACATTAATATCAGAATCGCTCAGTGGACACTCTTAGTTGTGGTTGAGTTTTTTTTATTTTTAGGCAGTGGAAGGTTAAAAAAAATGTAGCAGACAATAACATTTGCGAGGAGTCAAGCAAATACCAAACCATTGAAAACAAGGACATAGTCATCAATATCCACGCCCACGTTCATTTGTTAAATATATACATTTAAAGTGAGCAACATGGAAAACTGGAAAAGATATCAGCCAATCAGTTAACAGCTGTCACATTGATCATGCGCAGAATTTGCCGATAATTGTACCAGGGCTTAAGGTAACAAGTCTATCAAGCAAGTCTCATCATAATTTATTTGTTCCTTCGAAAGGCAACCTGCGGAAAGCATTCAGTTAGAGTACCAAAAGGTATTCAGCCAATCAGATCACATCAGTCGCATAAAATATACATAGAATTTGCCGACAATCAAACCTGAACAAGGAATTAAGGTAATAAGTCTACCAAGCAAGTTTCAAACTTAAGTATAAGTAGATAAAATCATTTATGGCTAAAAAAAGGATGGATTTCAATGGAAGACTTAAGTATTAAGCTGGAAATACTACCCGGACTTACTTCTGAGACAGGGCCAGGATTTCACTTTCATAAACGTCCTGGATGACTGTTGTCATTTTTGTTATTACCTTGTAAGATCGTGCTAGCTGTATTTGTACTTAACCTATATAAGTAGTGTAAGGGTAGTCGGTAAGCCATAATGGCTGGTATTGTCCATCAAGTAGAAGGCGCTTACTCGTCCAGAATACCTGGTCTTATTATCCTTATACTTTTTCATGGGCCTCCGTAGAAATCTTTCATTTGTTCATCTTTTACCCTTGTTTCATCGATGATGATTTAAGATTCTATTCATATGTTGCCATTTTCTTTTTTTTTTCCGAACTTGATCGCCAAATCTGCACATTCATGATTTTCATATTATATTCGAAAGATTCGTGAACGCACTTGTTAACGTTCATTTATTAAGTATAGGCATAATGTTATAGTGAAGATTTTCTGAATACATCGGTGGTGAAATGTCACTGAATAACACATTTTCCGGACTCTCGCGCAGGAGTATTTCATTCATCACTCATATAAATCTACTTTTTAAAGATGACATCACATCTATTTCCTATCCTTCGCCTCATATTGTGAAACACCTAATTGACTAGTGGTTAAGATTGATGAGTTTTATGTATTTTGTCGTGTTCTTATTTATTCCTCGCTCTTTAAGTTACGGTATTTGCTTTATTAATATAAAAATGATATGTATCTGTTCGGGAGTAATTAGCGGTATAGGTGTTCTGCTTGAAAGCGGTTGTCAATCAGTGATCACATCTAGACAATAGTGCCATACAGTTTTCATGACAGAGCACACATTAACTAATAGAGATGATTCCCATGTCTGTGGAAGTTTCTAAAACAGAAGAAGAACCTCACAAAGGAGTGTTAATTAACATGGGACATATCGACCCTTTCACGGCTGGCAACCATGCCACTTACTGGAGTGGACGGGTTAGTCTGGAAACACACCGTATAAGAAGTGTTACTTATGTGTGTAGACTGTATGGGAACACCTTCATATTGTTTACTATGAATAAATGCAACCACAGCGACATAGATACGGATATATTTTAGACTGTATGCTTTTCATCACAGAGAACCAAGATTCCCTAATACTCAGATAAAATACAACTCCCAGCTTGAATATTAAAAGTAAATTTGAAACAGAATTAGAGTAAAGTTCCATATATGAAACGGCAGAGGAATATCAATCAAACTAGAATCGAGAATCGTTCCTTTTCCAAGATATGTACTTTTTACTGGAAAGAAGAATAAGAATACAATACATGCCTAGAATGTTGTGCCCGGTAACACTTCTGTTGTTTCTCAGTTTCATCTACAGAGGTAAGTGTTTACCGAGCATAATATAAGTAAGTTATATATTTATCCTGCAGCTTGCAACTGCTTTAATTCGACAGAATTACTCTCTGAATTTACTTAAATATTACGTTTAGAAACATGAATAATCGTTGAAGTAAGCGATTTAACATGTTGAAATGAACAATTTGATATATGAAAATTCATAAAAACGCCGCTATATCCGAAGAAGTTTGGAACTTTATTTCCGTGCGGAGCAAATTGGCATCCGTCATCAGGCAAAATTCAGAGTAACATCAACATCTGGTAAACACAGATTGAACAACAAAACTTTTTAAGTTTCAGTTGTCTGATTTTCAATTAATGTTGCAGGATAAATATAATAAATACGTGTCTTTCTTCACCCTCGCCAATATGCAGCTCGCCACTTTTGTCTTTCTTCATCCTCGCCAAAAAACAGCTCACCACTTTTGCCTTTTTTCACTCTCGCCAAAATACAGCTCGCCGCTTTTGTCTTTCTTCACCCTCGCCAAAATACAGCTCGCCATTTTTGTCTTTCTTCACACTCGCCAAAATACAGCTCGCAGCTTTTGTCTTCTTCACCCTCGCCAAAATACAGCCCACACTTTGGTCTTTCTTCACACTCGCCAAAATGCAGCTCGCAGCTTTTGTCTTTCTTCACCCTCGCCAAAATACAGCCCACACTTTGGTCTTTCTTCACACTCGCCAAAATGCAGCTCGCAGCTTTTGTCTTTCTTCACCCTCGCCAAAATACAGCCCACACTTTGGTCTTTCTTCACACTCGCCAAAATGCAGTTCGTCACTTTTGTCTTTCTTCACACTTGCCAAAATACAGTTCGCCACTTTTTTCTGGAGGGTGAATGTGTGTTTGTGTGGTAAGATGGATGCGAGAGTAGAGTGTGGGTTGGTGGAGGAGGGTGGGTCTTGGGAGTGTGTGGGAGTGTGAATGTGGGAGTGTGAGTGGAGCCACGCTTACAGGTTAACGTCATGCGCAGAAAAAAACGGAAATAAATTGATAAATAGCACAGACTAAAAACAAGCTTTACATTCCCACACAAAAAACCTAAAGAGTTTATATATACCACAGGAAAATCTTAAACGAGGTGTTTCAATCCATTCATTTTAAAATACACCATTTTAAGAATCGTAACGAAATTAGCATAGAAATGTCGGGTATTACACTTTTTAGGTCGCCTGAGCCAAAGGCTCATGGTGACCTATTTCCATCATGATTTGTCTGTCGTCGTGCGTCCTTAACTTTTCACATATTCGACTTCTTCTCAAGAACCACTGAATGGATTTTGACCAAACTTGGCACAAAGCATCCCCATGGGAAACTGCTTCAAGTTTGCGAAGAAAAAGAGCATGGCCCCAATAGGGGTCCCGGGAGGGGAAAAGGGGTAAAATTAGGTAAATCTTTAAAAATTTTCTTCTCATTTACCAACAGTCAGATTAAATTCATATTTGATATTTAGGGTCCTTATGGCAGGGTCTACAAAGTTTGTGAATGAAAAAAAATCGGGTCAAAAACGGCCCCACTTGGGGCGCTCAAAAGGGTCGAAAATTCAACTTTGACTGTTTTAAACCAAATTTGGTAGAAAGCATCCCTTAGTGAAGGACATATGAAATTATGTTGAAAAAAAGTAATTATGTCCCCTTTGGGGCCCATAAGGGGTGTAAAAGGGGTCATATGTTAAAACCTTCTTTAAATGACTTCTTCTCAAGAACCATTAGATGGATTTTGACCAAACTTGGCACAAAGCATCCCCATGGGAATCCGCTTCAAGTTTGCGAAGAAAAAGGGTGTGGCCCCAATGGGGCCGCAAGAGGGGGAAAAAGGGGGTAAGATTAGGTAAATCTTTAAAAATCTTCTTCTCGTGAACCAACAGTCAGATTAAATTCATATTTGATATTTAGGGTCCTAATGGCAAAGTCTACAAAGTTTACGAATAAAAAAAATCGGGTCAAAAACTGCCCCACTAGGGGGCGCTCAAAAGGGTCGAAAATTCAACTTTGACTGATTTAAACCAAATTTGGTAGAAAGCATCCCTTAGTGAAGGACATATGAAATTATGTTGAAAAAAGTGATTATGTCCCCTTTAGGGCCCATAAGCGGTGTAAAAGGGGCCATATGTAAAAACCTTCTTTAAAAATCTTCTTCTCATTAACCAACAGTCAGACTAAATTCATATTTGATATTTAGGGTCCTTATGGCAGGGTCTACAAAGTTTGTGAATGAAAAAAAAATCGGGTCAAAAACGGCCCCACTTGGGGGCGCTCAAAAGGGTCAAAAATTCAACTTTGACTGTTTTAAACCAAATTTGGTAGAAAGCATCCCTTAGTGAAGGACATATGAAATTATGTTGAAAAAAAGTAATTATGTCCCCTTTGGGGCCCATAAGGGGTGTAAAAAGGGGTCATATGTTAAAACCTTCTTTAAATGACTTCTTCTCAAGAACCATTAGATGGATTTTGACCAAACTTGGCACAAAGCATCCCCATGGGAATCCGCTTCAAGTTTGCGAAGAAAAAAGGTGTGGCCCCAATAGGGGTCGCAGGAGGGAGGAAAAGGGGAAACTTGATACGAATGTTCTACACAAGGTCCTGGCAAATGTTGGAACTTTTCGGGGCGATTCAAAATCCAAGATGGCCACCCTGGCCTCTGTTTGGCTAAGAAATTATGGACTTCCTCTCAAGAACCACTGGGTGGGTCATGTTCAAACTTGGTACAGATGTTTTACACTTGGTCCAGCACAAGTGTTATTACATTTTTGCAACATTTTAAAATCCCCAGATTATTGACATATATTCCTCAGGTGACCGTTAAGGCCCCTTGGGCCTCTTGTGTAAATTGTGATAATCAGATTCGGTTTCCGTACCCGTTCAACTAATTGCTTTTAATTAATTTTAGATGATATCATTGTGTATCATGAGAAAGGTAACGTATATTTAACGTATGTAAAACAAACCCACTTCACTAGAATCCATTAGCTTCAAAATCATCCCATGTTTCAGCTTTATTTTCCCTTTTATTTTTTTGCGAAAAAAATCTACGTAGTTGGTTTATTAATATTTGAACACATCTCAATAGGTTGCTTTTATTCGTTGCATTGAATTTTAAGAGAAACAGCACCATGTATGCTAGTAATTCTACACCAACATACACGAAAACAATATGAGAAGGAGGACTTTGGGGGTGTCTTTGTCTGAAAATGGAACAGTTAAACGCTACTATGTCCAAATTGTACAACATGAGTAGTTCCGGTCTACGCTAAATCAGATACTACTTGTTATAAAAAAAGTAATTAACAAGGACTAGAAAGGTTAGATTTTAATTTGCGAGTGATTGGAACATAAATACCTGCAGATTTACTTATTACCTTTTCATTTTCTGTTTAACTTTTTTTCATTATTATTAAAATGATAGAATTAACCTATCTATATTTCATTTAATAATATGTCACCAGCCAGTAACAAAGAATTAAAGCAAGGATGTGTTTTTGTTAGGTTTATACGTTATTCATGGAAAATGTTAACACATACTTAAAGAGTCATCTTATACTGTAATACGGGCTATCAAAAAAACACACAGAATTCATACTTTGTTTCCTTATTAAGAGATCACGCTTGTGTAATGTTTACTATATGTGCGTGCGTGCGTGCGCGTGCGTGCTTGCATGCGTGCGTGCGTGCGTGTGTGTGTGTGGGGGGGGGGGGGGGGTGAGTGGGAAAGGATGAATGTGTTGGTGTGTGACAACTTATTTATTTATGACAAAGCGTCATAGATAAATACATCCTTTGATAAACCAAATAGAAATATATCTATTCTTATATTTCCCTCCTAATCTGTATAAATGTATTTAAGACATAATCTTTCGTGGTTTGAATGTTGCTTTATGCATTCTCTGATATTAAAACGCGCAATACGTAGTTCAGGATTGTTTTATTTTTCTTTGGATTTATTTTCCGGGTTTTTTTTTTTTTTTTTTTAAAGAAGAAGGTAAACAAATTGAATTATTGTAATAATGATAAGGGTTACAATATGATCTCAATGTGTTTCTGAAATTGTAAGTTTCGCATACTAATTAGCGCCATTTCACTAAAGCTCATGCATTCTTGTAACTGTTGAAAAATAACTCACATGAGTGAAAGAAATACAGTTGAAACTCATTGTCTCGAAATCGCTTCGGTAGAAATTATGTTTGAGTCGAAATAACTTCAAAGTCCAATTTTTTTTTCATTCTTCGCCTTTATACTTTTAGTTCGGATGTCATTGAGTCGAAAAATAAAACAAAAACGGGAAAGTTATCAACGTTAGGAAAGAGAAATTGTCAACCTTATTTGGACATTTTGTTTAAGTCGAAATTCGGATAAGTCGAAATATTTCCACGGTTCCTTGAATTTCAAGATAACGAATTTCGACAATACTATAAACCTAATCGACCCGTTGTGTAATCTCTATTTATATTATTGATGTCAAATAGTCATTAAATAAAAATTCCATTATGTCTGTATGTATCACTTTACTCTATAAATAGCGCTTAAAATCTCGGGGACCTGTAACACATCGTCACATCAATGTATTCTATCACCAATTAAACTGATAAATGATGTTTATAGAACTGTCACAGCATTGTAATTTATCACTTAAATTGAAATATAATCTTTATCTTTAATTTTCATTTTCATCATCCGCATTTATTGAAAACGCATCACACCAAGAAACAGAAAATAAATACTTTGAAATCATGTCATCTATTGTTCTTTCTGTACTTTAACAAAGAATGTGACTGTAACTTTTCTATATGTTACCTATAACTGTTCTATATGTTACCTGTAACTGTCCTATATGCTACCTATAACTGTTCTATATGTTACCTGTAACTGTCCTATATGCTACCTATAACTGTTCTACATGTTACCTTTTACTGTCCTATATGCTACTGTCCTATATGTTACCTGTAACTGTCCTATATGTTACCTGTGACTGTCCTATATGTTACCTATAACTTTTCTATATGTTACAAATAACTGTTCTATATGTTACCTGTAACTGTCCTATATGCTACCTATAACTGTTCTATATGTTACCTGTTACTGTCCTATATGCTACCTGTAACTGTCCTATATGTTACCTGTGACTGTCCTATATGTTACCTGTGACTGTCCTATATTTTACCTATAACTGTTCTATATGTTACCTGTTACTGTCCTATATGCTACCTGTAACTGTCCTATTTGTTACCTGTAACTGTTCTATATGTTACCTGTAACTGTTCTATATGTTACCTGTTACTGTCTTATATGCTACCTTTAACTGTTCTATATGTTACCTGTTACTGTCCTATATGTTACCTGAAACTGTTCTATATGTTACCTGTAATTGTTCTATATGTTACCTGTAACTGTTCTATATGTTACCTGTAACTGTCCTATATGTTACCTGTAACTGTTCTATATGCTACCTTTAACTGTTCTATATGTTACCTGTAACTGTCCTATATGTTACCTGTAACTGTTCTATATGCTACCTGTAACTGTTCTATATGTTACCTGTTACTGTCCTATATGTTACCTGTAACTGTTCTATATGTTACCTGTAACTGTTCTATATGTTACCTGTAACTGTTCTATATGTTACCTGTTACTGTCCTATATGTTACCTGTAACTGTTCTATATGCTACCTTTAACTGTCCTATATGTTACCTGTAACTGTCCTATATGTTACCTGTTACTGTCCTATATGTTACCTGTGACTGTCCTATATGTTACCTGTTACTGTCCTATATGTTACCTGTAACTGTTCTATATGCTACCTTTAACTGTTCTATATGTTACCTGTTACTGTCCTATATGTTACCTGTGACTGTCCTATATGTTACCTATAACTTTTCTATATGTTACCTATAACTGTTCTTTATGTTACCTGTAACTGTTCTATATGCTACCTTTAACTGTTCTATATGTTACCTGTAACTGTCCTATATGTTACCTGTTACTGTCCTATATGTTACCTGTAACTGTTCTGTATGCTACCTTTAACTGTTCTATATGTTACCTGTTACTGTCCTATATGTTACCTGTAACTGTTCTATATACTACCTTTAACTGTTCTATATGTTACCTGTAACTGTCCTATATGTTACCTGTAACTGTTCTATATGTTACCTGTTACTGTCCTATATGTTACCTGTAACTGTTCTATATGTTACCTGTAACTGTTCTATATATTACCTATTACTGTCCTATATGTTACCTGTAACTGTTCTATATGCTACCTTTAACTGTTCTATATGTTACCTGTTACTGTCCTATATGTTAACTGTAAATGTTCTTTATGTTACCTGTAACTGTTCTATATGTTACCTGTAACTGTTCTATATGTTACCTGTTACTGTTCTATATGTTACCTGTAACTGTTCTATATGTTACCTGTTACTGTCCTATATGTTACCTGTAACTGTTCTATATGCTACCTTTAACTGTTCTATATGTTACCTGTAACTGTCCTATATGTTACCTGTAACTGTTCTATATGTTACCTGTAACTGGTCTATATGTTACCTATAATTGTCCTATATGCTACCTATAACTGTTCTACATGTTTCTTGTAACTGTTTTCTATGTCACCTGTAACTGTTCTATATGTTACCTGTTACTGTCCTATATGTTACCTGTAACTGTCTTATATGTTACCTGTAACTGTTCTATATGCTACCTGTAACTGTTCTATATGTTACCTGTAACTGTTCTATATGTTACCTGTAACTGTTCTATATGTTACCTGTTACTGTCCTATATGTTACCTGTAACTGTTCTATATGTTACCTGTAACTGTTCTATATGTTACCTGTTACTGTCCTATATGTTACCTGTAACTGTTCTATATGTTACCTGTTACTGTCCTATATGTTACCTGTAACTGTTCTATATGCTACCTTTAACTGTTCTATATGTTACCTGTAACTGTCCTATATGTTACCTGTAACTGTTCTATATGTTACCTGTAACTGGTCTATATGTTACCTATAATTGTCCTATATGCTACCTATAACTGTTCTACATGTTTCTTGTAACTGTTTTCTATGTCACCTGTAACTGTTCTATATGTTACCTGTTACTGTCCTATATGTTACCTGTAACTGTCTTATATGTTACCTGTAACTGTTCTATATGCTACCTGTAACTGTTCTATATGTTACCTGTAACTGTTCTATATGTTACCTGTAACTGTTCTATATGTTACCTGTTACTGTCCTATATGTTACCTGTAACTGTTCTATATGTTACCTGTAACTGTTCTATATGTTACCTGTTACTGTCCTATATGTTACCTGTAACTGTTCTATATGTTACCTGTTACTGTCCTATATGTTACCTGTAACTGTTCTATATGTTACCTGTTACTGTCCTATATGTTACCTGTAACTGTTCTATATGTTACCTGTAACTGTTCTATATGTTACCTGTTACTGTCCTATATGTTACCTGTAACTGTTCTATATGTTACCTGTAACTGTTCTATATGTTACCTGTTACTGTCCTATATGTTACCTGTAACTGTCTTATATGTTACCTGTAACTGTCCTATATGTTACCTGTAACTGTCCTATATGTTACCTGTAACTGTCCCATATGCTACCTGTAACTGTCCTATATGTTACCTGTAACTGTTCTATATGTTACCTGTAACTGTCCTATAGTTTACCTATAACTGTTCTATATGTTACCTGTAACTGTTCTATATGTTACCTGTAACTGTTCTATATGTTACCTGTAACTGTTCTATATGCTACCTGTAACTGTCCTATATGTTACCTGTAACTGTCCTATATGTTACCTGTAACTGTCCCATATGCTACCTGTAACTGTTCTATATGTTACCTGTAACTGTTCTATATGTTACCTGTTACTGTCCTATATGTTACCTGTAACTGTTCTATATGTTACCTGTAACTGTTCTATATGTTACCTGTAACTGTTCTATATGTTACCTGTAACTGTTCTATATGTTACCTGTTACTGTTCTATATGTTACCTGTAACTGTCCTATATGTTACCTACTTTTTTATATTTCTTACAATTTACTGAAAATGTTTTCTTTAAATCCATACTTAAAATGTGTTTTAATGCAGTTCTAATTCAGGGTAGACAACAAAAGGCAGTTGACCAGTGGATCTATGTAATTTTAGCCCTAAAATTAGCCCTAATGTTTTGTGCTGGACAGCCTGTTACATGTCAAAACTTGACATGGTAAATCCAATTTATTTCAATAAATCAAAGGTGTGTGAATTGTAAGCTGAAGCAAGATGCACCAAGAAAATCCTTCACAAGTATTCCATGATTATTTTCATAATTTCCAAGAAAAATGGTTACTTGTGTTCTCATGTGTTGAGCTCTTTAGTGTCTGTAGTTTGGAATTATTGATACTTTTTTATTGTTTTTTTCATTTTGTTTTATTTACATGCATTTTTATTTCTCAAGGCCACTTTATTGAACATGAATATTCCCTGGTGTACATTGATCAGTGTAGAACACACCTTTACAAATTTATGCTTCAGTAATGAAAGATACCTATTTCAAATGCATGGAAATAGTCAAACAGTTTACAGGATACATACACTGGGTATCGACGGCGCCAACTTCCACGCTGTTGTTTAGTTATTGATAGAAGCACCAATCGGTCTCTCTTTGGTATTGATAAAGTTGACTGTATATTCTCAGTGACAATGAAAAAAAGTGATATGTTTATATTTCAAATGTCACCCGGGGTATCAATTCTGTAACAGCTATTCATCGAACGACTGAGACCAAACCGAAAATTTCTTTACTGGTAATACTAGTATCAGCTAAAGAACGTGGAGTTGATTAAAGTGGTAGAAACATATCACATCATTGATGCGGCGATTTTTACAGTTATTTCCGCAACGTATCCAGAAATCTAGGGTACATTTCAAAACAAAATAAATTTATATGCCTTTCTAACCTTTTCAGATCTTACAATTTGCTATTTTAAAGCCGCTGTAGAGTGTTTTTTCCTTCGCTTCGTCAAAGATTAATAAATGCCTGGTACCGCCTGATACTGTCTTGTACTACCCGAAACAGCCTGGCACTGTATAGTGGTACCCGAAACAGCTCGATACTGTCCAGTGGTACCCGAAACAGCCCGGCACTATACAGTGGTACACGAAACAGCCTGGTACTATCCAGTGGTACACAAAACAGCCCGGCACTGACGTATGATTTTAACAAGTCATGCGTAACAAACTAAAAATAATCATTTTTGTCATCAGGTTCTGCACAAACTGAGGTTTGCGAAGAAGATACCAGTGTGTTGTTTCGAAATCTTTCCCTCAACAAACCAGCGACTCAATCGTCCCTTTATGATGGTTACTATGACAACGGTCTGCAAGGCTTTGCCTGGAGAGCTAATGATGGAAACAAGGACTCAAATTACCGTAACGAATCGTGTAGTCACGTAGCATTGATCCTGGACCAACATTGGTGGCAGGTGGACTTACGACATATCTACAATGTCACTTCCGTCACGATCGTGAACAGAGATAAGCTAAGTAAGTTAAGAACAATAGAGGTAAAATTAAGATAAACAGTAATGACACACGATGGTGCTGTTAAGGTACCTTCGATATATTTTATTCTCTGGTTTAAGGGAGGTATTGTTTTCCTCTCCATCTGTCCCTGTGTCTAGGAAAGTCTGTCAGTGCTCTAGCAGCTTCATTTTCTTGAGGGTTTCTCATCAAATTTTACACACTTATAAATCATCAAATTGTCTTGGACAAGTTCGAGTTTCTGTGTTGTTGGGTCGATGTTACTTTTTTTAAGTAATAAAGTAATACAGTGTAATACCTTGTCGGGGTCGGTAGGGAACATTGTTTCATCTATGCTCGGTATGTTTGTTCAATAGGAACATTTTATTTATCATGACTTTTTTCAGTATTTTTGAGTAATATTTACAAAACAAGTAAAATTAGAACAAAAATAGAAAATGTTCATAATTCGACACCCAAAAAAATCGTTTGGTGTGAAACGAGCTGAAGACACAAAGCAACGATTTGATGATGGGATGCACCGAAGTGCTACGAACACCATGATGATGTTTTTTTAAGGGAGATATTCTTTTTCTTTGTCAATGATAAACAACTCTAATGTATGTTTCTAACGATAGCATGTGTAACAGAGGTCATTATTTCTTTCAATGCCTCCGCCAGGAATCGAACCCGGGACGACTGGCTTACTCGTCTGACGCTCAACCAAGAGAAGTTCTCCCTAGCCGAGTGGTATATTGCGGCTAGTATTTTACCAGGGTTACACATCAATGACCTATGTTTTCTTCATTTTAAGGCTCAAGGTTACGTGATTTCGGTATTGAAGTGTCCTTATCTGATCAGGACGACGGAAATGGACATCTTGTAGACGCCATACCCTGTCACTATCACCCCGGAGCAGGTATTGGGGACAGTGAGGAGAGGGCCTTCCCATGCACGGCGGGAGCGGTAGGACAACATGTCCGCATATATATGTCCAGTACAACGTCTAAAGCGGAGACTCTTACCTTGTGTGAAGTTGAGGTTTCGGGTTAGTACCAAGTTAGCATAAATCTCGAATAGAATGTGTAAGAAATTTGTCCTTCCGAGAGAAATGGAAAAATGTTTATACACAAACGTGCTGAAAACATGTTCTATATAAATCTAAATCTGTTACAGGCTACAGCATTAACTGTTATGTACCAACCACTTCGCTACCGACCACAACTGAAGATTCAACAAATGGGCCTCTATGCAATTGCCAATGTGAGAACATGACTGTCCCAACAATGTCTGAACTGGTCCAGATAGTCGAGGAACTGAAGAAAACATTAACAGTGGACAAAAAAACGACCAGTTCTTTCCAGCGAAAGCTCATCAGCGCTCCAGACACCGGCCGTCTGCGAGAAACATTGGTGTTGTGCTAGGAGCAGGAATTCTGTGTGCTGTGTTCGGCAGTATTTTGGTAATGGACTGCTTTCGTCTGATATTGTTTTTAAAGCATGTGTTAAAGAAGTAGTTTTCATACTTCTCCGCATTTTCTCTACGTGAACAATAAGGAAGAGTGACGGCAATGCTACGGATGCCACATTGAAATCGCTTGGTAACCAGGGTTTTTTTTTATAAATAGCGGAATATGTTTTGATTTTTTGAGAAAGGCGGTATTTATGCTACACTCTGCTGTGCGGTACCGGTTTTGTGTTATGAGTTAACCAGAGCATCTTCTCGTAAATAATATATAGATATATTGTATACAAACAGTGTATATAACGTGTAAGTGTTGAACAAGCCGTTATACGTGACCGTTTTATCCGTTGTGACTGAGTATATATGACAGGTCCTTAATCTACAAGTGCTTCGTCACTTGATAACAATATGATAAATGGAGTTCACACATCTTAGAAAACTTAGAAACTATTCACCCAAATAGGAGCAAGCATGGACATAAAAATTATTCACCTTTTTAAGAGCAAGCACGGACGTTGAATCCATTCACCTTTATAAGAGCAAGCACGGACTTTGAATCCATTCACCTTAATAAGAGCAAGCACGGACATTGAATCCATTCACCTTAATAAGAGCAATCACGGACTTTGAATCCATTCACCTTAATAAGAGCAAGCACGAACTTTGAATCCATTCACCTTAATAAGAGCAAGCACGGACTTTGAATCCATTCACCTTAATAAGAGCAAGCACGGACTTTGAATCCATTCACCTTAATAAGAGCAAGCACGGACTTTGAATCCATTCACCTTAATAAGAGCAAGCACGGACTTTGAATCCATTCACCTTAATAAGAGCAAGCACGGACTTTGAATCCATTCACCTTAATAAGAGCAAGCACGGACTTTGAATCCATTCACCTTAATAAGAGCAAGCACGGACTTTGAATCCATTCACCTTAATAAGAGCAAGCACGGACTTTGAATCCATTCACCTTAATAAGAGCAAGCACGGACTTTGAATCCATTCACCTTAATAAGAGCAAGCACGGACTTTGAATCCATTCACCTTGATAAGAGCAAGCACGGACTTTGAATCCATTCACCTTAATAAGAGCAAGCACGGACTTTGAATCCATTCACCTTAATAAGAGCAAGCACGGACTTTGAATCCATTCACCTTAATAAGAGCAAGCACGGACTTTGAATCCATTCACCTTAATAAGAGCAAGCACGGACTTTGAATCCATTCACCTTAATAAGAGCAAGCACGGACTTTGAATCCATTCACCTTAATAAGAGCAAGCACGGACTTTGAATCCATTCACCTTAATAAGAGCAAGCACGGACTTTGAATCCATTCACCTTAATAAGAGCAAGCACGGACTTTGAATCCATTCACCTTAATAAGAGCAAGCACGGACTTTGAATCCATTCACCTTAATAAGAGCAAGCACGGACTTTGAATCCATTCACCTTAATAAGAGCAAGCACGGACTTTGAATCCATTCACCTTAATAAGAGCACGCACGGACTTAAAAACTATTCACCCAAATAAGAGCAAGCACGGACTTTGAATCCATTCACCTTAATAAGAGCAAGCACGGACTTTGAATCCATTCACCTTAATAAGAGCAAGCACGGACTTTGAATCCATTCACCTTAATAAGAGCAAGCACGGACTTTGAATCCATTCACCTTAATAAGAGCAAGCACGGACTTTGAATCCATTCACCTTAATAAGAGCAAGCACGGACTTTGAATCCATTCACCTTAATAAGAGCAAGCACGGACTTTGAATCCATTCACCTTAATAAGAGCAAGCACGGACTTTGAATCCATTCACCTTAATAAGAGGACTTTGAATCCATTCACCTTAATAAGAGCAAGCACGGACTTTGAATCCATTCACCTTAATAAGAGCAAGCACGGACTTTGAATCCATTCACCTTAATAAGAGCCATTCACCTTAATAAGAGCAAGCACGGACTTTGAATCTTCACCTTAATAAGAGCAAGCACGGACTTTGAATCCATTCACCTTAATAAGAGCAAGCACGGACTTTGAATCCATTCACCTTAATAAGAGCAAGCACGGACTTTGAATCCATTCACCTTAATAAGAGCAAGCACGGACTTTGAATCCATTCACCTTAATAAGAGCAAGCACGGACTTTGAATCCATTCACCTTAATAAGAGCAAGCACGGACTTTGAATCCATTCACCTTAATAAGAGCAAGCACGGACTTTGAATCCATTCACCTTAATAAGAGCAAGCACGGACTTTGAATCCATTCACCTTAATAAGAGCAAGCACGGACTTTGAATCCATTCACCTTAATAAGAGCAAGCACGGACTTTGAATCCATTCACCTTAATAAGAGCAAGCACGGACTTTGAATCCATTCACCTTAATAAGAGCAAGCACGGACTTTGAATCCATTCACCTTAATAAGAGCAATCATGGACTTTGAATCCAATCACCTTTTATAAGAGCAAGCACGGACTTAAAAACATTCACCAAAATAAGAGCAAGCACGGACTTTGAATCCATTCACCTTAATAAGAGCAAGCACGGACTTTGAATCCATTCACCTTAATAAGAGCAAGCACGGACTTTGAATCCATTCACCTTAATAAGAGCAAGCACGGACTTTGAATCCATTCACCTTAATAAGAGCAAGCACGGACTTTGAATCCATTCAACTTTATAAGAGCAAGCACGGATGTTGAATCCATTTACCTTAATAAGAGCAAGCACAGAATTAAAAACTATTCACCTTTATAAGAGCAAGCACGGACTTTGAATCCATTCACATTGATAAGATCAATAGTTCAACCACACTGTGCATCTTTATTTTAAATATATAGTAATCGTATTGTTATTTTAAAAAATAAACTAATTGTGGATGCTTTTAAAAAAGCGATTTGAAAGATCGCGGCATTATTTACGCAGAAAATTGCCGCTAGAGGGCTCTAACTCTTTTCGATATTTCAGCCAATGAGAAGGCCAGGATCGGTAAATTTTGTCTGAAAGGCCGTAGCAATAGGCTATTCGTACTGAGTACGTTTAGCCTAAAAAGGATCTCTAGACTTGTCGCGTTCCGATGAAAAACCTCTCGAGTAGACAGAAGGTCAACGCAGACCATTTCTCGGCCTGAAGAAGCCTGATATACTTTACACCAGCAGTCCGTTATTATTATTATTTTTTTTTAGATATAATGGCTCTATTTTACCCTTAAGCTTTCACAATAAATTTGAGTATTTTTGAAATCACAATAACCTCCGACAGCAATGTGAAAATGACAGGATATCAATGACATACATATAACAATTTAAGAAAACAAATGTTTAACAATGAATTATTGATTTCTATTCGACAGAAATGATTTTGATTACCTGCCCCTCTGTAGAATTTCTGTTTGCTTCAAAACGGATTCCTCATTTCTCAGCTATAAAGCACACCTTTCTATAGGTTTATATCACATTACGCTGTCTTCCGCCGTTATCAGGTATAGTGAAGTAACCTTTATCATCATCCTTGACACCTGGTCCCGGTGGTTTACAGGCTGGTTAGAGATAACTAGTTGTTGTTAAAGTCTTTAAAGCATCAAATGAAACAAAGTTGGGAACAATCTTTATACTTGTAATTTCACAGCTTGTTATGGTTAGTTGATATCTTTTGAATAAAAATTTCCGTGGTAATAATTTGAAATTTCACCTGATCTTATTTCCCTTGTACTCTTTCGGAAGTCTCCGTGTAAATCTATCTTTTTCTTATGTTTTTGTGCTGTTGTTTTCATCGTGGCGAAAAATTGAGATGTCTTTTGCTAAGGTTTGTTTCCTCGAGTTGTTGCTCCGACCTCCGACCTCCGACCTATCAAAACCTCCCCATACCTTGATCATGAACGTTCTATGTTACTAGCAAGGTCACGTAAAGCGGTATAACACATCCTTGCCAAGCATCATGCTATGTTTCCAGAAGATTTGACAAAAGGTACACAAGTGAATAGCATACAGTTGAATTTAGTAGAACTAGAAGGATGAAACAGCTGTATGAAGCAGTGAAATTCATTGTTTAGCTAACACTTAAGTTGTAGTAAAAGATGTTATTAACTTCTTTGTCTTTTGTACAACCTTTTGAAGACTAGGAAGCAACCGATGAAAAGTAATCCTAAGTAAAAAAAAAAGTGATCCAAACAATGAGTGAAGGCGCATTAGCCCCATTATCAAATAATTTTTGTAATTTTCATACTTCTGATAATTTTACAACAGCGTCACTTAAATGTTGTGATCCATGCCACTACTCGATTGAATTAGACATTTTGTGTTATCATTTACCTACTTAACACTTTGTTTTTATGAAATACACACTATACACTTTGTTGTTTATAACTATACCTGTTAAATAATAAATATTACCTAATTTTATATAGTAAATATTACCACTTGTTATATAGTAAATATTAATACTTGTTATATAGTAAATATTAATACTTGTTATATAGTAAATATTAATACTTGTTATATAGTAAATATTACCACTTGTTATATAGTAAATATTAATACTTGTTATATAGTAAATATTACCACTTGTTATATAGTAAATATTACCACTTGTTATATAGTAAATATTACCACTTGTTATATAGTAAATATTAATACTTGTTATATAGTAAATATTACCACTTGTTATATAGTAAATATTACCACTTGTTATATAGTAAATATTACCACTTGTTATGTAGTAAATATTAATACTTGTTATATAGTAAATATTACCACTTGTTATATAGTAAATATTACCACTTGTTATATAGTAAATATTAATACTTGTTATATAGTAAATATTAATACTTGTTATATAGTAAATATTACCACTTGTTATATAGTAAATATTACCACTTGTTATATAGTAAATATTAATACTTGTTATATAGTAAATATTACCACTTGTTATATAGTAAATATTACCACTTGTTATATAGTAAATATTACCACTTGTTATATAGTAAATATTACCACTTGTTATATAGTAAATATTACCACTTGTTATATAGTAAATATTAATATTTTGACTTGTTATATAGTAAATATTACCACTTGTTATATAGTAAATATTACCACTTGTTATATAGTAAATATTACCACTTGTTATATAGTAAATATTAATACTTGTTATATAGTAAATATTACCACTTGTTATATAGTTATTACCACTTGTTATATAGTAAATATTACCACTTGTTATATAGTAAATATTAATACTTGTTATATAGTAAATATTACCACTTGTTATATAGTAAATATTACCACTTGTTATATAGTAAATATTACCACTTGTTATATAGTAAATATTAATACTTGTTATATAGTAAATATTAATACTTGTTATATAGTAAATATTACCACTTGTTATATAGTAAATATTACCACTTGTTATATAGTAAATATTAATACTTGTTATATAGTAAATATTACCACTTGTTATATAGTAAATATTACCACTTGTTATATAGTAAATATTAATACTTGTTATATAGTAAATATTACCACTTGTTATATAGTAAATATTAATACTTGTTATATAGTAAATATTAATACTTGTTATATAGTAAATATTAATACTTGTTATATAGTAAATATTACCACTTGTTATATAGTAAATATTGCCACTTGTTATATAGTAAATATTAATGTTGTTATATAGTAAATATTAATACTTGTTATATAGTTTGTTGTTATATAGTAAATACACACTATATAGTTTATTACTACTTGTTATATAAATATTACCACTTGTTATATAGTAAATATTACCACTTTTATATAGTAAATATTACCACTTGTTATATAGTAAATATTAATACTTGTTATATAGTAAATATTAACTTGTTATGTAGTTAATATTACTTGTTATATAGTAAATATTAATACTTGTTATATAGTAAATATATACTTGTTATATAGTAAATATTAATACTTGTTATATAGTAAATATTACCACTTGTTATATAGCAAATACTACTACTTATGATATTCTTGCAGTGCATTTGGAAATAATTATTTACTAGAACGAGAACAATATTATTTCAATGAGCTTGTAAGTATCCTTGTAAATTCTTCTTAACTAACCGAAACATTTATTTTGGGATTAAACATTCATTAATTGACCGAGATTTACATGCTGTCGTTGAAAAAATAGAATTCATATTCAATCCATATTTCATTAAGCGTACTAAATTCTATTCTTGGAATGATGTAAAATCCCCGCTTTCTATATGTGTTAATAATGTGATTGAGTGACAGACTTGGTTGAACTTGTTTGGCGCTTTCCTGTTTTATTGATTCAAGTACATATAACTGAAAGCGTAACTTTCCGCCATGTGCAAACAGAGCTCTGTTTTTTTCCCTGTTGGTTCCGTTGAAGTATAGCTTGTTCTCATTTGAGATCGTAATATTACTTACTTGGATTAACCAAGGTTTGCCAGGCTGGTATTGTCGATGAAGCAGAAGACGTTTACTTTCCGGAACACCTGGTCTTAATCACCTTGTACATATTAAGGAGTTTCCGTGTAAATATTTATTTGTTCTTATTTTGGCCTAGTATTATTGAATTTGAGTTTGAATTTTTATTATGTTGATATATTGGTAATTTCTTGTTCTAATTCAAAGTAAATAAACACTAAAGCATTATACAAAAGACAAGTAAGCAAAACTGATTTTAGTAAGATTTTAGTATTAAACAAAGCATATGCCAAATAACGAACCAAACAGCAAAAAAAAAAAACTGAAATCTAACAGCCTTGTCAAAAAATATCATCATTTAAATAATTTTATGTCGAGTATTTTCAATGTTGGATGATATCTGCCAACGAACGTCAAGTAAATCCTGAATTGTGTCTTATACTGCCTATATATATATAATACATATATATATATATATATATAGAGAGAGAGAGAGAGAGAGAGAGAGAGAGAGAGAGAGAGAGAGAGAGAGAGAGAGAGAGAGAGAGATTTCTATATATATATATATATATAGAGAGAGAGAGAGAGAGAGAGAGAGAGAGAGAGAGAGAGACGTGTTTTCGAAACAAAACAAAAATTGTAAACTACTTTGTTTACAACAAAATCACAAAAATACACTTGTGATTATAGGTATCTGTAAATATACAGGTTTTAGGTTTGACATCAGAGCGATTTTATAAATAGCAGTTTTATTATCAACATCGAAAGTCTTTTGGGACTACTTTTCAGGAACACCTGGTCGTATTCTCATTGTACTTTTTCATGTGTCTCCATGTACATCTTTCTTTCGTTCATATTATCCCTAGTTTGATAGAATTTGAGTTTGGAGTATGATTTTGTTGACATAAATGTAAAAAAATCTTGCTTATTTTCTAGCACACCGTAGTAAAATTTAAACGTCCAATATCATTGTAGTAAGTGTATATACACATTTGTAATGATCGATGAGAAGTAGATGTACACGATTCACAATGACAACATTTTAACATGTATAAACTTGTATTACAACAATTGCGAAAACACCCTTGAATAGCACCTTTTAATACCACAATGAATTATATAGTAATCGGATGGACTGGAGATCGGGCATTTGTGGTAGTGGGCTAATTTATCATACAAATGACATCTATACTAACAGGCAACTGTACTTAAAACAAACTGATGTTGGAATATTATGGCTAGAGACACACAAATATATTCTTATTTGTATATGTAGACCAGAAAAGCAGGAGAGTGACGATAGTATATGTTATCATATCATTCACAATCAACCTCAAGAAAGAGATATTGCTAAAGTGACCGAGAGCGCTTCTTAATAGCAAGTCTTATGTACTTAACAAATTTACACAAATCTTTTATGTTATTAACACTGAGCAATTGAACAAGTTTGAATGCACTGGGACGGCGAAAGTAATATGGCTTCAGGTATTTCATCCGTATATCTGCATAAATAGGACACTTAGGTATAAGGAGAAACTCGTCACCAATATTATTAATATCACATAATATGCAAACTCCATTTGCCCTTGATACATTACTGTATCTTCATATATCAATATTAAACTTTTGAGAACTTAAAGAGCCAGACCCACTTCTCGACCGATATTATTTCATATAAAAAAAAATCATGATTTTCTATTTTCCTCGGGTAGCAAAAGTTCTGACTAACCCTGTAATACCGCAATTTTAAAGTAAATCGCTAGCAATCTAACGTAATAAATGGTTTTTAAAAAAATTCGAAACGACTCAGTTTCTGAACTTTTTCAGTTTCTAAGGCTTTCAAGAAACCCACACTTCACATGAACCCCAATACACTACTTACATAGGGGTCGAATACCGAACAGAATACTATAAATATGCCAACTAGATACTATTCTGATAGCTACCATAAATATAACAACAACAACCCCCACCCCACCCCACCCCCCGCCTTCCACATCTACTTTTTCCCTAGATACTATTCTCATAGCTACTATAAATATACATGTAACAACACCAACACCCCCCCGGGTATTCCATATACTTGTTCCCTAGATAATATTCTGATAGCTATCATAAATATAACACCCCCCCCCCGATATTCCATATACTTGTCCCCTAGATACTATTCTGATAGCTATCATAAATGTACCCTCTCCCAGATATTCCAAATACTTGTCCACTATATACTATTCTGAGAGCTATCATAAATGTACACTCTCTCCGATATTCCATATCTTCGCCCACTACATACTTTTCTGATAGCTATCATAAATGTACCTCCCTTCCCCCTCCCCCCTCCCCGATATTCCATATACTTGTCCCCTTAGATACTATTCTGATAGCTAACATAAATGCACCCTCTCCCTGATATTCCATATACTTGTCCCCCTAGATAATATTCTGATAGCTATCATAAATATATCTTCCCAATATATCTGATAATTGTTCCCCATTTACTTTACCTACTTTACTACTCCTGATGCCTTCTTACCTACAGGTAAACAAGCTGTCATAGCCTGCTAATATTGGCCGTATAAAGACAAACGGGTAAGCCCTGCCCCACCTGTGTACTGCCTAACGGCGTAAGGTAACACCTGACCAGGTGTAATTTATTAACTGGACAACCATATATGTATAAACAGCTTTGTATAACAGATAAAGTTATAGTATTGATCTCAAGGCGAGTAAGGGTACAAATATTTTTTTTCTGATGGGCGAAAAAGTAACCCCGGCTACTTCTATGATGGGGGAAAAATTATCCGGGTAATTTTAGGGGGTACAAATATGGTATGACACCTACCGAAATAGCCGAAAGATTAGTGTGGCTGGAATAGCCCACAGGCACTCGAGGCCAGGATATTATTTTTCAAACATTGGTTTTTGTTTTAGCACTCATGACTGACGTTATTTAAACGAAATATCAGCAGAATTCAAGTTTATGTGCCGGTTGACAAATCCGAGGTCCACGGTCATTAAAAATACACAGTTGCTTGCCGTTTGATTATACAGCTTAAACCTTTCTGAAAACCCTGTTGTTGAGCAGAAGGAAATTCAACGTGGGAATCATGAAGCCAGCGTGATACTCGTTTGCAAATCACTCTTTCCATAAGTTTGTAGAGTACCGGTAGCAAGGAAATCGGTCTACAGTTGTTAGGGTCATTCTTTTTCTTAAAGCCTCCTTTATGAATAGGAACAAGGATTCCTCGTTTCCACGTTTTTGGAATATATCCTGTGGTTCGGATGGAGTTCATTAGTTTTTGGATAACTTCGATGAGGGCTTTTCCTCCAAAGCGAACGTGTTCGTTTGATATCATATCTGCTCCAGGAGCTTTTCCAAGTTTCATCTGCCTGACAGCTGATACGATTTCTTCAAAAGTGAACTTGCTATCAAGATCGTCCTTTACTGCGAATTGCAAATTACAGTCATCGATGATCGTGTTATCTGCATATAATTTTTCGTAAAAGTCCGCAAACGTTTCGACTATGCTTTGGGGGTCACGGGCAAGTGTTCCCTCATAGACTAGTTCCGTGCAAGCATCGCGTGTTTTGTTTTTACGCTTCCGCACAATTCTCCAGAATAATCTAGCATCCACATCCGCTGTCTCGTCTAGCTCGCTATTAACTTGATCTAAATATTTATGGTGTGTTTCTCTATGTAGGTTCCGAAAGACGTTCTTTGCGTTTTTATAGTTCCTGTATGAATCATATTGTAGCCCACGAGGTCTGTTTTCATTAATCCATACCTGTCGGTACCTCAGTGCTGCATTGTGAGCACTTTCCAGCTCTCCTGTCCAATACGGTTTAAGATACTTCCTAAAACGTCGTTTAGGGATAGTTTCATCAGCTGATATTGCCATGCATAAGGTTAACTGTTCATATAATGCATCGATACCAAACTGTGTCGACATGTCATATTCATGAATATAACGTAGCTTATATGCCAAGGTTAGTTGATATGAAATCAGATGATCAACGGTAGCCTTGCTCCACGCAATATGGTCCACGTTATCTTTCGGTTGTATTTTGTGATTTGGAGCGCTGAAATCAAACACACAAACGATTGGAAGGTGATCCGAAGCGATCTCAATATCGGCACTGTCTGTGATATTACTATGGGATATATTGCTAAGTGTACTATCATCAACAAGAATATATTCTAAAGTAGTTTTGCAAGGCCTAAACGTATACTTTGGCCCTTTGCAAATCGGCAGTGTATTTACGACACACAAGTTCAAATCGTTTATAAGGTCGTTCAATGCACTGACTTTCTGTTTCACCGCGTAATATTGGGGATTATCTAAAATACGCGCATTAAAGTCACCAGCTATTACAACTTTTCCTCTTAGTGAGTAGAAGGTAAGTATGTCATATAGATACTGCAGAGTGTCTCTATACTCTTTAATGTCGTTATCACTTTGCATATATACTCCAAAAAAGTAAACGGATTGCTCGGAAACTGTTGTCATTTTTATAGCAGCAATACGATTGTTAGTAACTTCTTCTAAGGAAGAAATGCAATATCGTAGCGACTTTTTCACCAAAAGCGAAACACCAGTACCATTACTAGAACATTCGACAGTATTGGCGTTAATTGCGTAATAATCAGAGTTTATCGTGTCCAAGAAAGGTAGTGATTTATGACTCAGTTTATGTTCGGTTATAACGGCGATGTCACAGTTCGATTGCTTTAATAGCGTAGACAAACCTTTTGCTGATGAAAACGCTCCTCGAACATTCCATGTAAGTATGGAGAATGCCATTAGGTATAAATATAACGCTGTTTGTAACATTCTATTTTATCAATATGGATGTGTTTCACTAATGACGGTCGTTGTAGCGCCAGTAATTTTAGGAATCACGGTCGTAATTGCTGTAATAGTCTCTATTGTCATTACGCCATTCGTAATCATCTGTGTTCGGATTACTGAAGTCATTACGTGATTTCCAAGACGAATCGCGATCGGAGTTTTTACGCTCGTCTAGCTTTTCTTGCCATTCTTTGCTGCTGAGCCAAGGTCTGCAAGTTACACTGTTGGGCCAGAAATCTGGAATCTCTACCAAGTACGCATGGGCTGCGGAAACATTGACCTTTGCTGTAAAGGAACCGTTACGCTGTTCGAACATTCGTAAGTCAGTAACTTTTACTCCTTTGTTTCGAATGAATTTGAGAATACCGTTTTTGGTACTTTCAGATCCGATTCCAATTAAATAGTAACGCGCTGTTTGTTTACGATGAACACCAATAAACACGTCATTGTCCTCTTTGGCGTCGTGATTTAATTTCACTGTCGATGCATTGTTTCTATTTGTTTTTGTTGACCTTGTCGTACCTGGTTGATTAGCGCTTATAAGTGGCCCTTCGTTACCAACTGGCGTAGGTTTAATCCTCGACGGTGGTATTGTCGGTTCGGAGGGCGTAGATACTTCCTTATCGACATGGTCTTCACTGGCTTCCGTAGGGTCACTCACGTGTCCAACAAGTTTGATGTTATAGGCGCGTGTATCGCTTTATCATAGATATATATTTTATTATTCATAAGCCGAATTAACCATTTCCCGATGTTGAAATCTAAGGTAAAAGCCGTTTTAATGGCAATGTCTGTGATATATTGGCACTCTGTATGAAATCAAATTACAGAAGGAATTATCAATAGTAAGAGATCAAATCACTGAGTGTACTGATATCCAAAAATAATGCTGCTGTTATGGTTATGATATGGCTGGGCAGATGATCATGCTATAAGACAATACGAGTTGTCTCCCTTCATAGTGAGTTTTCCGGATTTTATTGTTTCCGGATTATTTCTGTGACCGGTTTTGTAACTTTTTTTTAACGAGAGAATAAAATGGATGAACAGAGCTGGAACGTGTTGTCCTCGATCAGCCATGTCTGAGTATAATACCCCAAACCAACACCGTTGCCACGCTACACTGCATAACGTTAATTTTAAACTGTACCGAAAAAAAAACAATTGAATTTTTGGAAAACATTACTTGTTATTATCAATAGTAAGAGTTCACAGGCCCACAGGGGGCTTTTAAGGAAATTTCACAATGGTTTACCCCTAGAAATATTAAACTGAATTCTTAGGAATCTTATACATGATTGACGCCTGTGACATTGAAGGTGGGTCAAGGTCATTCATATTTACAAATATAATAGACAATTATCTTACCATTATATTGGTGATGTATCGAACATTAAGGCATTTCCCAACTTTAGATGAAGTTACGTATATGTTGATATCTTACATTGCAGTTTTGAACTTTGACCTCTAAGGAAAACAGGAAGTTGACGTTTTACAAAAAATGTCCTATGAGAAGTGCCATTTGTTTTCAGTTCTACATAACATAAACAAAGATGATTTCAAAATATCATGTCATTATTGAGATGTTGACGTAAGTGCAAAAATTAGATATGGCGTGATGCAACTCTTAATGTAATAACGACGCTTAATGTAATAATTATTACAATAAGCGTTGCAACGGCAGTATAACAGTGTGGGTAGTGGGTTGGGTACATGTATCGAGTCTGCCATGCATGCCATGTACGTATGATATTATCTGCAAATGACTTAAGCTGTTGCGCGGACGTTAATCGACAATACAACACCACCCTTTTTTGGTCCAACTTTCAAGGTCACGTAATCAAAGGGTTATTGCTTTAAACCTAGGAGGTGACAGGCTACAACGATCACGGGGCGCAACGACCTAGATCGTCGGCCACCGACACCCCGGCCCCTCCAAACCTTGACGGGAATATACACCATTATAATATATCAGTGCTATATTGTCTTGTAATCGACACGCAGTGTACTTCCGTAACAATATAAAAATTGTTACATTAGACAATAACATATACACCTGAATTATCCTACCTGTCGAAAGGACGTACAATAATAATCCAATATTATAAACTTCTGTCTTTACTATTCATGATGATGAAAACTGTGGACATAAGACGAGTTAGGTGAAAAATTTCAGCCAAAATTGTAAAAAAAAAAGATTGGTACTGGTGTAATCTTAATCAGTACACTGATTCATTAACAGAGTTTTTTTTTCTTCATTCACAGGACTTAAACGCGCTAATACTGGATGATGCAGTGTTGCACGTTGCCGTGCTGTACAGACAGGATGTGTTAGCCATTGTTAGCTGTTGTATGTGGGCCATTCGGGACAAGTATCCTGATCAGTATGGCCAATATGTTGGCTTTATCCCATCAAGGATACAGTGAAGTTCATATGGACTGTTTGGGCCTACATGAGTGTTTACTATGACAGGGATTTATCTAGCTGTTTTGTTTTACTACCCTTTTATATATAAAGGGGAAATTAAGAGCCGAAGGCGTGAACCTGCTAGGGGGGTACAACACCACAGAAATGTTTTTAATATAAATTTGGCAAAATTCTGCATTCTGAGAGTAATTTCTACACTTTGTCAAGGCAAAAAACCTCAATCGGACAAAAATAGGAATTTACGAATTATGTGGTTTTTTTTTATATTCTTAGTTTAATGAGGTGATTTTCTATCTCAATGCAATATTATTAATCATCATCAATTTTTCGTTCCGATGAGAAAACATGCCTAAAGAGAATGAATAAATGTAAATAAAATTCAAAAGTCTACACTTTCGGAAAAGGGGAAATGTACCCTTTACTGCTAGTAAAAACAGCCTTGATAAATCCCTGTATGAGTTGGAATAACTTGCAAAATCATATTTGTCATAAAATAGTTTCGACATGCATCTTTTTTGTATAAATGTTTGTTAAGTGAGTAGTCGTTGGTTATATGTAATCAAACTCCTGACATTTTCTCAATTTTTCATTCATATGAGAAAACATGCCTAAAGAGAATGAATAAATGTAAATAAAATTCAAAAGTATTTGATTTCTTTATAAATATAACAAGATAATTTGTCCCCCAACGGACGTACTTTGATGGAGGTCAAAGGTGGAAGTCAAGGTCACAGTGACCTACTTTTGGTATGCGACATAACTGTCTCACCATGGTGCACCCATATGCCAATTTTGAAGTTTCAGTATAATGACCGTAGTTTAATTTGCTACATGTTAATGATCAGTAACTCAGTTATATCATTATTTTTAATTCATTTTTATTCCTGCACATAGAACCACTTACTTATTCACACTTTGAATATACTTTCATTCCTAGTCATTATCGTCATACCACCATCAGTCCATCACCCCACTGTCACCAAACATCATCATCATCAATCATCATATTCATCATTGATATCAACTAAAATCATGCATAATCATCATCATTGTCACAACATATCAGTCGTCAGCGACCTCATCATCACATGTCATTGCCACCATCATCATCATTAGCAAACAAATCATCTTCATCAAAAACTTATAATCATCATTAAAGTAAATGTTAGAGTCAAGGTCACAATCTAAAGAAATCAGTTATGATATCCAGTTCAACTTGTAAAGCAAGATTGCATTGAAGCTACCAGCTCTCTTGTTGGTGGAGGTTCAGTTGGGGCAAGATGAGCTGACAAGCGCCTTGGGTCAGTTGCCGCGAGAACAATATTGCCCTTCATCCCTACCCTGTCTTCAATTCTTCTTATGAAAATGTTGGATAGGAGATCCTTGATATAATAGTAGGTTTTCTTCTCTTTTATTTCTACAGCACTCCATCTTTCCAATTTCTTATTGTATGTTCTATGGTATCTGGAATACAAAATACAACTAGAACTGTAAGCCAATGGCTAACTAATACCTCTCCCCCACCCCCACCCCCGCTCCAAGTTATTTGCAAAAATTTTGTTGTGACCTGGTTACCATGGCAACCAATTTCTTTGGGAAAAAACATTGCACTCGCATAAAAACATGATCCCCAACAGAAGTGTGAAGTTTCATTGAAATTGGTATAAAAACTTGAGGGTACAACATTAATACTGGAAACTATTTAAAGGTTTTCCAGTTTACAGACTTACAGACAACTGATTCCCACAAATGGTCTTTTAGCAACCATAATTTATATATTGCTTACATTGATTCTACAGCAATCGACAACTAGATTTAGAGTAACTTGGTTACCAATTTTACAATAGGCGTTTTAAATTTCATTTGCTTTTTTCTACCACAAAATCTTATTCCTTTTCATATAAATATGTAGCATACCTTACTGAGCCATCTTTGTTATAAAGGACAGGCTGAACGATGTGGGCATAGTAGTCAATTGCTGCCAAGAGATTCCTTGCTAGGAGGAATATATGCATTTCTCTTGGCAGCAAACAAATATTCTGTATCCATGTATACATGGAACTACCTCTCAAGCAAATAATCTTAGAAATATACACGAGTCCCTTGGGTCTATATAATCATATGCCAAAAACATTTGGCCAGTCTGACCTCAAAAGTAGGCAAGTCATTCATTTGAGTAAACTTGGTTGTGCTTTATCCCAGCATGCTACACGCACTATATCAATACATGTATCCTAGGCCTTCTGGTTATTGGAAAGAAGTTGTCTAAAGATTTTACTTGAAATTTTGACCTGGGGATTTCAAAATGTTGCAAAAATGTAACAACACTTGTGCAGGACCGTGTGTAAAACATCTGTACCAAGTTTGAACATGATCCACCCAGCGGTTCTTGAGAGGAAGTCCAAACAGAGGCCAGGGTGGCCATCTTTGATTTTGAATCGCCCCAAAAAGTTGTGTAGAACATTCAAATCAAGTTTCCCCTTTTCCCCCCTCCATCGGCCCCTATTGAAGCCATGCCCTTTTTCTTCACAAACTTGAAGAGGCTTCCCATGGGGATGCTTTGTGCCAAG
Organism: Ylistrum balloti; assembly: GCF_031769215.1. NCBI lineage: Eukaryota > Metazoa > Mollusca > Bivalvia > Pectinida > Pectinidae > Ylistrum > Ylistrum balloti. The sequence continues at coordinate 150,450 of NW_026781937.1, read as the reverse complement.
TTTGGTCTAAATCCATCCACTGGTTCTTGAGAAGAAGTCATTTAAAGAAGGTTTTTACATATGGCCACTTTTACACCCCTTATAGGCCTACAAAATCACTTTCTTCATCATAATTTCATATGTCCTTCACTAAGGGATGCTTTCTACCAAATTTGGTTGAAATCGGTCAAAGTTAAATTTTCGACCCTTTTGAGCACCCCCTAGTGGGGCCCTTTTTCTCCCCAATTTTTTTTTCAATCGCAAACTTTGTAGACCTTGCCATAAGGACCCTAAGTATCAAATATGAATTTAATCTGACTGTTGGTTCATGAGAATAAGATTTTTAAAGATTTACCTAATTTTACCCCCTTTTTCCCCCCTTCTGCGGCCCCTATTGGGGCCACACCCTTTTTCTTCACAAACTTGAAGAGGCTTCCCATGGAGATGGTTTGTGCCAAGTTTGGTCAAAATTCATCCACTGGTTCTGGAGAAGAAGTCATTTAAAGAAGGTTTTTACATATGGCCACTTTTACACCCCTTATGGGCCCAAAAGGGGACATAATCACTTTTTTCAACATAATTTCATATGTCCTAAGGGATGCTTTCTACCAAATTTGGTTGAAATCAGTCAAAGTTGAATTTTCGACCCATTTGAGCGCCCTCTAGTGGGGCTGTTTTTGGCCCGATTTCTTTTTCATTCGCAAACTTTGTAGACCTTGCCATAAGGACCCTAAATATCAAATATGAACTTAATCTTAGTCAAGTATGTGAAAAGTTAACGACACACATTCGACTCAGGTGACCTAAACATTAATACATTTGCAAACAAATATTACCTTATAAATAACTACACATTAAAAGTGTACTGGGCCTATTGCTTGATCTGCTTCTGTTGACCTCTCTGATCTTAAACAAACTTGGCAGCCCTTCACCCAGCATGCAACAAGACTCATATCAGTATCCTCAATCCATTATTTGGCTTATATAAGAAACGTTTTGAATTAAATAAAAACCAAAGATGGAACAATGTACACCAAACCAATGCAGTAACTCACTTGCACTTTGAACAGGTGAATTTAAATTACTCATTGAAAGAAAAAATATCTGAAACTACTAATTCAATATCTTCTAACTGCTCTAAAACACCTTCCTGATGACTAGACCAATAATCTTCTATTTATGTACAAGATAGGTTGTCTGTATCCTGTTGAAACTGGATTTGGAAGGGAAATGTAACTTTGTTAACTTGGCAAACAACTGCATTTTTATGAAGTTATTTCCTGATAACAGAACGGCGGAGGTGATCAGCAAGTCTCCACTATGGAATCTTTCATTTGTATTTAACATGGGAATTTCCACATACCTGAAATTGAATGTTGTTTTCATCATAAGAAATGTACATGAATTACCGGTACATTGTAATACCAAGTTAATAATGGCATCTTTCAGGCCCCGATAGCTCAAAACTTCTTACATACAATCTCATTCTTATCAGAAGTGACATTATGATGGTGAAGTCATTTTTCATTGATAGTTAAATGATAACATATTAAGAAGTTTCGAGATCCCAAGGCCTGGATATTATTTGATAAATAAAATTGATAACTTTGTATTGCTACATGTAAAATTCAACTCTCTTATTTGAAATTAATTATATGTGTGACGGTGCCACAAGTTTCTAACTGAAAATACATACAGTGTATAGTAGTAATACAATATCAGCTGACAGTCATAATTTCCTGATGTTTGTGATACTTATCAGTTAAATACACACCCAGATACTACTTTATCCAATTTTATTTGTATCCCCAATTTACATCCTTTCACCACACAGTTTCCATCTACATTCAAGTTTTCAAGGTGTTTTAGTTGATGGATGAATACCAAGGCACAAATGTCATCCAATAAGGTTCCCACATCATCTGCAGTTGACACTTTGGAGATTCCTGGACCAATGACTCTCACTTTCATTGTCACCATCATCTTCCTCCCAAAATACAATGTCTGCCCCTGCTCTGTCCTCCAGTTCTTCAATTTCTCCCCTCTGTAAAATGGTTGATGTATAAATTCACTTGTTACAAATGACAGGAAGACTTTCATGAAAAAATATGCATTTAGGAAAAACACTGGTGTCAATTGAATGGATTTTATATTAAAGGATATATGCAAACTCAAGTGTTTATCTCTTGTGGTGCAAAGGAGATGACCATGTAAAAGACAGATAGAAAACAAAAATAAATATAACTAAATTATATTACTTAACATAACAACAAGGGGCCCAGAATATATATTCAGGATGTAAAAACAAGGTTACTCTTTTTTAAATTTTGTTATGCACCATCAGGGGAACATACTGGTCAATTATGATAATTCTAGACCTTCCAGTATTTTAGAATAAGTTGTTTTTCAGGTTTCAACACATTTGACCCCTTTGACCTTGTATATAGAGCCAAGTCATTTCTTTTGGAAACCTTTGTTAGGCTTTAACCAAGGAACCTTCCAGCCAAATATGGTAACTCTAGGACTTTCGTTATTTCAGAAGAAGTTTTTTAAAGGAAAAGTTGACGAACGCAAGACTATGGAGGGATGGACAGACAACGTTGGCCATTCGTGCCAGTGGAGATAAAATTAATTTTTTATATTGTGTACTTTGGGATACTTTCAATAGCTCTTAGAGTTACTTTTCATGAACGTGAATTGTACTTGATCTTGTAATCCTTCATCGATACCAAATTGGTTTATGGTGTGACAGAAATTTATTAATGGGTATTTACATCATAAATAATAATTAAAAGATATGAAATGAATTGTTAATTACCCTAGTGTTATATGGAAAGTGGGGTCATCTTCTTGATTGTCTTCATCCAATTCTTCAGTCACATCAATAGTCAAGCTGAAATACAAAAAAAAAAAAAATAGAAACATATATACCAGATAGCTTTGACGACATCACAAGGTTATATAATTTCTGTGGTTGAGCAGTCTAAGGTACTGGACTAGATTGCTCTCATCCAAAAGCTTTGTCCATGTTTTGTTTTCCTTTCAAAATGAGTCATTTTTATTTTCCTTTCAAACAGGCTTTGAAAATATTGTGCAATAATAATGTAATATATTCAAGGCCCCAGCATAAAAAATAAAATAACCAAGGACCATGTAGGAAAATAGCCTTTGACTAAACATTTAATCTCTAAATGAAGTAAACTATTATCATGACAAGATCATCAATGTAACTTTGAAAAAACATATGATCAACAAAAGATAAAGACATGGTGTGATTCTTTAAAACCTCCTACACTTTAAATATAACTGATAACTAGTTAATCAACTGTTAAAATGAAGAGAAAAGCTAAGGCTTTGCGTACAATTTAATGCGAGAATACAGTAATCTTACTTGAATGGATCCATGAAAGATGTTGACATCTGTTTCCTGACAGGTACTCTCTTTCCTCTGTTACAAAATAAACATGCGCAAATGTTAAAACATTGATACTCATGGCTTTAAGATTTTACATAATTCCAAACTCAGGTTAAGGTTTTATTTCATTGTTGCTTTACTGCCAATCGATAGCCTAAAGGTTTGAGTGATTAAAAAATGTGCAAGTTTTAGATGTTGGGAGCATTTATTTATTTACTTATTTCTTTATTCTAAGGAAGTTGTTTTACATCATATGGACAGCAAGGGTCATATAAGGTGGAAACCAGAGTACCTGGAGAAAACCAACAACTTGTAGTCAGTACTTCCTGGCAACTGCTTCACGTAAGCCTCCAACATGTGACCCAGAGGTGAAAGCTATAGCAATTAATGGTAGTATGCCTGAACTATTTTGTCACACAGCGCCCTAAATATTGGAGTAAGCCAAAATATTTTTTTAAATACACGCAGATCTAGAATGCACAAGTAAGTTTGCTTCTATCCATAATGTGATATACTGTACTTACAAGGAAATGCTTGGGATGGTCATCCATTTCTTTACCAGAATCAAGTTCTCCAACACCTGATACCTCAGACGATGATGCTTTCACTCTGAATTCATAAATTACAACGGAAAGTGATTTTGCAGACTGATCTGACTACTGTACATGGTCTGAGAGTGCACTTACATGCTGTATAGAATGTATTTATAGTGATAAGAATTCTGTTGTTTTTCAGTTGCAAAATTATAAGTTTATTGTACATGTACGATAAATATTATACAATACAAAATAATTATATATATAATATACTGTTACCAAAGGCTACCCATGAACATTTGTATGCACAAAATAACAAGATATTGCCAAATCATAAATGAAAATATATTCAAATACATATACTTCACTTTATGCATTAAACTTACTACTTTAATTAGCTTGAAACTATTGTGATGTTAATTAATAGACCATTTTTTATTCTTGGTCAAAAAAAGTCAACAGTAGAAGAATTAAAATTAGGACAAGAAATAATTTTGATTTTATGACAGACTTTTATGCACACATGTATATGTCTACATGTATAAATTTACCTCCCATCAGACTTTACTGAAGAAATTTCTGAAACCATGAGTTCTGCTGCCATGAATTCCATGGTAATGGGTGTAGAGAACACTTTTGGTTATGCACTCCTGTCTGTCATCCTTGTTTTGTCGGTGTATAATCTATAGGGAAAATATATACATTGTACATGCATTACAACTTTACATTCTATAATTGACAATACTGACACTTTTAAAGAGAGTCGATAATAATAATCCATATAACCTTTATCTATATATTTTAAAATACCTTGATGCGATCAATTGTTATTCACCTAGCTAATCGTTCGACTGTTGAGTGTTCACAGTTTGTCAGTTCAGGCTCACTTTTATCACACGTATATCTATATTTGTTGCATTAAAACTGATGCACAGGCTTATAGGAAAAAAATTGCGTTGAAAAACGATACCGGACTTTGTTTCTGAATTGGAGACATCATAGAAATGAGAAATTAAGGATATTCCAAGGTATCTAGATCAAGACTACTTATTCGAAAATCTTGGTTATGATTTCCCCTCATGGGGCCCCCGAAATTTTGATCTCCGTTAGCTGCATGCAGAACACCGTATTTGTCTTAGATTCTTTAGCTGTCAGGTCATCATATGTCACGAAAACCAACAAACATACTTTAACCACATGCACAAAATAACCAAACATTAATATTCAAGCCTTACTTATCCCGTATTTTTATATTTGTGGATTGAGTTCTTACCTGTCGAGCAAAATACCCGCTACTTCGTGATTTGTTTTTAAATTCAGATCGGTCTTCTCAGCATTCCATCTTTCCGAATGCTCGCCAATATAAATCTTTGCCTTTGAGGTATCACGATCTCGCGCCATCTTCCTTCTTTTCGCCTCAGAGTCCGTCAAAACACGTTTTCTTCCCCCGCTTCCCTCGCACGCTTTCTGCTACGTTGGCAGACGACAGATTTGTTTACAGTTCCTTGCGCATGCGTCACAGTCGCAACGCTTGATGTAACAATTATTTCATTAACGCCATTATTACGTCCTGGCGGCCATTCTACTTTTTTGACAAAGTTGCAAATCACGTCAGAATTTAGAGGGCACGTAACCAAACCTCATCCAAAATTAATCAACAAAATTGTATTGTAGGATCTCGGGAGTAATTTCAGATCAAACTTCTTGTCTGCAGTTTACATCGAACTAAGGGATTTTTTTAAATGACGTAAAAACGTCAAAGAAAGACATTATAGAAGAAATGTATACACTGAAATAATCGTGGATACTGTTGGGAAAAAAAATCGGAAAATGTAATATTTGTTTTATCTATTTATAGGTGACGACGAACAATTGCGAGCTTTTTTATCTTAAATAATTTCCATGAACAAGTGGAAAGTTAGATATGACCCTCCTCTACATAAAATATATATTTGTAGCAAATTTGTAGGACAAATAGGTTGAGTTATTGCTGTTTTTAGAATTTCTGGTAATTGGGGCATGGCGGATTTTTGACCTACTTAAAAATGCGAAATTAACAAGTTCAGATGTACTGCCATAACATACTATACTACTCACAATTTGATAGGGATCACACCTAATAATTAGCAAAATTTTCTTTTAAAATAAAATGATACCTATTCCTTATATTTGTTGGTTTATATCTGTACCGAGGTCTATGTGTATCGGGTGTTTATGTGGTCAGTCACCAGTAACGCCTACACTTCACGTGTACACGCACGTTTGTGGCAGAATATCTCATTTTTTGCTTTACATTTTGAATTTTAACGGTTTCAAAATGCCCCGACAGCAGGCTAGAAGACGTCTAAGCACTTCAAATATGGACAGGGGCATTGCTATGATCCAGTCTGATAGGTCACAAAGGGAGGTGGCCAATGACATTGGTGTGTCCAAGAGTGTTGTGTCCCGTATGTGGAATCGTTACCAAAATTATGGAACTCTCTCCAGAAGACATGGTGGGTCGGGAACGACTTACCTCGCAACGTCAAGACCGCTATCTTGTTATTGCAGCTCGACGTAAAAGGTTCATCAACGCTACGTCACTACGTAATGACTTCCAGAATGCCACCGGAACTCGTATCTCCACACAAACTGTGAGAAATAGACTTCATGATGCTGGTTAAAGGTCGCGCAGACCTGTTGTGGAATTCCTTTGACGTTACGACATGTTCAAGCTAGACTTGCTTGGGTTCGTGATCATGTGAATTGGAACCTCCATGACTGGTCCCCGGTACTTTTTACAAACGAGTCTAGATTTTGCTTAGATTTCACTGACCAACGTGTCAGGGTGTGGCGACTACCAAATGAGAGGTTCCATGCCGCTAACATTTCCCAACATGACCGATACGACGGTGGATCTGTTTTGGTTTGGAGTGGCATTAGCATGCAAGGCAAGACCGACCTTCATGTGCTCCTTAATGGCAGTTTGACTGCACAGAGGTACTGTGACGAAGACCTGGACGTGTACGTCGGGCCTTATGCTGGTGCTATAGGTCCGGAATTCATTCTTATGGACGATAATGCGCGACCACACAGAACTCGTGTGACTGAACAGTATCTGGAAAGGGCAACAATTGAGAGGATGGACTGGCCAGCCCAATCTCCATATCTCAATCCTATAGAACACGTGTGGGACATGCTTCAGAACGCCGACATTTCGGCGAGAAATATCCAACCTAGAACGCTTCAGGAACGGACAAGTATTCCCCAAAACCGGATACGAGACTTGATCAGAAGCATGCGCCGCCGCTGCCACAGCGTAATTGATGCTCGAGGACGTTATACTCGATACTGACACTGTATTTTTCGCTGAACGACACTGTTTCGTAGGACTTAATTTTTCGCCCCTTTCGTCATAATTTGCGATTTTCGGGGCATCTGTGTACAATGAGCATTGAATCAAATTAATACTGTTATTCTTCGCCTGATGTTGTTAAATCTTCATCTTATAATGCAAAAATATGTATAAATTGAACTGTAGAATATATTCTTAAAATAGATACCGTTACACATTAAATAAAAAAGTGATCCCCATCAAATTGTGAGCAGGATATATAGGTTGCGTGCCTATCCCTTACCGTTTATAAAATTATGAACCCATACATACGGAGGAAGAATGCATAAAAACAATAGGGTCTTTTCACCTTTTAATGAAAGCCCCAATAAGCAAATTGTTTAAAATATTCCCTGTATAAACTATTGTAAAATTTACCCCTCCTCAAGGGTCATGAAATTAACAATTTTGGTAAGCATCAAAGTTCTTTCCATCCACGAATGAGTTTTTGATCCTTTCATATCTGGGATTTGTGAAGATTTCTGAAGTACCGAATCGTCCATTTCTTTTATCAACACCCCTGCGTCCCAAACATCGGGTGTAAGCATGCCGCAGTTAATTCAATACTCAAAAGATTTGTTCAAAACATCACAATTTTTGTGTTCGATGTCAACTCAAAACACGAGGCATGTTGATGCGTTGCGTTCACGGTCATCACTGGGACATGTTTTGTTGTTTGCTTGTGGAAAATCTAGTTAGGGATGTTTGATGCTCGCAAGTAGACGCGGTGGTTTTTATCTATTCGACCCGTCATGGCACAAGTTCACTGGTCCAGTGGATATGAATGAATAGACTGATCAAAAGAATCTGCAACTTGCTTGTCAGTTGTAATTCTACTTTTTAAGCACAAGAAGTCATTAGTGATGACAATATGAACATTAACATTTACGCTAAAATTTGAACTAGAGATATCGCGGTCATTTGCAAGCGCGCGATTTTATCCAAAATGCCAAAGATATGAAGCTGCTAGAATGACATGAATGAAAGTAAAATATATCCTGCTGCGATCTGAAATGTGGTTCTCGATTTCAACACATACACATATTCAAATTGTCAACAAATACATTGTTACATGAACAAAACTGGTATCAACAAAGTTTGTTTTCAAATGGAACGATATCGTGTGGTAGTTTAGCATTTTTGACCCGAACTCGGAAAGTAAAGGTCATTCATTTGAACAAACATGATAGCCCTTCATACCAGCACCCTGGACCTTCTGGTTATTGATTAGTCATTTAAGATTTTGACACTAGATACACGCGACCTTGAAAGTAGGGCCGTGTCAATCGTTCAAGTACCAACTCGGTAGCTCTTTATTTTATATTAAATAGTCGAAAATTTACAGTAACTTGGCATGACAGACGACGCCACACAAAAGGCTATTGCAATAGGTTGCCTTAGACTTCATCTTGAGCGACTCTCTCGGATTTGGATTCTGAAAATTTCAGATTAGTAAAATGCAGCTAGATACCCAGGATAGCATCTTTGTACCTTCTCTGCTCTAGTTTAAAACTGGTTGGATTTGCATATAACTGGACCAAGAAAAGAAAACAAGCAAGTTATATGTATTTAAATACTTTAATGCCATTACCTACAGCATCAAAACTTTTTCCTTCTCACTTCCTTTCGATGGATTTTTTTTGTAAGAAGTTTAACAGTCCAATAAATGCTATGCTGTGGATCATTCAAAAATGATTTCATTTGACCAATTGTTTTTTTTAATTTTGTCTTCTTGGACAAACCTAAATCGGACAAAATAAAAGGAAATTTAGAATTGCTTGGCTTGTGGACTGATGAAATAGATTCATTTCATTTCTTGGAAGCTTTCTGGGCAGCTTTTGTCATTTTCCCAGTTTTCTCCATTTTCTTGGCAGACTTGATGACTCCAACAGCTACTGTTTGACGCATGTCACGGACTGCAAAACGACCAAGTGGAGCGTAGTCTGTAAAAGCTTCTACACACATGGGCTTCTGGGGGACAAGCTCGGCAATACATGCATCACCAGACTTCACAGTCTTTGGGTTTTCTTCAAGGGTCTTTCCAGTACGACGGTCAAGTTTCTCCATAAGCTCCTTGAATTTGCATGCAATGTGAGCAGTGTGGCAATCAAGAACTGGTGTGTAACCAGTACGGATTTCTCCAGGGTGATTCAGGACAATAACCTACAACATAAATATAAAATTTTAAAGTCTTAACTGGTAAAAAAGCCTAAACAAACTGTCTTCAATAGAATAGTCTCTTCCCTCTGAAAGATATCTTTCTTACAAAAACAATTATTTGAATACACAAGAAGTCACAAGTCTCACCTGAGCAGTGAAATGTTCCACACCAGCAGGGGGGTCATTTTTGTTGTCTCCTGCAACATTTCCTCTCTTAATTTCTTTAACAGAGACGTTCTTGACGTTAAATCCAACATTGTCTCCAGGGAGAGCTTCTGGCATAGATTCATGGTGCATTTCCACAGATTTAACTTCAGTTGTCAGGGCAGACGGAGCGAAAGTTACGACCATTCCTGGTTTAATTATTCCAGTCTCGACTCTGCCCACAGGCACAGTTCCAATACCTGATAGAAACAAAAAGAATTTCAATGACGATGCATTTTGTTTGCAACTGCAAATCTTTAAGTGACATTCTAGTCAAAGAGAGTCATTAGGGATGAGTTATGCTCCCCCTTTGTGACAAAATTTAAGTATTGAAAACAAGAGATCCCAGAGGGATCTTGGTGCCCACCATTTGATAATCTGTTTTCAGTTCTTGATGATTTTTTTTTTTGTTACAGGTGTTGTAAATGTTCATGAACTGGTCTTCATTGAATGTACTCAATGATGGCACAAGATATTTTTATTAAGCACCTATTAGCAAATTAAGCACCTATTAGCAAATATCATTTGAAAAAGATCCCAAAGTATTATTAGATAGCAGTCAGTTACAGGTGGATAATGGACAATATGCTTGTGCTGTATTACTGTCGACATCCAAGATGGCTGCCGGTGGGCCACCTTGATTTCAAATCAGTCCAAAAAAGGTACAATGCACAACTAGGGACCAAGGGAAACCAATATCTATGAAATATCAGAAAGATCCATCCAGTACTTTCCAAGAAATAGCAGTAACAAACTTTTACATTCAAAATCCAAGATGGCCACCTGTCTGCCATCTTGCATTCGAATCAGTCCAAAAAAGGTACAATGCACAACTAGGGACCAAGGGGAAACTGCATATGAAATTTGAAGATCCATGCAGTACTTTTCCAAAAATAGCGGTAACAAACTTTTACTTCCAAAATCCAAAATGACCACCTGTCGGCCATCTTGAATGTGAATCGGTTCAAAAAAGGTTCAATGCACAACTAGGGACCAAGGGGAACCATATGAAGTTTGAGAAAGATCCATCCAGTACTTTTCCAGCAATAGTGGTAACAAGAATTGTTTACGGACGGACCACGGATGCAGGACGATTTGAATAACCCACCATCTATTTGAATAAATGGTGGGCTAATAAAGGGCAGTAACTCAAAAGAGAGTGATCAAAGGTTCTTGTGCACTGCACTTCTTGCCGTGATATATCTACCTATGAAGTGTTAGTTGATACCTCTTAGTTTATGACAGACAGCAAATACTACAAATATATGCTCTCCCTTGGGGAGCATAAAAATCTTGCAATTCTGTACTTATGAATTATGCATGTCCTTACATTGGCAACAATATTAAGCTTTCCATATGATTTTTAATTGATAAGAATTCTTAACCTAAAAACCAACATTTCATCAGCATACCAGGGCACTATGACCCAAAACAGTCAAGAATGTCAACAAAAATGGCTTCCGACCAAAACCAGAGTAAAAAGTAACAGGGTCTTGCACCAAATGAAATGTATTGTATGCAATGCACTTGGACCATTCAAAACTAGGGTGTCACTTCACGCTATATGGCGATTTTTGCTATACCTGACAAGCTTTCAAAACACACCCAATTTACCACACTGAACAGTGGTTATGAAGCAAATAACTTTTAACAATGTTCTTCGTCTGGATATATTATTTTTTTTTTCATTCTACTTGAATTAAAAAAATGACGACTTAACTGTCCCTTTAAAAATTCACCTATATTAACAGAATCATTCTTTTCAAGAAGAGGCCTCATAGGACCTGTACTGTTCACTAATTAAACTCAATATTATCAAAACATTGCATATATGATCTCTCTGGCTGGTCGAGATTTCTGAACTTGCCATACTGAAGATACATTCTACAATATCTGATCACTTTTCCAGAAATAAAATTAGATTATGTTTGGGAACAATTACCTCCAATCTTGTATACATCCTGGAGTGGGAGTCTCAAAGGTTTATCTGTAGGACGCTTGGGAGGAAGGATGGCATCTATTGCATCCACAAGGGTATGCCCTTTTTCATTGCCTTCTTTCCTCTCAATGGTCCATCCGTTGAACCAGGACATGTTTTTAGTTTGTTCAATCATGTTGTCACCGTTCCAACCAGAAATGGGAATGAAAGGTACAGTTTTAGGAACGTAACCAACCTTCTTGATGTAGGCACTCACTTCCTTGCTGATTTCGTTGAAACGTGTCTGAATACACAAAAAATTACTTTGTCATGGAACTAGCAATACATTCAATCATTCAATTTTGTTAAGAATTTATCAAAAAATCAACCCTACAACTACCGACTTACTCGACAACACATTACTTTCCACTTAATCAAATAATTCAATAACGTGAATACTCATCGTTATATATACATTTCTATTTAGTTACAACTTCATAACAAGGCATATTTGCACTCACCTTTATACATAATACTAACATGTTAATCATGCAGTTCAAAAACAATGCCTACCAATAAAACTTGCTTTGTATTTTACAACTATTCGTTAAACCATACTAATTTCTAAATAATGCCCACTAATAAACTTTTATATTGTACAGTTTATTTAATACAAAGTGGTATGTAAATATGCTTCCCGTCACATAATGGAGTTATATAAATTTTAAAAAACTAGGGGGCAAAGACGAATTAAGTCAATTCTTTATATCATGTACATTGTTTGCTGCTGGTTCTAATAAACACTTTAATTGATGGCCAACTGAAACTTTTAAATAGTGAAATTCTGCATCAAAATGTTATACCTGACAGTATGGTGGTTCAGTGCTGTCCATCTTGTTAATGGCAACGATCATCTGCTTCACGCCAAGGGTGTAAGCAAGCAGGGCATGCTCACGAGTCTGTCCATTTTTGGAAATACCCGCTTCAAATTCTCCAACACCAGCAGCAATGATAAGTACAGCACAGTCAGCCTGGGAAGTTCCTTTAATTCAAAACAAAAGCCATTGTCAACAACTACAAAATCCACCACATTCAACTTGCACAAGTTTATTCACAATTTGAGAAGTACTATCCAGTGTTAAATTTTTTAGCAATTTCTTTTTAATGAAGAAATTTCCGACAGCTTTTTCTGTCTCAAGTCAAGAGGAATAGGAAAACAAATGTTGGGAAATTCCTGAAGATTACAGAACTAGAACTATCATCCCGAGGTTAACCAATTCTACATGCAAATGCAGACTTTACATATCAATTACATGGCTCTACAATAACTTTTTACCTCACTTGTCCGAATTTTCAGCAACCAATGCTATCTTACATTATGCAAGTTTTGGTTCATATACATTTTTAGAGCTTATGTTTCTATGGGCGTCATTGATTGTCGCTAGCATATTAAATTTTGAAGTGTTGTCTTAATTTTATCTTGCATAGGCAAGACATGAATATGAGTGACGGATGTAGTAATTACCAATGATTGAACTACATGCAGTAACCTGCAGTACAAAGCTGTTGAAAATCTCTTTGAACTGTGTTCATGTTTTTTATACAGACGGTATTAATGCATGATTGAAGAATAAAATAATCAGATTATAAATCCAAGAACAATCATAGGGTTGGCTTTGCATTTAGTTTTATCCACCAAGTAATATTCATTTTAATGACCGAATTGGTGACTAACCAGTCACCACTTCCCGGAATACTTATAGTGACAAGATGACCTGCAAAGGCAACTGAATAACAAATAAGTCTAGATAATCCAATCCAATACATTTAATAAAATTAATAACAATACCAATCAATATTGCAACAAAAATAAAGTCAGGCAAATCGAACACAGCATGCCAGCAGTCTCATCAAATGTCAGACCGGGATACTCGGTCAGTCATTTTTGCTGGAATGTACGCTTCCCTTTTAGTTCATACAATCTATTTTTATCATTTTCTGGCTGTGTGTCTGTCTTTTGTTTCTCCTTTGGACCATCCCCCGAGGAGGTAAAACCAGGATTTCCTAAAAGCTTTAAACAGCCTTTCCAAACAACGCAAAATTGACACAGATTACAAACGTTTTCGGAATATCACAGACTTTCTCGTACAGAACAATGATTATTATTTAAGGCCGAGCTTTTGATCTCAATGGAATAGAGTGATTACGCCAAAGAAAAATCAACAGTAAGCGCAATTTGGCAGAGGAATGATTCAATTGATTTTAACAAATGATTTAGTTACTTTGTCTGCCGAAATTCACATAGATGTACTTGTCCGACATGATCTTGCACTGGCACAGACAAGTCCGGCAAGCATTATTGTTGAGCCCTGAATTACAGTGAACACATAGCGGCAGCTTTTTCATGTCCTGCAATCAATATATTGCTTTTAGTACAAGAGGCCCATAGGGCGTGCATCACTCACCTGGATCTTGAAGCCATGCAATGTTATTCATGCCTACAGGTTGGGTATCTCGATCATTTCCTAATTAAAACCCAATCACTCAACTCCTTTCACAAGATGAGACCAAATATCAAGCCAATTGGATGCTTGGAAAATGACTTTCTCAAAATGCAGATCCAAACAAAATTCTGTACATTATGTTAAAGGTAAACCACTTTTAAAGACAAAGAACAAATTGTACCAACGACAAACCCCCATGCATGCTTCATTCCAACTTACCTGTAATCATGTTTTTGATGAAATCTCTGTGTCCAGGAGCATCAATAATTGTCACATAAAATTTCTTGGTTTCAAATTTCCACAAAGCAATATCGATGGTGATTCCACGCTCGCGTTCAGCCTTCAGTTTGTCCAATACCCAGGCATACTTGAATGAACCTTTTCCCATCTACAAATGTCAAAATAATAAGAATTGTATTGACGACAGGACCTTCAAGGAACAATTCACTACACAAATATGAAAAAGGAAACAAGCTAACAATTATTGTGGTAGGGATCCCTGTAGTCAGGCAAGATAATCTTTTTGTCTCCCTTTGTGAATTGCAAAATGAACAGTGGACCAGCAACTATCTTTTAGCTCAAAATTTGTGGCAAGGAAAAGGAATATTCATTTGCCACTTCACTCAGAATTGCATTAATTTATCTTCATTCTAAATGTTGATGTGGTGGGGGAGTGAATGAATCCGTCATGTGTAAATTTGCACGAGAAATAGTAAAATTTCAGGGCTGTTTTTTTTATACAACTACATTAAATTCCATGTCAATTTCATTCCTTGTCCTTTAGGACAGTGTTATTCAATTGCAGCACTTCCCCACCCCACCTTTTTTTCTTACCTCTTGGGCTTCTTTCTCATACTTTTCGAGGACTCTCTTGTCGATGCCACCACATTTATAAATCAAGTGGCCGGTGGATGTGGACTTTCCAGAGTCGACATGGCCAATGACCACAATGTTGATGTGAGTTTTTTCTTTACCCATGGTTGTTTCTCAGTTGTTACAAATTGGCAAAGATCTGCAAGAGAAAATTCCCATATACCAAAAACAAAGTCGCCAAATAATCAATGCCAGCATTTATTTTGCAAAATTCTTTTCTTTAGCCAACAAATTTTGCATTCCCACACTATTCCACTAGTTTGGAATGGCTTTAAATTTGGGGGGGGGAAACCAGTCAGTCCCGGTGGTTCACATCATGGCATTAAACAATAATGGGATGCTACTATTATCATTATATGAGAAACGTTGTATACTGGTTATTATTTACAAAGATGAAAATTCCTCGAGTGAAAGATTAATCAAATATATAAACCAAACCCCACATTTGAAAGCCACGTGGGTGAAAAGTCGCCATATTGGATTTGAAATTAGGTTGACGTTCCGTTGTGCAATACTCGGGAATGAAAATCGTCCACCTACATAATAATTAGCCGTAAACGAGGAAACGTATTGTTTAAAAATACTCGACATTACATATTTTTCAAATCGCCAGGTTTCCAACTAATTCTACCGAGTAAGACAGGGAGTAAAGTATATTGTATAGTATGTAGACCTACGCGAAGGATACGATCCAATTCAAGGCAAATATTTTTGATCAACGACTACTTATCAAAGAAATTATGAAAAGACCGTCCAGATGGCGTTAAGAATCGAATTATTTAGACTATAACGGCAAGACTAAAAAAAGAGTGATCACCAAACTTCGGATCCCGTCAAATCTGTCGCACAAAATACAATATTCAAAACTCGCCAACAAAATGACAGTGGGACATTAAATCCCATATATCACAGGTATTTCTCCCTAAACAGTTATGATGAGTAGATATTTGCTATCAAGGAAACTGTTACTGTCGGCTGACCTGCGCCATTACGCCGGTATGTCGACGTGGATGGTTTCATCATAAAACGAAAAAGATCAAAATATCAATAAAGTACAGATAATTTTGCATAAATAGTTAAACCAAATGTTCATAGCGTGTTTATATTTTATAAATATTGTTAGAAAAGTAATAGATGATAAAGATATGTAGTGATTAGTACGGATTTAAAAGCTACACGAATAAAGTTGCATGTACTCACGATCACGCCACCGCAGAAAAGGAAAGAGGTAGGTATCACGTGGGCTGCGCACACAATTCTTAGTGACGTCACTGCGATATTTGTACTTCACTCAGTCTTTAACGCGTTTGTATCAAATAGTAGAGAGTAACAGTGAGACTTAAGCATTAAAATGAGAGAGAAACTGGTGATTACAACTTCCGTAGTGTGTGTTCATTCGAAGGGCCTGCATTGAAATTCAATGAACGCGATTCATTAAGACTCGTATTACCATTGTTCAAGTCGACAATTTGTGCACTATGCAAACTATTGTATCAATACGAAGTTTGGCAAGACCATTTTTGAAGGTAAATAGGCAAACCAACAATCTTTCGCTGAAAAACCGTGTCATTTAAAGTATTTCGATCTTTCACGTTGTCCATCTCAAAGAAGATCCAATTCTGACACACTTCCCATCTCAACGCATATGAAATTCTAAAGGATTGTTCCTCGGAGTTTACTTTGGCTCCTACACTAGACTAAGTAATTTTGACCGATATTTGCTTTGGCTGAAAAAAATGTCTGACGTCGAGACGTCAGTTCTGTGCACGGAATCGGAACTGCTCTTCAGCAATGCATTATTGGATAAGCCTTAATCCATTTATCCTTGCAATGCTTTTAGATATACACCAAGGAACCAAGGATGATAGAGAAAATTTAATGGGATCACTATAAATTCAACAGGTTTAGCACAACCATGCCTATGGGTAATGGCCCTGCATTTGATGGGATGGTTACTGCATTGAGTAATCTATTACTTGCTCAAATGCATGTTCAATTAAAAAAGAAACACCAGAAATTCTTTTACAGAATATGCAGCAAAAATACTTAAGTCGCACAATCAAATACAGTACTTTTTATTTGCAATTTTCATCAATCCATTCTGTATCAAAATCATAAGATAAGTTTATTTCCAGTTCAGGACTTCTGTGCACCAGATTAAAAAAATACATTATACAAAATATTGAAATTTTAAAAATACTACAGTTATTTTACATAGACCTCTTGCAAATGTACATCATGTATACAATATAGTATATACAAGAACCTGAAGTACTTAAGTTTGTTTTAGTCAATATCATTTAGCTAAGGTTATATTACCATTATAAAAACTGTTTTAAGTAACTCTATTTATCCTGTAATAAAAGGAGACTTGGTAATAAACCCACCTATTCATTCAATAAGATTGAAAAATACCATTTCATTGTCCTGTTATAAGATTGATATGGTACTCTAATAGCATCTTTAAGAGTGAAATTTTATTTTTGCTTTCCAGTTGCTTAAATTTCCTCAGACAGCGTTACCTGTTGAGCAACAGTCAATTCAGACAACTCAGGTCCGAACAAGGTATGTAGATTGGAAAATGCGAAGAGATGCTAAACGACGGGACCTTGTAAAGGAATATGGAATGGAAAGACTGCGATATAATGCTCTGAAGCGCAACACTATCCTACCATCAAATATAAGGGTAGGTTTCGTAAACATTTATCAGTCAAAATATTGACATTTAGCATTTACCAAGAGTTACACTGTCAAAAGCTCAATATAAAGTATCTGCATATCATGACATGTAGAACATTGATGTAACATTTTGATGAGTGCTCTGTTGCATTCATCAAACAGAATTGCTAAAAACACCCAAGTTTAGCTTATGGCAGATGTAAGATATAATGTTTCAGTTATATGACTTTCACATATATACTGGAATTCACTGTTTTCGAAAAAAGAAAAGAAAAAAAATAAACTTGTTTGAGTATTCTGTATTTATGCTACCTTATTTCACAGTTTGACAATGTCTCCAACATAGGAGTCCTGGACTCCTGCTTTTCCTGTTGGACTCACTTTAATTTTGCAAATCCACTAGCTGTATATCTCTTTTATTACTGGACTCACAAGAAAAATTCTTACCAAGTTACCATACTGAGCAGTCTTGTAATTTATGTAAATCCACCTGATGACTTTGAAGTCAAAGGTTACATGAGGTAATGATAGTCCCACTAGGCTGATCACTGTATAGATTCAGCAATAAGGTTACCTTTATGATTCCTGCATTGACGTTTTATGATGCCAATAACAGTTAATTTCAAATTTCGTTATCTGTCAGCTCTTTATATATACTAGCTTAAGGGACAAAAATAAGATGATTTTCAAATTGCTGAAAATTGTAATTTATTTGCATTGCATATGATGTGTCCAATAAGCTTATTTTACCTGCTTTAGTGAATGATTTAGATTAATTGCCTACATATCTGATTTTTAGTCACCAATTCCTTATTCAGAGTGGGACCTAGAGTTACCAACAACAGATTTTCTTGAAAACTGACACTGAAAAATTTTGCTCTAATCACCCAGTGGTTATTACATGCACTGTCCTGAAATTTACCTCAGATTCAATATTTGATTCATCATATTTAAGATATAAACCTAAGATGGTTTTCCACTCCTTATTTTGTGCATCTGTTGGCCAAACAGATTATTAGGACACTTTACATCGTCGCTCTTTAGTATAGTTTGTAATTTTGTCTTTGTTTTATGTTCTATGTGCGAGATGTAACTTATGTAATATTTTGTGCCTTGATAAAGAGACAGATTGCAAATTTGACAATTTACTTGTGCATTGTTATTAGTTTGTTGATCATATAACTGTTGCAGTAATACACATCCCATCAACATTGATTTGTTAGTATCCAGTACTTATATATTATCTATTACTGTAAATCCTATATATTATATATGTTACATATATGGTTAGGCAGTTTAGAACATTTTAATGGTGAGCTGATTTGGTGTCATAGATTGTTAGTTGGAAGCACAGACAGGGCAGGAGTCAAAAATTGTCTTTCTTTGTCAGTTGTGTTGCAATGTCTAATATAAATATATATATATATAACACCAGTAGCAACTAACTGAACTTACCTGAATCACTCACTGTCACTAGTTCTGCAGTAGAAGACTTTCAGTCAAGTGATCTTATGGAAATTTGAAATACCCATTGCCTAGAATTGCATCTATAGAAACACTTTGACCCTTTGCTCTGAAGCATGTTTTGGTAATTGGTAATCAGTTTTGTATGAATGATGGGTTTCGGCTAAAGGGGCGAGGCCCAACATGGAAAATCTGACCCAAGTAGATTTAATTCATCTTCATATGATTGCTTTGCACCATCAACAATACATTTGGATCTTTGGTTCTTTGAAACAGTTGTGATCCCCACTGAATAACTATAATATTGCTGAGCATCAGGAGATAAACACAATCATAACTGACCAGCCCCATGACAGATTATATCTTTGAAGCCATTTAGATTGTCATCCCATAACTTAATAGCACTGCTACACATAAAGAGGTTAACAACTGATCTCTGTCCCTACCCTTTGGGAATTTGAAGCTCTATCTGTGGAGTGAGGCTCATCAGGGGAGATATTTTCCTTCTGAAGAAATGTAAAGTTTTGCATTATTGACTTAAATATCCAGGTGAGTGTTGCAGGCGCTCTGGGCCTCTTGTTTTTCATTTAGACCATTTACTATCTAGTAGTAAAAACTGCCAACATTGGCAGGGCTCTCACAGACCATTTTGGGACTGGGGCCCGGGGCCCTTAGAATTGGGAAAACTTGGGGTCTAAATTGGGAAAAAAAGATACTATTTTGCATTGGGAATGGGGCCGAATATCGGCCCCAAATCTGGCAGATCGAGAGCCCTGATTGGAATTCACCTATCTCACTCATATCCAAGAGATGCTTTTGCTAAGAGAGGGGTGGTAATTTAATAACAAAATGTTTCTGATTTATCTGACCCAATGCTTTGTAAAGTAAGCTTTCCTCTCTCTTACCTTTCAGGAAAAAGCAGCAGAGGACCTCATGACACTTCCTCTTAACAGCTCAATTTCTCGGGTACATAAACGATGCATCATCACATCCCGACCGCGTGGAAACCTGAAGAGGTTCAGAATGAGTAGAATTGTATGGAGAAAGCTAGCAGACTATAACAAACTATCTGGAGTGACTCGATCTTCATGGTGATGTGTTTCAGGACACAGAGTATGATTAACCTTTGGCTTGATTGGTGATTTGGAATTTTCTGCATTCTAATCGCTGTAACAGGAATATTGGAGGAAATGGAAAAAAAGACTAATATGATTTTGAAATGAAACAAAATAGATGGGAAATCAGATTTGTATAAACAGTGGGTTTCAGCCCCCTTGGGCAAGATGGGTAGGGCCCATTATTGAAAATCTATTAATTTCTTCAAAATCTATTTTGTTCTTTAGGAATTGCAAGATATTGTCCAAAATTGGTCTGAAGCATACTTGGGTGAATGGAAATCAGTTTTGTAAAATTAGGGTCTCTGCCCCCTGGGGCCAGAGGGGCAGGGCCAAACAGGGATAATATAATCCAAGTAGATTTAATTCATTTTCGATATCATTGCTTTACACCATCAACTATTCATTTGGATCTTTGGTTCTTTGAAACAGTTGTGATCCCCACTGAATAATTAAAGTATTGCTGAGTATTAGAAGATAAACACAATCATTACTGATAATTTGTCCTGGGGTCTGGTCCCACACTAGGATTGATTATGTCTTTGAAGCCATTGAGACTACCATCCCATTACATAATAGCATTGCTAGACATACTGGCCCTTTGGGCCTCTTGTTTTAATTATTACTTACATCAGTTAATTTGATTACAGTAAAGCATCATCTAAACTTTGTGATAAAATTGAGGATGTAAAGTAAAATTGGTTTTTTTTTATCATGTAATTTTCTGCTTGAATCTATTTTGAAGACTGAGGTGTTTCTATATATGTTTTGAAGAATGATGGTTTGTAATATATATAGATGTGTTTGACAGTGTATAAGTAAAGAATGATGAATGAAAGTATTTCATCGTGTTTAAGGTTTGTAATTAATTGAATAAATAGTTTGATTTCTTCATTTTGAATTTGGCTTTTAATTCACATTCTCTGTAAAACTTCTGTATTATTAATAACGTCAGTATTCACAAATTTACAACATCTTCAAATCATCAGACTTTAGTTCTAGTCTTGTTTTGGCTATTTCTAGAAGGCTTGATTAATCTACTCAAATAAGGTTCCCCTTGGTTCCTGCTTGTTCTCTTTGGATATTAGGACTGATCTGAATAACAAGATGGCTTACAAGTGACCATCTTGGTTTTGTCTCACATGTGATTTAGTTATGGAGTGAGACACAGACGTTGCTTTTCTGGCACTGGTACAATATTTGTGTTAAACTCCAAAATGTTCTACTAAATACAAATGCTGTCATCCACAGATCAGCTCAGTGATTATAAACTGGTATAAGCAAGATTACATACATGTCTTTAATTAAAATTTTTATATATCCTTGACAATTAATTGAACTTCATCAATGAATTTCTCTCATATATCAAAGAGATACACAAACGGTTATTACAAAACCTAGGCTGAAATACACTTATGTCCATTTACAGTCAGAGCTATCATAACATTCCATCAACTCTGATCAATATATAACCATCTAAACACATATATTTCAGATTCTGATTTTAAATGTTAAAAAATAGAGCAAAGTTTTCCGTTTCGCTCAGTGTTGGGCATTATTTCTCTCAAACTATTTAATCTGTCTTATCCAAACTTGTAACATATGTACTTGTATCTATGTGTTATCATCCTGACACACTTCAGAATGTTATTTTCACCTCACAGTTACATGCTATTTGATTTTGTTAATTAATTGTGCTATGTTCATTTGTTACATGTAGCTGTACATCGAACTTTCTCTTTAAGTACATGTGCTGCTATAGCCTTAAAGTATACTCAATACGTAATGTATATATCTCTCTATACATGGTCATCTCAGCACGTATTTTTGGTTAATTATTTCACCTACACTGATGTCATATGATTGTACTTGACAATAGAATATCACTATATGGCAGATTTATTAGTTTGGTCTCTATTCATTTACACAAACAATAAAGACAGTAGTATGATGAAGTGCACAAATGATTTACTTCTAAGCATGTTTTGTTGTTTCTTGATACAATTAAAGACAACATTTAGCCAATGATCAGTAGATAGCTATAATCAAATGATCCTGTCTAGGTCTGTCCATTAGTCTGTAATCAGTTTTAGGTATAGCTATTTCTGGAATAGCACTGGATATGCAAGCTATCCTTGGTCCCTACTTGTTCATAACTATTTTAGGACTGAACAGAACACTTATACATTGTCATCAATTTTTGGCCGGGTTGCACATAGTGCAAATCCAGGTTGAAGTATGGTGAATGTCAGGCGGGCGGGGAAAAGGGGTACCAGTTTTTTTTTGGATTTTCCAGGTTTTGGAACTCAGTTATTTTCTGCAGTTTGGCAGGGAAAAGGGGTACCAGTTTTGTAGAATCAACTCCTCCTAGAGTTTTTGATTTAGAAGCTTGAAACTTTGTAGGATGTTTACATATATATTGAAGATGTGCACCTATTAATTTAGGATTCATTCCGAACATTTTTTTTTAATTTTCTGGGCTTTGGAACTTGGTCATTTTCAACAGTCTGGCGTGGAAAATCCAAGATGGCAGCCTTTGCCTCTCATTGGTTGCGATGTTGTTTTGAGTGCAATAGCCTCTTATTGGCTGAAACGTTGTTTTGAGCGCGATATATAACATTGCACTCATCCTGAAACCTGGCCAATTGTGGCTTTGCCCCCATTTTTCTTGAGAAGTATTTGATGGATCATTCTTAAATTACATATGTACGCTTGCCTTCATCCCTAATTGAGTGTAGCTTTGTCTTTGTTCTTTTATTTTTGGACTGATCAGATTGTAAGCCATCTTAGATTTGTTTGTTTGTTTTCACCATTTCTTTAGAAACTGTTGCCCCATTCCATAACCACGTATAAGCATTGCTGGGCACAAAGAGATAAACACGATGGTGATATAATAATTGGCTGTGAGGTCTGGCCCCACCCGCAGGGACATTCTTTCCTTGTTATATCTTTGAAATAGATAAGATACCCACTCTTTGACCATATATAGCAATGACAGGCATCAAGAGATAAACATAATCATGATGTTAGAATTGCTCTTGGGTCTGGCCCCATCCCCAGGGACTTAGTTTCCTTGTTATATCATTCAAGCTGTTGAGATACCTACCCCATAGCAATATGTAACAATGTTGGAGATCAAGAGATGAACACAATCGTGATGTAAGAATAGGCCCTGGAGTCTGGCCCCTCTCATAGGTTTCGGGGGTTTCATGGTAATATTTTCTGAAACATTTGAAATTCCCATATATAGAATTGCTTGGCATTGAGATAAACACATTTGTTATGAAGGAACTTACCATTGTGTGTGGTACATCTCAAAGGACATTATAACTGGGTCATATTTTTAGCCCACCATCTAATAGATGGTGTGTTATTCAAATTGCCTTGCGTCCGTGGTCCGTGGTCCGTCCGTCCGTAAACAATTCTTGTTACCGCTATTTCTGGAAAAGTACTGGATGGATCTTTCTCAAATTTCATATGCAGGTTTCCCTTGGTCCCTAGTTGTGCATTGTACCTTTTTTGGACTGATTCGAATGCAAGATGGCCGACAGGCAGCCATCTTGGATTTTGGAAGTAAAAGTTTGTTACTGCTATTTCTTGGAAAGTACTGGATGGATCTTTCTCAAATTTCATATGCTGTTTCTCCTTGGTCCCTAGTTGTGCATTGTACCTTTTTGGACTGATTCGAATTCAAGATGGCCGACAGGTGGCCATCTTGGATTTGGATGTAAAAGTTTGTTACCGCTATTTCTTTGAAAGTACTGGATGGATTTTTCTCAAATTTCATATGCAGGTTCCCTTTGTTTCCAAGTTGTGCATTATACCTTTTTGGACTGATCCGAAATCAAGATGGCTGACAGGCAGCCATCTTGGATTTTGAGATTAAAATCTCGTTACTGCTATATCTGAGGAAGTACTGGATGGATCCTTCTGATATTTCATAGATATTGGTTTCCCTTGGTCCCTAGTTGTGCATTGTACCTTTTTTGGACTGATTTGAAATCAAGTTGGCCCACAGGCAGCCATCTTGGATGTCGACAGTAATACAGCACAAGCATATTGTCCATTATCCACCTGTAACTGACTGCTATCTAATAATACTTTGGGATCTTTTTCAAATGATATTTGCTAATAGGTTCTTAATAAAAAATATCTTGTGCCATCATTGAGTACATTCAATGAAGACCAGTTCATGAACATTTACAACACCTATAACAAACAAAAAAAATAAACAAATCTTCAAGAACTGAAAACAGATCCTCAAATGGTGGGCGCCAAGATCCCTCTTGGATCTCTTGTTATATAGTTGAGATACCAACCTAATAACCATATCAACTTACCGGGAATCAGAAGTCATGTATAACATTGGTGGGCTGTAAGAGCTGGGTGACTGAGTGATACAGACCCTATGGGCCTCTTGTTGGAAATTAGAGCAATGAATGAAATAATACAGCATTTATTACATCCTGATGATATATAAGTGAAGACAGCAGATACATAATTACATGTAGGTGTAATTCTTGTTGTCAAGGAAAATTCATTACTATTTCTTGAGAAATATTGGAAAAATCTCCCTCAAATTTATCATTTAGATTCCTCTTCATTCTTAGTAGTGCCATATCAATTCAGTTTTGAGATAAATCCGGAAAACTGAATGGTTAGCTATGTCGCCAGCTTAGTACATTAATTTAAACCAAGTCCTTTAATTAGTGTGATTTAGATTGTTTAATTCAATTTGTTTAGTATAATTGTAGACTTTGGTAAGGTGACTGCTTAAATAGGGAGATTCCAGATTTCCTTGCAACGGGAAATTACAAGGGACTGTACAAAATTCCAGAATTTCAGGGAGAGGTGATGGGTATATTGATTGGCCGCCATCTTGGGTTTAGGCAATTGAAGATTATTATCGCAAATTTCTGCAGAAGTGTTAGGTCATTCTCAAATTTCAGTTGTAGATCTACTTTAGAAGAGGGTGCATATGACTGATTGTGTTACGTAAGAATGGTAGGGTGATACTGTGCTGGATAGTTAGAACTGCTGGGTCATCTCCCAGCTGTAGGGCTGGCACTCCCAAACACTACATATGGACTACATTGAGGTATTCTGTGTCATTTGGTCCCTAAGGGAGATCAGTCTTAACCCTCCAGTTCAGGGGAGAAGACCCAGCATGACACCTTATTATCCAGCCATACACTGTTATCCTTATCTGAGCTACAGTGCTTCATCGTCGCAAGCATGCAACCATATTGCAGTAACGCTTACCATTTTATAACATGCAGTTTTGGTTTTCTTCTACTACATAACATTTCATTCTCCGGAGGATTTCAACATTAGGATTTAACTAATTTGAGAAAGTAAAGACCCCAGCATAGCAAGTCATCTTCACAATCCTTGTTTTTGCATGGATTTTGTCTTGTATGTTTGACATTGCATGTATTATACTACGAACTTTTTGTGTACGTAATACACTACTGTTACTCCTTTGCAATTTTCTGTTGTCCTCTCAACTTTCATGTTTGGCTTAACTTATATGTATAATATGCTTCTTAGCTCACTTGTCCTGAACCTTTTGGGTTTGGGATGGGAGGGATGTGGACCAATAGAGGAAATAGAACAAATTCTTTAAAATCCTTCTTCTGTAGCAATGCACGGATGTTGTCCCAATGTGGCTTGTAGCACGCTTGGGTGAAAGGGAATCAGTTCTGTGGATCTAAGCCCCCACCCCCTTGGGCGAGAGTGGTGAAATCCTTTAAAATCCGTATTATGTAGAGTTGCCAGAATTCTATCCCGATACGGTCTGAAGCATGCCTGGAAGAAGGGGGATCGGGTTTTTTTAATCAACAGTGGGTTCGGCCACTTTGCGCAGAAGGGGCGGGGCCAAAAAGTGGGAAAGTCTGTCAAACCCTTCTTCGGAGGAAAATTAATACATTCTTGGTGAAGTGAATATAGTTTTGTACAAAGTGCATATAACCCCGTTTAAGAGCATCCTATTATGGAGAAATAGATACAACTGTTCATCAATTTCTGTGACTTTAAGCAAAAGCGCCTGGGGTGTAAGGATGCTGGTAAGTTGCCTGAATCGGGGCCATTGTGCTTCTTTTTCTTGCAATCTGCATAACCTTACTTTTCATATCTTACGTGTATTTAAATCGAAATAATAGTCTACATATAAATGAATTAACTATACTTTATATCTAAAGGTGGGTTTAGAGCTGATGCCCATAGAGCTGAAAAAAAGCGCGTGGCCCGGTTCGGATTTTAAAATAGCTGATGTTCCGTTTTTGGCGAACAAATAATTAATACAACTGGTCATATCGCCCAGGAAGCTTGGTCCTATACATGCGTTTCCCTTCTAAATTATTTGTTACCAAGTACGCTTATGACTAACAGTTATCTAGATTGTTTACATCACTCAAACCATTTGGTTAGAGATAAACAAACCCGGAAAATGTTACGTATTATGTACATTAAAGGGATGTAATTATCACACAAAAAAGTAAAACAATATGAAACATATGCGAAATACTAACAAATGTAGTGTCAAATCATGTTGTAGTGAAGGAACAATTGCGAAATTTACAAATAACTAAACTTTATAAATCGTGACAATTAACTATCGCATGATCAACCAAAATTGTTAATATCTGCATTTCCTGGATTGGAAATGCAATCAATTAAATGAAATACAAGTGTATTAATAAGATATCTAATCCGGGTCGCTGATTGGTCAGTGAAGAGCAGCAGTGTTTCAGTGGTGTGTTCCCATTTCGCCTTAGTTACATATTTTGGTATAAAACAGGTGCTAAGGCGAAATGGGAATTGGGCTAAGGCAAAGTGGGAATTTAGTAAAAGTGTAGAAAGATAAACAAACCAATCACATGCAGCAGTTGTTGTTTTTACAATAACTCATTCTACAGTTAAATCTTAATTATAATTGACCAAAGGCCAAATAGATTTAAAGATATATATGATATAAAAAATATATATGAAGAAATAAAAATAACTACATGTATTGGAACTTGTACATTTTAATACTAAATCAATCAAATGTATTTAAATAAATATTGGTTTTATTTCTAATTTCTTTTATAATTCAAAGAAGTAACAAATCTTATTTTAAAAACCAATGAAAAGTATGTTTACAAGCAACTTATATTTTTAGTTATAGTTTTAGATAGTTTTTCTTGGGATATATGCATACAAAAATATTCATAGTAGACTTTTACAGACTGAATGATCTGTTCACTCTAGAAGTAACAGCTTGGATTAGCACTAGACTTACAGAGATTCAGCTTGGAATAACTCCTCATCTCAGCTTACATGTTATCTGTAAAAGACCTTTGACAGTATGCTGAAGTATCAGTTTCACAATCAACATGGCAGGAGTTATGCTACATGTAGACTTTTTTAGAGACTAACAGAGGCGGTAAACATCTTGTATGGAATGCCTTTACATATCGCCAGAACAACAAGAGGGACACATGGATATCATGGAAGTGTACCGAGAAAAACTGCAAAGCTACATTATGCACCCGAGATGACGTACCATCTACCTGACCGAGCAGCAGTAGAATGCAAGAAGATTATGAACAACGTACGAACGAGAGTTCAAACTAAACTTCATTCACTACCAGCCATCTATGATGAAGAAATATCCAAACTCCGAACTACTCCATGGGATGCCCAGAGTATAGAGATTGCCTCTAAACTTCCAACGTTTGATGCCAAGAAGTCGTCACTCTATCGTAGCAGAAAGAAGACGTTACTGCCAATTCCGAACACCAGACCAGAGGTACAACTTGAAGGTAAATTTACCCAGACCACCAATGGAGAAGTTTCTACAAGCAAATGATGGAGACAACGACAAAATACTGATATTCACTACTGACGAGAACCTAGTACATTTATGCTCTGCCGAGATCGTCTACTGCGATGGAACCTTTTATACAGTCCCACAGATGTTTGACAGTATCTTCACCATCCATGCTTTTGTTGATGCTGTTATGTTTCCGCTTGTGTATTCATTACTGCTGAAGAGAGATACAAACACCTACAATATATTATTCACGCTTCTGAAAGACATTGCCGTTCGACACAACCTGAACTTCTAACCGAGCACAATTAGCCTGGATTTTGAATGTGCTTCCCGTAATGCCGTCACTCAGACATTTCCAGCAGCAGAACTCAAAGGATGCCTGTTCCACTACACAAAAGCCATTTGGAAAAAGACGCAAGAATATGGACTGACTACAAGAACCTTCCCGAAGTCCAGGATCTTGTCCACCGTGCAGCAGCTTTGCCACTTCTTCCACTACACCAAGTTGAAGATTACTGGCTACATGCCCTAGAAGATGCCCCACAGAGAGAAGACTGCCTGAAACTCGCAGAGAGTGAAGACAGCACATTCCAACATCTACAAGATAATCGAGGAATTCCAGCGACTTCAAGCAACTACCGAGGTGAAGATGATTCAATATGCAGCAGGCGGACAGAGACGAAAGAAAGCAAGGAAGTACAGAGAAGTAGAAGAATGTCTAGCAAACCTAAAGACAGATCTATTGAATGGGACCAAAGACTTCATCCAGTGTGGAGACCCAGCATCCAACATTCTGAAACTCGGTGACTAGTTAAACAGTGTTGTGACATTTATATTGCTTAATTGGAATTTGAATGTTAGGACTATTCTCATAGCATATCGCAGCAGTGGATTTTTTTAACATTAGTGCTTGATTTAAATGATTGGTATGATAAGATTGATAGTGCTTAACTATAAGATTTTGTTGCATGAAATGTATACTTGTCTGTGTCAATATATATTATATATCTATAATGTTAATTATGTTTGTATTGATGACATTGCAAAAAGAATACTAGTATATAGCTAAATAAACATTATTAAATTAATTACTCGGCTTTCTTAATTTGTTTACCGTAAGGTTCCCTTTCGCCTTAGCTGACTCCTTCCTACCTGGTTTTGGCACTAAGGCGAAATGGGAATAATTTTTTACCATGAAATTGACAGCTAAGGCGAAATGGGAGTAAGCCGTTTCAGTTCGCAAGTCCGGGTTCGAATCACGTCTGCCTTGCTTGTCGAAGGTATTATAATTTAAAGGAAGACCTACGAGACGAAGGTTTCAAACCCTCCTGTAACCCCATGTATTTCAAAGTGGTAGTTGTATGCATGCTAAACGTAATACTCATTCATTATTATCATTAGCGTTGGAAATATCTTTCATCCGCAAAAATTAGAGAGTTATCAAAGATGTCAATATATCCCGAATTCCGCAATGATTTATCCTTCGCCTTTGCAATATTATACACTTGAAGTATAGGGTTGTTGGACGTCCTGTTGGTGAAGCGAAAAACCTGCTCTGTCTGTATATCCTCGTAATTCCATGAAATCGGGTTTATACTTAATTTAAAATGGATAAAATCTTATTACAACTTCCTTGTGCAGTTCAGAATTCATATCCGTATAATTCAACTCGGTTTTCCTACATAGGTAATTATAAGGAAATATCCATTGTACGCATGTTGATAAAATCGTGGAGGATTTCTCAAGTATTTAAACGATTCTCGAATCTTATTTTGAAACATAAGAAAAAAATCTAAAAAAACAAAAAATAATAATAATAAAAAAAAAAAAACCACACCCATCCACACCCACACACACATAAACACATTGATATATTTTAAGTGCAGATCTGGATTTTTTTGTTATGTTACATTACACAAAGATGTTATTAAGACTTACTAAAAAAATGTATATTACTTGTATAATAAGAACACAATTTGTTCATTCTTCTCGAAATTGCAGCTAAAATATAAAACATTTCTACATTTATATACTGATGGTTCAAAAGATAATGATAAGGTTGCTGCGGCCATGGTTACACAAGATGAAACATATGGATGCCGGCTACCGAACAACGCCTCAATATTCTCCTTGCTATTGAGACAACCATCGAGACGAAGTTATCCTTGCCCGACTTTGGATGGGTCATACATACCTTACACATTCATATATGTTGAAAGGCGAAGATAATCCTCGGTGTATAGAAGGTGACGAGCCATTCACCGTTAAACATTTTTATTGGACTGCATTGAAGTTCTGTCTACTCGAGAAATTTTTTATTACAGGTCTAAAGACCCTTTTTGGTGTTGGTCTATATAATAGACTATGGCTTACCATTCTATTTATTTTTTGTTGTTGATAATATATCCATTTAAAATTTTTAGCATTTGTGATTTACTTATTAGTGTGTTTGATGTTATTTCCGTTTTGGATCGCTGTGTGTTTTACCAGTTGATGGCCTTAATGACCTTTGATGTGTTGACGGGCCGTTAAAATATCATAATGATAAGAAGAAGAAGGCATAATGAAAAATACCCTTCCATCGTTGGGGTAAGAACTTGCGACACATCGGTCTCTAGCCTGACACTACAACGCTCGACCAAAGGGAAATTTCCACTAGCCAAGGCTAGTAAGGTGACATGTACTCTGTAAAAGACAATGAAAACCAAGGCCATGGTCGGTATATTTCGGTAGACACCGATTGTAAATTGTGGAATGGTAGTGCATCCATCGTCACGTTTTTGTTTTGATTTCAACAACAGGCACTGTGTGTTTTTTTTTAAAATTCCGCTGCCAACAGTTCAATATCAATTATTTAAAGTCAAATTTAGAAATATCATATTTACATTTTATTTACAACACAAATCCCAAGTAAAACCTTAATCCCTAAGCTGCCACCAATACTCTGCTCTAGGATTTCCCCCATCTACACAATGTAAAAATGACAAAATACCACAACAAACCAACCCTACAGGTATTTTGTTATCCTTTATCACAACTATTTCATCCTACCTCACCACTAAGTATTCCAATTACTCTTTAAAGCCCCTACTCATGTCACGTGGTTTTCTGGCTTCCGTTCTTAGTCTCTACACAAACCCGCTCTCAAAGAACCCCACGTTAATCCCCCCTTTACTGACTGCTATTCTCTCTCTCTCCTGTAGCGCCTAAGTCATCGGTACAATATGTAGGGACTGTGATCTAATTTTAGCTCGGAATAAGAGTTAGGAACATGTAGGATTCTTCATTAATCATGCCCGTAGGATAATGTAGCCTCCGTCTATATTTTTATTCCTAACAGTATATGTTGTGGTTGTATGTTAGTAAGATTTGGGATTGTCAAAAACTATTGATAATCAGGTATGACACACGAAAGACGCACTAACTATCGAGCTAAACGTAGCACGCTGGGACCTACTATAAAGATAGATATATGCACTTTGCACGTTCAGAAAGTTACACCTTAGTCAAGCAGGAAAGTATAATACAGTCAAACTCGTATAACTCGAACACCCCGTTTAATTCAGTATTTCGTCGGTCCCTGTCTGACTTTACACAAAATATTCGAACTCGTTTAAATCGAGTAGTCGGTTATCTCGAAAGTTTTTCATGGTCCCGTCGAGATCGAGATAACAAGGTTCGACTGTACAAGCAGTCTTCGGTCAGTGGATGCAACAGTACAATCATAACACTGCACGGTTTGAGACTGGGGTGACCAAGGTTTACATGGCGAATGTCGTATATGAAGCAGAAGACACTTACTTTTCTGGAGCATATGGTCTTATTCTCCATGTGAATCATCTTTTGTTCATATTTTGCCCTTGTTTTGTTGAAGTTGAGTTTGGATTATAATTATGCTGACATGTTGGTATTTTCGTGTTGTGTTTTTAAATAAACTAAGCAAACATTTATCACTCGCACTATCATGGTTGTAGGTGGAACAACCAACAAATATGTAGTAATGTTTGAGTAGCTATATAATATGTTCGCAACTGTAAAGCTCTATATGACTTCACTGTCCACACATAATTTTTGCATCATTTGAAGGGCCGGCCAATTGACCAGTCACGATTTTACACAACCAAAGTTAGGATGACGCCATCCCCTGAATTAAACATGAAAGACGTACATCTGGGGTTTCCCAACACCGTAACAAGATCCAATACTGGCCTAGACCTATACCGAGTAGTCTACATACTTATTAGATAGTAAAACATTACGCGCTATTACGTAATGTCCTGATGCACGTGACCATACACACGTGTTCATATAAATTTGATACTTATACATGTAGGCATACAGTTACAGACACACATGAGAGCAACTAAGTATAACACAGAGAAAACAAGTGGTGAATTTTAACATAAAGCTACATGTCACATACTTACGTTATTTTACGTTTATTCGTTTCCATATCTGTTAAAATTATTTTGATGTGTAACAAAGCTCCCGAACCTCAAGATCTTAGCCACATACAGGCTTGAAGATGTTAACATTGGACAAACCAGCTACACATACAGCGGGATAATTCTCACATCAAAACCAACCGTACTGGCCAACCGAAGATGGACACCACGGCTACAAGACACCAGGGACCCAGGATGTCACCCATCATGCCACAGTCATCTGGATCATACCCCCTCCCTCCCGCCCCCCTCACCCACTCTCAAGAGTGTTTTAAATGTGATAAATGGATATTCCATTGTTTCAATTGCACGCAAATTTAACATGTCAGACATAATCAGCCAGACATTTTTCATAGGTACGTTTCTCAAAGCGCCAATCTCCAGAACCTAACAAACAAACAAAACGAAGACATCAAATCAACTTTCTCATATCAAACTCAAAGACCTGATCCTGAAAATTAATCTAAAAATCCCCTGTAAAAAAATGTAAAAGAAAAGTGCATGAAATATCAGCGATTTATAAATGTTGTTGCTGTTAAGGTTGTTGTTTGTTAATATTGTTGTTTGCTGCTGAGGTTGTTGTTTGTTAATACTGTTGTCTGCTGTTAAGGTTGTTGTTTGTTAATACTGTTGTCTGCTGCTGAGGTTGTTGTTTGTTAATACTGTTGTCTGCTGCTGAGGTTGTTGTTTGTTAATACTGTTGTCTGCTGCTGAGGTTGTTGTTTGTTAATACTGTTGTCTGCTGCTGATGTTGTTGTTTGTTAATACTGTTGTTTGCTGTGAAGGTTGTTGTTTGGTTGTTAAAACATTTAATGTTTGGTTGATGTTTTGTAACATATGAAGGAGGTTTGATTATTAAAATTTATCTTTCAATTTACATAAAAATAATTTGATTTCTCACGTGAACAGATTTACCTGGGAGCCAATCAAATACCTCGTTACAAAAACTTGCTGACACACCTACAAAGTGGCGATGGGTGAAGTAGTCGTTGAGAACTTCATAAACGGGGAATTCGTACCAACAAGTTCTTACATTCCAAGTTTTGATCCGTCAACTGGAAAAGTATGGGCGAAAATTCCCGACAGCAATGAGGACGATGTAAACGTGGCGGTGACAGCAGCGCAGGCTGCCTTCAAAACGTAGGTGTGGGACATGTGGCTACTAACATGGTCGCGACGATTTACCCAAATACACCATAATACACCCAAATATTTCACAGTTATACCCAACTAAAGCCAAATCTTACCTATTTGGTCACAAATAATTTAACGCTACTGTCTTTGAGTGGTGTCAGAAGTCGTGCAGACATATGTAAATCAAAAACGAAAGCAGGCCATGCCTGCCATGCTCCGGCGACCTAGTTTTGTAACAGCGCGACGATTTACCCAAATCTTACCCAAATAAACCCAAATCTACCGAATACTGTCCACTTATCTCAGTTACGATTGTCATCACGGGAGAGAAAATGGCCCGACGATTTACAGGGACGGGCCGTAACGGGCTCTGTATGTCTGTTATATACGTTCCTGGTATTACATTTTATGACTAATAAACGATATTACTTACTTACTTAGTCTTACTTAGTCGATTCTGAATGTAGGCCTTCTTAGGCCTCTATACTCAGATCCAGATTTTGTCTCAATAAAGTATTCATATAGTCACTCCTGGTTGATGTACTGCTTTGGTGATTGTCAACATTGTACTTTCTGTCCTCTAGTTCCCAGAATTTGTCCAATCTGTTTTCAAAGGTGGTCAGTGTCGGTGATCTCACAATCTTTTCCGGTAATGCATTCCAGTTACTCACTACTCTCTGTGTGAATGAATATTTTCGAATGTCTAGTCTGCTTCTTGATTTCTCCAGTGATAGTGAGTTCCCTCGTGTGCGTTTTGTCTTGTTAACTCTCAGTAAGTTCTCTGCAGCTTTCATGTCATAAAGACCACTCAGAATTTTGTACACTTCTATCATGTCTCCTCTATCCCTTCGATATTTCAATGATTGTAAATTTAAATATCTCATTCTGTCCTCATATGACATTTCTCTCAACCCTGGCAGAAGCTTTGTCGCCCTTCTCTGTACACTCTCTAGTAACTTGATGTCTTGTATTTGGTATGAATTCCAAATGCTAGCCCCATATTCCAGGTGTGGCCTGACTAGTGACTTGTACAATAAACAGAATGATCTTTTGTCTAGATAAGTAAAAGTTCGCCTTACAATCCCTAGGACTTTATTAGCTTTGTTCACTGCTGATTGAATGTGTTTCTTGTAGTTTAATTTACTATCCACAATAATTCCCAAGTCCTTCTCCTCACTTTCTTCCTTCAGATGAATTTTACTCCTTGTCTCCCCTGAATCGCTGTACAGATGTAGACTGCCTTTGTTAGTGTCCTTTCCTATTCTCATCCAGTGGCATTTATCTGGATGGAACCTTAAAAGCCATTTATCTGACCAACTTTGCAGACTATCTAAATCCTTCTGTAGATCTTTCCCATCCCTAATATCTGTATAAATTTTAGTGTCATCCGCAAAAAGCCAGGAGAATAATTGAACTACCTCCGGTAAGTCATTAATATAGAGAACGAAAAGTGTTGGTCCAAGTACGCTGCCCTGCGGTATACCACTAGTGACTTCCCGCCATCCAGATGTTTGACCATTTACATTCACCTGTTGTCGTCTATCTGTCAAAAACCCCTTGATCCAGTTTTGTACCCTCTCTGATATTCCATATGAAACCATCTTTCCTAATAACCTCCTATACACATGATCAAATAGATTATCTTTGTCAAATTTAAGCTTCCATTTACTTAGGCAATTCATATAAATTCCGTAATACCATATAGGCTAATGGGAAAAAACGTACAGAAACTGTGAAATACACTTCTACGCTTTGTTATATAATTACAGTGTATAAATTGTTCATAAAAAACATGAAATTAAATTGATTATATGCATCTTTCGTTTTAATCAAATGACAAACGCAAATCCTATAATGTGTTTAATTATTTACTGTATCAATTTACAAACATTTTTTTCTAAAGCAGCATCCTGGTCCCATTTGTATATTGAAATCAAATCATGCGGAAATAATAATTATATATATAAACAAAAGAAGGTTTGATATATAAACAATAAAGTTAAACAAAATAAGATTCATATAAAAAAATTTAAATACATCAGGTGAAGACAATTTTTGTATAAATAAGATACGTTCATATAAAATATACCAAAAACAATATAAAATCTATATGAAAAAACGCATAAATAATTATTTCATAAATATATAAAAATCATGCACATATAAATAAAAATGTATATTTTGAAAGCATTAGCTACACAATGTGTGCACCCAAGGCTTGGGAACACGGACCTGCTTTCTTAAGCTTCTTTTTATATCTTATTTATCGGTTCAAATTTATATGCTTTTCTGTGAAATAAGAATGATTCAATTTAAGAGTGAAAAACACTGATCTCGCTTATGAAACAAAGCACCTGATGAGGTGACGATGCTGTGATTTTTCTCTTCGAAAATACGATAATAGCAGAATTACTGATGAGATTATTCTAGCTATAAAAAATAGATAATGATAAAACATGTAGTAGTATAGATAGAGTACAGTTGTCGTAATGTTGCATTCATGTGAGGATGTGTTTAACCTTATATTAGATACTATCATAACAACAGAAAGTAGAACTACAGGATTGATCAAACCCATCTATAATAAATGTGGTCGTAAATAGCTGGATAATTACAGGGCAATTACGCTGGTCTCGTGTTTTTAAGTCTAGTTCAAATACAAGATTTTACAAATTGTGCGATGATATTACAATAACTAATGCACAACCAGGAAAACATTATCCATGGTTGACTGTCCTTTTTTGTAAGTAGTGTATATTTTCACCTTGAAACAAAGCAACTCAATATACTTTCTTTTGATATTGATATGAGGTGAAAAACATTTTTATTTCTACTTCATTCTTCCGATATCTTTGAAAATGTGTGGTCAAATTATTTTAGAACAGTTTCTTTTCCACATAATTATGTGGTACACTTGCACGAAATATATAGAGTTTGAAATATCAGTAATACGTGAAATGTACGTTACATTTTGAACACAATTTTGAAATGTTCACCAATGATTGACACTTATCTTGAAGTTCGTTGTTCTTGTTATGCATATAAGACAACATTTAACTTGTTAAAAACTTTGCTTGATTTTCTTTTTACATTCTGTGTTTTACGACAGTTCAGTACAAAGCTTTGGTATTAGAAAAGTTTCCGGTCTCGGAAAATTAGATTTCGGAACTTATTTTCAATTTCAATTAGATACGGTTTCCAAATTGATTTCGTAGTTTGAAATTGATCACAAATAATCAATATCCATTAAAAAGATTGTCGATACTGTTCCTTTTCTACCCGCGACAACTGGTTTTGTCTTAACGATACAATGGTAACGGACATTTCACATGACAAATTTCTTGAGTTTTTCCGTTTCTCTCTAATAAAATTTTCTCAAAATCTGTTGCTTTGGTGATAAAGAAATTTTGGGAATAAGTTTGATTGGGTTACAATGTATGTTTAAATAAAAATGTAAAAATACTAGCATTATCTTGCTGTAAGATTTCGCGATATTTATTTTCCCAGTTGCTTTTCATTACTGAGAATAGTAAAGGATTAAATGAAGACAAACACAACACATCATTCTTTAAAACTGTTATTATTTTGTTTTAGATATCAGCATTTTATTGATGGTATACAATGTTTTGAATTATCAAAATATGTTTTAATCATCAACATCTTAATGCGATACTATCACCACAGTACTCGCGCAATATTACACTATATACAGGTATGGCCGTTTCAACTAGGGCTGGTATTGCAGCGAGGTTGTTTTGACCATATACCAAACTAATCATGAAATGTCATAATCACGGCATAATTAAGAATCTCACGGGGAATGAAGTATCTATGGTAATGAACATTAAATTGTCCAGAAAAATGGTTGGTCTACTTGGATAAGCTTAGGATTTCACTTTTCAAGGGAGACAATCGGAATTGAGAAACGTTATTAACCTGAAAAATGATAACCGGTAGATTAAATTGTTAATATTGGTGGAAATTGTGTAAGATTTTTGTATATATGGGTAAGATAATGGTATATTTGGGTAAGATTTGGGTATTTTTGGGTGCAATTTGGCTTTATTTAGGTATATTTGGGAAAGATTTGGGTATATTTGGGAAAGATTTGGGTAGATTTGGGAAAGATTTTGGTATATTTGGGTAGATTTGGGAAAGATTTGGGTATATTTGGGTATATTTGGGAAAGATTTGGATATATTTGGTTATGATTTGGGAAAGATTTGGGTATATTTGGGAAAGATTTGGGTATATTTGGGTATATTTGGGAAAGATTTGGGTATATTTGGGTATATTTGGGTATATTTGGGAAAGATTTGGGTATACTTGGGAAAGATTTTGATATATTTGGGAAAGATTTGGGTATATTTGGTAAAGATTTTGATATATTTGGGAAATATTTGGGTAGATTTGGGAAAGATTTGGGTATATTTGGGAAAGATTTGGGTATATTTGGGAAAGATTTTGGTATATTTGGGTATATTTGGTTATGATTTGGGTATATTTGGGTATATTTGGGAAAGATTTTGGTATATTTGGGAAATATTTGGGTATATTTGGGTAGATTTGGGAAAGATTTGGGTATATTTGGGAAAGATTTTGGTATATTTGGGTATATTTGGGTAGATTTGGGAAAGATTTTGGTATATTTGGGAAAGATTTGGGAAAGATTTGGGTATATTTGGGTATATTTGGGAAAGATTTGGGTATATTTGGGTAGATTTGGGAAAGATTTGGGTATATTTGGGAAAGATTTTGGTATATTTGGGAAATATTTGGGTAGATTTGGGAAAGATTTGGTTATGATTTGGGTATATTTGGGTATATTTGGGAAAGATTTTGGTATATTTGGTTATGATTTGGGTATATTTGGGTATATTTGGTTATAATTTGGGTATATTTGGGTATATTTGGGAAAGATTTGGGTATATTTGGGTATATTTGGGAAATATTTGGGTATATTTGGGTAGATTTGGGAAAGATTTGGGTATATTTGGGAAAGATTTTGGTATATTTGGGTATATTTGGGTAGATTTGGGAAAGATTTTGGTATATTTGGGAAAGATTTGGGAAAGATTTGGGTATATTTGGGTATATTTGGGAAAGATTTGGGTATATTTGGGTAGATTTGGGAAAGATTTGGGTATATTTGGGAAAGATTTTGGTATATTTGGGAAATATTTGGGTAGATTTGGGAAAGATTTGGTTATGATTTGGGTATATTTGGGTATATTTGGGTATATTTGGGTATATTTGGGAAAGATTTTGGTATATTTGGTTATGATTTGGGTATATTTGGGTATATTTGGTTATAATTTGGGTATATTTGGGTATATTTGGGAAAGATTTGGGTATATTTGGGTAAATCGTCATGCTGTTCGTTTTTGATTTACAAATGTCTGCACGACTTCTGACAGCACTCAAAGACAGTAGCAATCAATTATTTGTGACCAAATATTTAATATATCATTGCACATCATTGAATAAGGACGAACATTATTATATCGTAAACTTTTTTAGCAATAGACGTGTACTGCTTCGATGTACAGTAAGCATGTATGTATATATGTGTGCATGGTTCACATTTGTTCACAACAAAAATAATCTTGATGAGAATGTTTTCCCAAGTACATGGACTGTGTTAGAGGCATCTCAATAATCATCCATTGTACAGGTATATAAGATATGTAATATTAGAGCTTGAACTAGACTAATTAACTGATCTCTCTGCCAGCTCCCCGTTATAAACATAAGCCCACTTGTGAGTACAAACTGCTTGTAGCTGATTAGGGGAAATTTAGTAAACAGTCAAAAGTTTCCACAATGGCCTTTTCTGTTAATTTGACCAACCCTGTATTTTTGAAGTCAACCCTTTTTCTTTTGACAATATTAAAAACAGGAAAATTTACTAGAGAAGGACTAGTTTTAGGTTTTTGACACCTTTCACTGCCTATCACTACCTCAGGAAGTCTTCTCCTCAGAGGTAACATAACTCAAATGCTCCACGACATCTCAAACTCTCCTCTAGTTTCTGTCTGCTTCTCTTTAATTACATAAATACATAGATCATAAATACCATGATCCAGGTTACAAACCTAAAAGTTGACAGTACTGGTCACCCTACTAGCCTCAGCTAGTGGGAATTTTCCGTGATACCAGTGTAAGTGTCAGTCTGGAGACGGAAAGGCCAATAGTTTGAACCCCAGAGTTAGAATGGTCTTTTTCATTATTCCTTCCTATTACAAAAAAAGCTGAAACCTTTACACTCTTTCATTGTCCCAGGTTAATGTGTGAAAACCTTTTAATGAATTTTCTATTTCCATGGTAATGATACTGGGAAGAAAATCAGAGATCAACAGCTACCAAGATTGTTTAAATAATGCTTCAAACAATTTCTTTTAAAAGGTACAAATTCACAATGTTTCTCAAATCTTACACATTCTCAATAACCAATAATTCCAGAGTTGTGTAATAAACCCTGGTACTATGTGTGTTCAAATTTCAAAGTCACCTTGACCAAATTTCAAGGTCACGGTGGTCAAACTTTTGTACAGTTGCCAAGAGTCATGATAAGGGGCATGTGGCGTGCTGTAGGACATGTGGCGTGCTGTAGGACATGTGGCATGCTGTAGGACATGTGGCATACTGGGATAAGAGCTACCAAATTTGTTCAAATGAATGATCTTCAGGTGTTGTTTCATGTGATAACAGTTGTGAAATATTTTTTTTTTTTTTTCACAAACTGAATAATCTATGATATTCGGTTATTAGCATGCTTTAATGAAGTGTTACATGATCAGCTCATATGACCTTGATGTAATTTAAGGTCATAGATGTAAGATATATTTGAAAGTCCTCACAGTCTTTATATAGACCCAAAGTCACCCAATGGGGGGGGGGGGGGGGGGGGGGGGGGGGGGGGGGGGGGGAGAGAGGTGCGCTTATTAGAGGCCATCTTAGATGTAAAAGAAACACATTCAGTACTAAAAAATCTACTGTACGGTGCTTGTATTTATAAAATCACTAGTTTTTTACATGCAATAAAACCATCTTAGATATAAATTTTTTTTTACGTTTTTCTGGAGTACATCTCCTTATAAATCGACTTAAAACAATTCTTGATTGTGACTAAAAGGTAAGTAAATCTAGACTTATAGGTATCTGAAGGGGGAGGGGGGCGCTTATAGGGACATGGGCGCTTATTGGGTCGAATACGGTATATTATTTATTGTCCTATACATTAACATCTGGATTCGGCCTGCCTGAAATACAATATGTACTACATGTGTTGAGTGAAGACAGAAACATTTACAAGAATGTATGATATTTGGGATTAAGTGAGTATGAGATTAAGTAAAATTAATGAGCACTTTTAATAATTGTGAGATTTCATAAACTGCGGAGAAGATGAGTGATATGAAGTCTCTGTATTTAGGCCTCCTGTTTTGCCATCAAGCATGGTACATGGGGATGCTCTGTGTTGTATACATATGTTTTTTTTTTTCAATAAGATTTCCTATACTTTTCACAGATGGTCTGTGAAACCTGTCCAGGAAAGGTCAAAGGTTATGATGAAGATCTCGGACCTTCTGGAATCCCGTCTGGTCGAGTTTGCAGAACTTGAATCACATGACCAGGGAAAGCCTGTTTGGTTGGCTAAGGCAGTAGACATTCCAAGGGCAGTGTACAACTTTCGCATCTTTGCATCATCCATCTTACATGATACAAACAGGTACATGTTCTTGTCTTTTAGAATTTTGGATAATGAAACATTCTTATCATTTCAAACAGGTGTTAATCTATGCAACGAAAAGATAGCTTGTTACAGTGATGGGATGTTGGTCCAATATAATTGATTAACTAATAATTTAATTTCAACTGATGTGATGGTCTGCAACAGATCTTCTGTGATGGATGCAGTAGACGCTGTTAACTACACAGTAAGAGACCCTGTAGGTGTGGCTGGTCTAATCAGTCCATGGAACTTGCCGTTGTACTTGCTGAGTTTCAAAATTGCCCCAGCGATTGCTGCCGGAAACACAGTTGTGGCCAAGCCTAGCGAGATGACATCGGTAACAGCCTGGAAACTCTGCCAGGTATTTAATGAGGCAGGTAAGAGGTCTGAAAATTGACAGCTAGTCATCCGGATATCTTTGATATAGTGCACCAAACATCACTTTTGTTTTTTTGTCACCATACAGTGACAAAATCTCAAGTGGCATGATGCAATCTTATTTTGCACGTTGCCATGCGACGTCTATCTTTAAACAATTAGCATTTTCATCTTCTTCAAAACCCCTCAACCAAAATTGATTAAATGTTATGGCAACTTTCCAGAGACAAAGATGAACCAAATTTGTAACTTATACTGTCACCACTCTCCGGGGGAGGGGGACCGAGGGGCAGGGACAAGAAGGTTCAAATTAATTGCAAAAATATTCCTCTTAAGACCAGGATGTGTTGGACTGAGGTACACTTTACAAATAGTAAGGTCTTTTGAAATGTGCAGTATTAAGATAGTGGTTTTCATCACCCAAGAAGGGCTAAAAATGACCTTGATCCACATTCAAGGTGACAAAAGTCAAATTTGCAAAATGTTTCAACTATTTCATCCAATAACTTAGCAGTTTTTTTTGCACAAGTTTTTAAAACTATAAAGAAAAGGCAAAGAATTTTAAAAACATTTTCAATCTGTGTTGACGGATTATTTTTCAAGAAAGTGCTTTATTTTAATTTTTGTATGAACCCATGATATACAATCCAGTAAAACTGATGTGGTAAGATTTTTTGGTGTTTTTTGAGGATAGCATAAGTCATTGATTGTAATAAATTTGATTGATTTCAAGTTTCAGGTTTAAGTCGCTCATCAATATACAATAGATCTATATATACACAGATTTGTTTGGTACAGGGTTACTAAAGAGAAAATCATACCTTATTTCTCTGCCAAGCCCATGTCTAGTAAAAAG
Organism: Ylistrum balloti; assembly: GCF_031769215.1. Taxonomy (NCBI): domain Eukaryota; kingdom Metazoa; phylum Mollusca; class Bivalvia; order Pectinida; family Pectinidae; genus Ylistrum; species Ylistrum balloti. Next base: position 107,866 of record NW_026781937.1, on the reverse strand, counting down.
CCTGCATATATAAATATATATTGATGTTCAATAAAACTAAAACTAAATGGATTTTGCTAAGCTATTTTTCGTCCTGTATCAAGCCTACAGCATGACTTTAGAGATTACTGTTTTTACAGGTGTACCCCCAGGTGTAATTAATCTGGTGTTTGGTGTGGGGCCCAAAGCAGGAGAGGCACTTGTTGTTCACCCGGACGTACCCCTGATCTCATTTACTGGAGGAACAGTGACTGCCAAAAGACTGAGGGCTTCTTCTGCTCCTTTCTGCAAGAAACTCTCTCTCGAGGTAACCATCCTAACACAGTTTCTTCTTCACAGCCGTTGTTAGGGATGAGTCTCTGGTACCTTTGATTTTATCTCTGCATCAGATTAATGCATGTAAACTAAAAAAAATGTCAATTTGATACTGGCTTTGTTAAATATTTAAACATTTAAGTTAAATCAGGGTTAAAGTATAAAGTGCAGTGGTCGTTAAGAAACCAGTGTAGTCAAATAGGCACTAGTGTAGTGTGGTCATTTATAAACCAGTGAAGTCAAATAGACACTGTGTAGTGTGGTCATTTATAAACCAGTGTAGTGAAATAAACACTGTGTAGTGTGGTCATTTAGAGACTAGTGTAGTGAAATAGACACTGTGTAGTGTGGTCATTTAGAGACCAGTGTAGTCAAATAGACACTGTGTAGTGTGGTCATTTAGAGACTAGTGTAGTCAAATAGACACTGTGTAGTGTGGTCATTTAGAGACTAGTGTTGTCGATTAAACACCAGTTTAGTGTCGTCATTTATAAAGCAGTTTAGTCACATAGACACTGGTGTAGTGTGGTCATTTAGAAACCTGTTAAGAATGACAGTTTGAAACTGGTGTAAAATGGTCAGTGTGATAAGAAATTTGTGATACGTGTTCAGTTTTAAACCTGTGCAAATTGACCTGGGCACATCTCATTGACCCATATGAACTGACCAATGTTTGAAATTACTCTTAAGGAAGCTACAAACTCCCACCTACTCCTCGCCCCTAAATTGTGAAATCCAAGATTTGTTCCCTTTGTCTTCAAGAACTCTCCTATCTGGAAATAATTTTAGAGATAAAAATTGGTTAATCTCCACATTAATGACAGTTGTCTGTAATGTTAGAAGTAAGTTGACAAGGGTACATACTTGGTCTTTCCTGATACAAAAATATATGTAAAACAATCTTTCCTAGATTAGTCAGGTTTACAGAATTTATTAGAATTAATGTTTTGTAGCTCGGAGGTAAAAATCCTGCAGTCATATTTGCTGATGCTGATATGGAGAAGTGCATCGCCACAACTATCAGGTACTAGAAAATGTCTGTAAGACATGAATGCCCCCGCCCCCCCCCCCCCCCCCCCCATGTGAAATAATAGTGAAAGGTCCGAAAGAGATGATTTTGTTAATTTGTATGCAACTATGTACAACTTAAGTTTCATACTTAAATTGACAAGTTGATTTAACGTACATGAATTTGGAATTTTGTTCTCTGGAAAAAATGAGGGAGTATATTAGTTCCTTATGCCTTAAAACCCACAAGTACCAAATTATGTAGAAATAAGATGATGTTCCTCTTTTTTGAGTTATCTCCCCTTGGTGGCCATCTTTTTTTAGAATGCCGAGAAATTCAAGACTGCATGAGGTCTTTCCATACTTGATATTTGTATGAAGTTTCATGAAAATTGCCTTCCGAATGAAGTTGTTAGGTGGTATATACTGATTTGGGACGTGACGGGACGCTACGGGACGGGACGGACGGACATGGGCAACGCTATATGCCCCCGGCCATAAATGGCGGGGGCATAAAAAAGATAATAACATTGTCAGCTTGTTTTTTTTTTCTTTGGTTTTTGCGAGTTCTCTTATTTGTTGTTTTAATTATCATAAAATATAAGGTGTAGTATTTATCCCTTGGTTTCTGCGAGTCCTTAAAAGGTAAACTTAGTAGAAAAGGTCACCTTAGAGGTGAATGTCACTGAAGAAGAAAGGTCACCTTAGGGGAAAAGATGAGCTTAGGGGAGAAGGCCACCTTAGAGGTAAATATCTCTGAAGGAGAAAGGTCACCTTAGAGATATTGTCACTGAAGGAGAAAGGTCACCTTAGGGGAAAAGGTCACCTTAGAGATATTTTCACTGAAGAAGAAAGGTCACCTTACTGGAAAAGGTCACCTTTGGGGGAAAGGTCACCTTAGTGGAAAAGGTCACCTTAGAGGAAAAGGTCACCTTAGAGATATTGTCACCGAAGGAGAAAGGTCACCTTAGAGGAAAAGGTCACCTTAGTGGAAAAGGTCACCTTTGGGGAAAAGGCCATCTTAGCAGAAAAGTTACCTGAGGGGTAACTTATAGAACAAAGATGTTGAAATATATGTTGACTTCTCTCCAGAACTGTTATAAGCCAATCATCAGTAAGGGATGTAGTATGAACCCAATGACAAGAAAAATGTTGGCATTTATATCAGGTTTTGTAAGCCAGAGTGAAATGTCTATGTGTACATTTCTGATATGTTTTTTTGAACTTGAATTAAATGAATGTGTTCATATTTTAGATCAAGTTTTGTGAACCAGGGAGAGATTTGTTTGTGTACAAGTCGTATTTTTGTGGAGAGATCTGCCTATCAAACATTCCTGAAGAAATTTGTTGAAGAAACCAAGTGAGTACCATGTTATATATGTACATTTGTAGATGAAGAAAGTAATATTTTATTGATGCAAAGGATTAATATATAAACTATAGTAAATTTTATCTACTTCCCAGCCATGGGTCAGCTTAATCATAATTTTGATGGTTCTTACATAACTGGATCTTGAGAAGAAGATTTTTGAAAGGTGGGGTCAACATTTGGCCCCCACAAAGATTTCTATAATTTTTTTTTGCCATATGAAGATACATGAAAATAACCTACAACTGCATAAATGATAAGTCATTATAACTACTCATAGTCATACTGGACCTCCTTGTATAACACCAGGTGGAGTCATTATAGCTACTTTTAGTCATACTGGACCTCCTTGTATAACACCAGGTTGGGTCACAAAGGTACCCTAACATAATGACAAATACTTGCTACATGAGAATTTTAAATGAAAATATTTATCTACCAGCCTAAAGTACATAAAATTTATTTTGATACCACATATGTTATATTGGCATAAAAAATGTAAGCATATTGATAACTTTGATTTTAAAAGAATGCTAAATTTTCACAAAATAATGAATATATCAAAGTCAATTTTGTATAGTTGCAATCTCAGTCTAAATTTTATACTTCTTTAAAAACTTTCTATGTATATATGCTGTCTATTGAATAAATTTTAATTGATTTCAAAACTGGTAAAATACATTTTTAGCAATTTAAACATGCTTATTGCATAATTTGCCATAATCATGAAGATTTTGCAAAGTATCGATAGACAGTTACATAGACAAAGTCACACTTATGTCAGAAATTCTGTATTAAATTCGAATTACTGCAAATCTCCCATCAACTTTATTAATAATCATGTCAGAAGTGTGCATAGGTCATGGTTGCAAAACTATGTTGAAAGATATACATGTATTTCAAGGAGCCCGAGCTCAAGTAAGACATGTATATTTACCCAAGTGTAACTGGCTGCACCAGCTGCTAACTGCTGAGATCATTAGCATAACAAAAGAAAGCATATTATGTGGAAAGTGCTACAAGTGGTACCTCAAGCGAAGGCCATTTCAGTCTGAATTGTATGAACCTTCTGGTATGAGCACTCCAAATGGCTTGGCAAATGATGCAAATGATGCTTACACTGATTTCATGTCATCCAACCAACTACCGCTAATCTCTGTTGAGAAATTATTTTATGGTGGCAATTCACATAAAAGATTGTCATATGTGGAAACGAGGGCACTGGGCTATGTACTATACCCTAGCATGCCAGGACAAACTTGAGATTTTTCCATCTTCTTTTTTTTTTTTTTTTTGATGAAAGATTTTAATGCCCCAGAAACTTAATTAATGAGGGTCTGCCAGGGTTGGGGCCCTGGGGTCAGACTCTGTACAAACATGTTGTCCTCTCACAGGAGGGCTATCTATCATCACACACACTATCACTACATACATTTCACTTACACAGCCTTTCACACTCATTTTATTACAATGGCTATGGAATGAAATCTGGATAGGAATAAATACCTGTTAGTTTTACCTTACTTGTACCTCATTCATTCCCTTACACTCACTCATCATTGCTCATTACAGTTACTAATTCATTTTCTCACTCACACTTCACAGTCTTCCAACCATTCCCTGATATACAATGTACTGGCAACGCCATTGGAAATTAATATATTAAATTCTTTAGATTAGAAAATGAATAAAGTGAGCTGACTGCATATGGATTGGATTAGAGCCCCCTCTGACACAGATCATATATAAACAGCTAATTAAATCTTTTACATTGCATTGCATAGCCCTTTCATATTTATTTACAGTGTGTAAATAAAAATAATAAATGAACACATAATCTTAAAAATTTTAACGTGTACGTTCTTGTACACAATGCATGAAATTGATGTATGGGGAGAGTTCTCTTACATTACGGATTATTTGTTTTAATTGTTTAGAATTATTGTGAATATCCCCCACTTATTTTGAAATTTTGATTCTAAATTATGTTTTTTTGCAATATATTTTTCTACTTTCAAAACCTGAGTGAAATACAGTTTACATGCTTGGAAGGATGGTAGTTTATTTTTAAATTTACATGAATAAATGTGAAATTTCAACATTAAGAGGAAGTGGTTTAATCTTTGACTAAAGTTTGCATTACCAAATATTACATCAGTGGCATTTACTACAAGGTCATTCTGGGTATTATCATTTTCAGAGTACCACATAATAAATTCTTCTAATAATTCATTTGTATAATAACAATAGTATAGAATGTGTTCCACTGTTTCTTCCTCTCTATTGCAGAATGAACATAAATTATCTTGTTCTATATCGATTTTAAATAAAAAGGACTTAGTAGGTAAAATTCTGTGATGTATCTTATACTGAAAGGCCTGTAGTTTAGTTTCTCTAGTATATTGAAAAACAGAAGCATAAGTATCAAATATGAAATTTTCCCTTAGATCTAATTTGGCTTTCCATTTATCCTGACTCGTGAATGGATTAATAAACTTTTTATCCAAGAAGATTTTTTAAATAAATTTCAAGCATGGAGAGGTCTTTATTTTATGAATTACATTGGTAGTTTCACACAATTCTATATTTTCCCCCAAAAAACTCCTTCTTCGATATTCATCTTTCTACCTCTAATTAATTTTGTTTACAAGAGAATAAAATTGCAAAAATCCTAAATTTGGAATATCCTGAACATCCTGATATCTTTTTAAATTACCATTCTGAAAAAGATCCTTTATTTTACTAAAGCCAAACCGTTTCCAGCTGATACCCAGGTACATTTTGTTGTGTGGTAGTAGGTTAATTAAATCTTCATTTAAATATTCTTCTAGACTATGAGACTCATTTTGGATCTCTGCTAAGGCAAATATGACATCTTTCCAAAACTTGTTCTTAATATGTTTTCCTATATTTTCAAGAGAGTGTGAGTTCAGCTGAAAAGCAATGTTCGGATCAAGTTTCAAAATATCTGGAACTAAAGTTTTCCATGGTACTGATTCATTTTCCAGTAATCTTTTTAACCATTTCAATTTCAAGTGTTTGATAAAAGAAATAATATGAGTCATTTTTAGGCCTCCAACTTCAAGCAAACCAATCAAAGTATCTCTCTTAATTTTTTCAACTTTATAATTCCATATAAACTTGTACAGTATGCTATTAAGCTGAGTTAAAATTTTTGATGACGGGTTTGGGATCGTGCTGAAGATATGTACATATGTCGGGAATGATTATTGATTTTACCACTGTTATTCTGCCAAGTAAAGAAAGATCTCTTTTGGTCCAGAATTTCAATTTACATTCAGTGTCTTTTAATTTATTAGAACAGTTCAATCTTTCCAATCTTCCAAGAGAGAAAACTATTCCTAACAGTTTGAAGTTCCTTGTAGACCATGACAGGTTAAGATCTTCACAGATTTTTTGTTCTGAAAACTTTTTGCTACCTAACCAATAAACATTAGATTTTAAAACATTAATTTTCAGACCTGATATGACAGCAAATAACCTTATTACTTCAACAGTTGCATACAATGATTGACTTGAGCCATCTAGTAAAAGATATGCATCATCTGCATACTGACCTAGGAGGAAAGTTTTACCACCTATCTGTAGAGGTTTAACATCAGGATTAGTTTTTAGAGATATAGATAAAATTTCAACACCTATAATAAAAATATATGGTGACAATGGGTCGCCTTGGCGACAACCACGGTGAAGACTGAAGAAGTTTGACAGATGACCATTATTAATTACACAACTTTTTGAATCCTTATATAAAACTCTAAACCATTTTCTAATAGATTCCTTGAAATTAAAACTTTCCATGGCCTTATCAATGAAATCCCATTCTATCGAATCAAATGCTTTTTCGAAATCAATTAGATACAATAGTCCAGGCTTATTTTTTTCTTCCAAGAGCTGCATTAAATCATAAAGTTGTCTAGTGTTTTCCCCAATAAACCTACCCTTAATGAACCCAGTTTGAGTATTGCTAATGATATCCGGTAATAATGGCTTAATCCTATTTGTGATTGCAGCAGCTGCTATTTTATAATCAACATTTAGTAACGATATGGGTCTCCAATTTTTTATACACCTTCTATCCCTTCCCTCTTTTGGCAAGCATGTAATAATACCTTGACATTGAAAGTCTGAGAGTTTCCCATTTTCATATGCATAATTTACTGACCTACAAAGCAGAGTTCCTAAATCACGCCAAAAAAATTTGTAAAATTCTGCCCCAAACCCATCTGACCCTGGACTCTTCCCATTATCCATGTGTTTAAGAGCTTTTGCCAATTCATCTAAATTCAGTAATCCCTCACAACTCCTTTTCTGTCCTTCATTCAACTTAACTGTATGATTTAAAAAATCTGAGTTATCAATACCCTGTGGCCCTCTGTCAGATTTGTATAGATCACCGAAAAAGTTTGCCTCCTCCTGTAAAATATCTTCCACATCATCAAGAACATTACCGGACTCTGTAATTAGTTCAGAAATAGTTTTGTTAATGTAATTTCTTTTTTCTAAATTGCAAAAGTAATTAGTATTTTTCTCACCATCTTCATACCATGATGCTTTAGATCTGAACATAACACCCTTTATCTTATCCCTACGAATTTCTTCCAATGTCTGTTTTTTGTTTTCCAATTCTGTACGAGAGTCTGTAGAGGGGTATTTATTAATAATTTCTTCTAATTTGATAATATCACTCACTAGAGCTTTCTCCTGTCTTTTTCTATGCTCAACCTTATTTACATAGAAAGAAATAGTTAGTGTACGTATTTTCATTTTTAATATTTCAAATAATAATTGGTCATTTATCCGAAAAGTGGTGAACTCAAGATTCTGTTTGTCCCCAGTTGTGATGTACTCATCTATAGTTTCACTAATACAGTTTTTAACCTGCCTGACATATTCTGCTTCCCCTAACAGTTTGATGTTGTGCTTCCAATATCCCCTTCCCCTTTGTATATTGTCTAGATTTAGTTCTAAAGAAATACACGAGTGATCAGTTCTGTAACCTGGAAGAATAGCTGTGGCTTTAATTTTTGTAAAAATATCACTTGTAGTTTAAAAATAATCTAATCTGCTTTGCCGGATAGGTGTTTTTTGCCTCCAAGTGAAAGTTTTTTGTTCTGGATAAAAATTCCTCCAAGGATCAACAAGATCAAAACTATTTATAATATTATGAATGCTTAACTGACATTTAGGGTTGTTATTTCTTACAATATTATGAGTGTCCATATCCCTGTCCAGAACTGTATTCCAATCCCCACATATAATCATAGGATACCCTTCCCAAGTTTTCAACGTTTCACTAACATTTTCAAAAAACTGAGGTTTATCTAGGTTGGGCCCATATATACATGTCAGTATTAGCCTATTAGTATTAATAGACATATCCAAAATAATAAACCTACCTACTGGGTCTAATCTACTACCATGTATAGTGTAACTAAATGTATTTCTGAACAAAATAGCCACACCTGCAGATCTAGAGTTCATATTATTGAAAACACACTGATACCCCCACTCCCTTTCCCATAATTTTTCAACTTCATTAGTACAATGAGTTTCCTGTAAACAAACAATATCTGCTCTTTTTTGTTTCAACCAATGGAACACATCCCGTCTTTTATGTTGATCAGAGTACAAACCCCTTACATTCATAGACAGAACTTTTAAATTAACCATGAGTTAACTTAGCTGTGCTAATGATACTGTGCCAGAGAGAAGCATCCAATCCACCTACATTCCGATCACCCCTTCTACATTCCTCTAGTGTACTTATACCGCTAAAATCGATCTCTGTCAACATTACTGCCCTGCTCGAACCTTTATGACTAGTGATGCCGGAAACCGGAAGTAGTATTCTAACGTTATGCCGGACCTGAATTACGGATATCTTTGGTGTCGTCAAAAAAAAAATCATACAGATTATAATTAAGAGGAAGAGATAATAGTATTTATAGTATATGGTGATAAAAAAAACCCACACAATATAGAAGTAAACAAAATTAGAGTAATATCAGAGTAACTCATATTCTTCTCAATTATTATAGACAATTTTCATTACACTCAGAGCTATCCTTCCAAACACATTTTAATATTATGAACTAGATACAATTTGATAATATAATACATAAATAGAAGGAAGTGTCTTCCGGTTAACTCATTTTCTAAGCAAAAACAGCTATCTGTTATATATACAATATAATTATAATATTTTTATGAAGACTTACCTCCTTCAAACAGAAAAGCATATATCCCATGCACAATAAATCCTGTTATTTAATCGATAACTTTTAGTATTGACTATTGTTCAAGGAGAAAAAACACTATACTAATGAAATCACACGTGGAAAATATTTGCCACTTCATCAAACAGGTCTGATTGTTTTCTTACTCCTCCACACTCAGCGAACACTTTCCCATTGAAATACCAGGCATTGTCAACTTTAGGGTTTTCCTTTAACCGTTTAACAAGCAACACATTGTCTTTGGTAACATCGTCCACTATCCTGATTGTGTCGGTAAGGGTCTTCTTCTTCCTCATGACGGAATTCCTCACTTCCTTTTGCCAAAATTTTGCCACAATCGGCTTGGGCTTGGTAGGGTCCCTTCCTGGTATTCTATGGATCGCCACAATATCTTGAGGAGAAATCAGCTGAGTATGTAGCTTTCCATTAACCAACTCACAGAAGTCCACAGCCAGATTCCTCTTGTTCTCATCCTCTTGGGAGTCTAGTTCATGTCCATAATTTTGATGTTGTTTCTCCGACTATACTGTTCGTTGTGGTTTCCCTTTTGTACTCCATCTTCAGCAAGCTTTCTTACTTTTATCACCTCAGCCTTTAAGTCTAGAATTGTGTCCAAGTTTTCTTCCTGAAATCTTTTAAGTTCATTTATTTCTCCTTCCTTGTCTCTGATGTTTTCCTGAAGCCTGTAGTTATGATTATTCATTCTGTCCATGTCCTCTCTCAACTTCTCTGTTTTCAGTTGAACTTGTTGCTGTATCTGCAGGTCCATGGTTTTTTTCATATCTTCTCTCATCTCTTCAACAATGGTATTTACAATATCTGTGACAAGTTGTTTGAAGTCTGATTTCTTAACAATATTATTGGATAACGTTTTGAAATCTTCCTTTTTTACCACATTTTTCAGAGAATTTCTAATACTGTTTAGCTCTTCCTTCAGTCCTTCTTCTGCTCTCCCTAAATTCCCCATAGAGGACCTAGTCGCCATGTTTAACACTCAACAATATCCACAAGAAAGTAGTAAGTCTGTGTATACTATAAGTCTATACAGCTGGGCACTATACACTGACCACAGATGTCCACAGGTAAATCAGGTGAGTACTTGTCACTTTAAGAATTTGGGAAAAAAACCTCAAAAATCACAGGTTTGAATCTTCAAAACCATAAATAGTCCCACATATCACTAGAAAAACATCTAATATCAGTGCCTGCCAAAAATCCAAAGTAACTAAATCCTGTAAAAGGCACTATATCTGAAAAATACTGGAGCAGTACCACACAGGTGTTCACTACTCGGCAGCCATGTTGATCCCCATTTTTTATGGTGTCCCCCTGATGCTCGTGTTTGCAATGACCATGTAATTGGTGACTTTCTGAATCCTTCTTTGCAACTAGATCTGCAAATGAGGGAACCCTTAGCTCTTTATCTTTAAGGAAGAGCTAATCAGGTTATCAATGACCTTGAACTAAGCCATTTCCTTTCCGCTGGTGCTCCAACCAACACAGACATAGATGTAGACCATTTCGGAAATGAAGAATTCAAAGCATGGATTTGTTACACACTTGAACAAATGCAGCAAATCCATAGAATTTGCTCCTTACACATCAAAAGAGGATCATGTTCCTCTACATTCCATGCTTTGTTTCTTTTCTGGGTTAAACTGAAGACCAATATTTCATGGTCTCAACTCGGTGTCTTGTGTGGTCTGACAAAAAAACAGTATGTGTCTTACACATTTGATAGTGTCTTAAAAGCCTTGAGCCAGACCATTATGTCCCGTTAGCTTGGTCCAAGACACATTACCTGCAAGGACGCTAAGTGCCACAACACTGCCTTTACAAGATGTTTCTATGGGGACAAAGTATATTTATGTCCAAAAAAGTGCTGATCACCCCCTTCAAAGATCCTCATAGTGTGGGCAAAAGAAGCACAACTATGTTAAATTCATGAGCATTGTCTTTCCAGATGGTTATGTACTAGACACTATTGGGGCTTTTTATGGCAATGAAAATGATGCAAATATCTTGACAAAAATTCTTGGAACAGTTGAGAACTTGACCTTGTGGCTCAGTGAAGATGACTATGTGATTGTTGACCGTGGGTTTAGGGATTGTTGGGGCTGCTGCGAGGTTCAGGGTTTTCTGTGTACATGCCATCCTATCTTCTGTCAGGTCAGACACAGCATGATACACTTACTGCCAACGAGGACTGCCAGTATACTTAAGTCAAGATGGGTTGTGGAGAGCTACCATGGTCGACTGAAACAGTGGAAAGTGTCCAGAGAACAAATCAGCTCAAACTACTTCCTTAGTGTATAGAGGAACTGGTTAAAGTAGCTACTGCTTCCTTGAATGCTGTACGTGGACCAATTTATGTGTCCACACCAGAGAGGGACTTGAGGGACTGTCGCCTTGCTGAGCGAATGCAATCCTTTTTGGCTCTGCCCAACACCTTAGCCTCAAGGGTTGCAGATGAACCTGACCTTTCTAGGCACCACAACAAGGTCCACTGGTAGAAACTTGATGCCTATCCAATAGTGTTTCCAGTACTGGATATGGAATATTTAAAAACCGTAACCTGCGGATCATACCAGTTGAAAGTAGCACCCAGATATATTGCTGAGCATCTGACTCCTGCTGGAGACTTTAAAGTTTGGGTCTATCAGCATGATGAAAATCTTCTCAAAATCCATTCAAGGCACAAATCACAGTGAAAATACAATGTTTGGATTGTGTTTGACAGAATTGTTCAAGATGACCCTGTCAAAGATTACTACTGTGTCTGTCCAGCAGGCAAGTGAACCGTTGGAATGTGTGCACATGTTGCATGCATTTTGTATTTCGTGGGCCATGATCAGCACCAAGATCAAACTAACCCAGTCCATGCAACACTCAAGTTCAAACAAGCAATCACTTGAGCAGTTCTGCTATACTAAAATGCAAAGTAATGTGCTGCAACTGTTCTATCTCTTAGTAGCTTCTCAAAGTGCTGCAAATTATGGATCGTAACTGACAAAGGCAAAACCCGTCGCTATTGCTGTACATAATCTATCTAATAAGGTCACTTTATTGACCTTCATCAAAAGATTTGTAGAAAGCTGCTAATTAAATCTTCAAGTTGTGAAACTTGCACAAAAAAGTCTTTATCTTAACAAATTTCATTTGTTTGACCTTGAACAGAGGTCAAGTTCAGCAATGTTAACCAAACTAATACAAATTGACATAACAACCACCTTGTCAAATAGCAAGACCTTACAGACTTTTGGTTATTAAGCTGTCACTAACGAAAATGAAAAAAAAAAATCAGAGTTTCTTGGTTTTTGTAAGCAAATGTGAAAAATGACAAATTTACCGGTTTTCGTTTTATCCAAGAATCCATCTTTTGAAAGATATCATCTGTGGCCAACTTTTAAGCAAGTATGAAAGTAAGACTGGTTTCAGAAGTATGAAAATTGAAGTGTCCAAAATAGTACTTTTCTCAAAAGTAAGGACTTTTTATATGGTTTTTGGCTGCATTTTTCAACATAAAAGAAACGTTACTCCTGAAATAGTGTGATATGTGGTATCAAAATGTTGGTTGGTACAATGTGCACACATTAATGATGTAATTTGATTGGAATTGCCTTATAATAATGCACTAGAAGGAATTACATAACAACTACTTTAACACCCACCAAGGTGTTAGTCAAGGAGCTCCCATTTTATAAGAAATCAATTCCGAGACTAACTTTTCCGTATTTAAGCTTCTGATACCCATATCTATTTATGGTTATCATATTTTGAAATTCCAAGTGGGGACTGATGCTAATGTTAAATTCCCATATATGTTGACCCAACCTTTAATGATGAGATTTCTGTGTCTCCTGAACAGTAAAAAGAAGCCTTGTACCAGTTCAATCATGTATTGACATGTTCAGGAGCTGAGAACTGGTTGTCTAAGTTAGTCATCACCAAGATATTAACTGAATTTCTCTCTAACTAATCCATGGACATTATAACTTAATTCGGTGCCATTTTTTGTTCCCATAGCTGTGTTTTTTTGTATCATTTTTTTGTAGATGGTAGTCTAGAAGTTGCGGGTTGATGCAATCCTGTAGACCCTTCAGAACTGTTTTGTTGGCCACAAACTCCTTCAGTAATTCAATATATTTCTGGCACGTATGTGCCCGAATGCTTAGTTTATGATAAGCTTTGAAATAGGGTACCAATGTAGCTGGAAGGTTGACCCTATCCTTGGTCCCTTCCACCCTTGGTCTCTTCTTCTCGGAGTAACTAGTTGTATCTTCGGTATTAAACTGGGTTGGAAACTTAAAGGAGAATGTGTCAGTTCCTTCCTTAGGCATAGTTGGTTAGTGGGGTCGGTCCTAAGGCGGACTTTGTGTTCCCTTCGATGGATCCCTTGAGATACAGGGGCTCTAAATAAAAAACTTAGTAGGATTTACGTAGTAGAGCCAACGCCGTTCATGTTAGGTTGGTTTGGTGTTAGGTTCCTTTACTCTTCAGCTGGATACACGAGAGTATGCAGGGTGATTGAGCAATAGAGAATATCAGGTATAGAATGTCAATCACAACGGGTTCCGAGTAAGTTTTGATAATTATTAACCGTCATCAGGACGACAATATTACAATTGTTTAGGATTAAAAAACTATTATTCCCATACCCTATTCCATAAATACTCTACAATCACATTATGACATATCATCGCAAGCACGATAACTCTCATACTTATTACCCCTCTTGATGAAGCGGTCATATAAAAGTAAACATTCTTGCTCGAAATGTACCGACACTTTTTCTAGGTGTCTGGGAAAACGGATTGCTCTTATTAGGTGTGCCGGGTGACAACTATTGTGATGTTAATATAGTATAAAGTAATAGATTTGTATACAGTAATAGATTTACATAGTAAAAAGTAATAGATTTGTATACAGTAATAGATTTACATAGTAAAAAGTAATAGATTTGTATACAGTAATAGATAAACATAGTAAAAAGTAATAGATTTGTATACAGTAATAGATATAGTATAAAGTATATAGTATATAGTAATAGATTTGTATACAGTAATAGATAAACATAGTATAAAGTAATAGATTTGTATACAGTAATAGATAAATATAGTATAAAGTAATAGATTTGTATACAGTAATAGATAAACATAGTATAAAGTAATAGATTTGTATACAGTAGTAGATAAATATAGTATAAAGTAATAGATTAGTATAAAGTAAACATAGATTTGTATACAGTAATAGATAGATATAGTATATAGTAATAGATTTGTATACAGTAATAGATAAACATAGTATAAAGTAATAGATTTGTATACAGTAATAGATAAATATAGTATAAAGTAATAGATTTGTATACAGTAATAGATAAACATAGTATAAAGTAATAGATTTGTATACAGTTATAGATAAACATAGTATAAAGTAATAGATTTGTATACAGTAGTATAAACATAGTATAAAGTAATAGATTTGTATATAGTAATAGATAAACATAGTATAATGTAAATGAGTTGTATACAGTAATAGATAAACATAGTATAAAGTAATAGATTTGTATATAGTAATAGATAAATATAGTATAAAGTAATAGATTTGTATACAGTAATAGATAAACATAGTATAAAGTAATAGATTTGTATACAGTAGTAGATAAATATAGTATAAAGTAATAGATTTGTATACAGTAGTAGATAAACATAGTATAAAGTAATAGATTTGTATACAGTTATAGATAAACATAGTATAAAGTAATAGATTTGTATATAGTAATAGATAAACATAGTATAAAGTAATAGATTTGTATAAGTAATAGATTTGATAAAGTATAGTATAAAGTAATAGATTTGTATACAGTAATAGATAAACATAGTATAAAGTAATAGATTTAGTATAAAGTATACAGTAATAGATAGATAAAGTAATAGATTTGTATACATAGTATAAAAAGTAATAGATTTGTATACAGTAGTAGATAAACATAGTATAAAGTAATAGATTTGTATACAGTAATAGATAAACATAGTATAAAGTAATAGATTTGTATACAGTAATAGATAAACATAGTATAAAGTAATAGATTTGTATATAGTAATAGATAAACATAGTATAAAGTAATAGATTTGTATAAGAATAGATTTGTATACAGATAAAAACATAGTATAAAGTAATAGATTTGTATATAGTAATAGATAAACATAGTATAAAGTAATAGATTTGTATACAGTAGTATAGATAAACATAGTATAAAGTAATAGATTTGTATATAGTATATAGATAAACATAGTATAAAGTAATAGATTTGTATATAGTAATAGATAAACATAGTATAAAGTAATAGATTTGTATACAGTAATAGATAAATATAGTATAAAGTAATAGATTTGTATACAGTAATAGATAAACATAGTATAAAGATTTGTATACAGTAATAGATTTATAAAGTATAGATTTGTATACAGTAATAGATAAACATAGTATAAAGTAATAGATTTGTATACAGTAATAGATAAATATAGTATAAAGTAATAGATTTGTATACAGTAGTAGATAAATATAGTATAATAGATTTGTATACAGTAATAGATAAACATAGTATAAAGTAATAGATTTGTATACAGTATAGTATAAAGTAATAGATTTGTATATAGATAATATAGTATAAAGTAATAGATTTGTATACAGTAGTAGATAAATATAGTATAAAGTAATAGATTTGTATACAGTAGTAGATAAATATAGTATAAAGTAATAGATTTGATTTGTATACAGTAGATTTGTATAGATAAAAACATAGTATAAAGTAATAGATTTGTATACAGTAATAGATAAACATAGTATAAAGTAATAGATTTGTATACAGTATAAAGTAATAGATTTGTATACAGTAGTAGATAAATATAGTATAAAGTAATAGATTTGTATAAGTAGATAAACATAGTATAAAGTAATAGATTTGTATACAGTAGTAAACATAGTATAAAGATAAATATAGTATAAAGTAATAGATTTGTATACAGTACATAGTATAAAGTAATAGATTTGTATACAGTAGTATAAACATAGTATAAAGTAATAGATTTGTATATAGTAATAGATAAACATAGTATAAAGTAATAGATTTGTATACAGTAGTAAAAGTAATAGATTTGTATAAGTATAGATAAACATAATAAAGTAATAGATTTGTATATAGTATAGATAAATATAGTATAAAGTAATAGATTTGTATACAGTAGTAGATAAATATAGTATAAAGTAATAGATTTGTATACAGTTATAGATAAACATAGTATAAAGTAATAGATTTGTATACAGTTATAGATAAATATAGTATAAAGTAATAGATTTGTATACAGTAGTAGATTAACATAGTATATAGTAATAGATTTGTATACAGTAATAGATAATTATAGGAAGGCTTATCTGCTGAAATTACAAGTTTTTTTGTATATTTATAGAAGATCTGTTTCTTTACAGGAAGTTGAAGGTAGGAAACCCAAAAGAGGACAGTAGCTTCATGGGTGCTTTGATAAGTAGGGAACATCTGGTGAAGGTGAAAGGTTATGTGAAGATTGGTGTAGAAGAAGGAGCCACCATTATGTGTGGTGAAGGAGTAGAGTCACTAGACCTGCCTGCTGAAAATAAGGAAGTGAGTGTTGCTATTTATCTGTCTTGTAGTTACAAGTGGTACATGGGATTACTAAAATGACCCAAAATTTAATATTACAGCCTTAGAAGCTGAACCTTGTAATTAAAGGCCCTTGATTTAACCGTAAAGCCTTGTAAAATGTAAATTTAGTAGTAGAGCCCTTAATTGCCCAATATTTAATGATAAAGCTCTGGAAAAAGTCCTAGATTTTTAGCCCACCATCTGATGATGGTGGACTATTCAAATTGACCTGTGTCCATGGTCCGTCATCGGTAGCCCATCCATTTGTAAACAATTTTTGTTTTGTATTTCTTGAGAAGTACTTAATGGATCTTTGTCAAATTGCATTTGTAGGTTCCCCTTGATCCCTAGTTGTGCCAGTTTGATTTTGGGACTGATCAGAAAAACAAAATGGCTGACAGACAGCCATCTTAGATTTTTACTTCGAAAGATTGTTATCGCTATTTCTTCAGAACTACAGCATAGGTCTTTCTCAAATTTCATGTGCATGCTTTCCTTGATCTCTAGTTGTGCCTGTTTGATTTTGGGACTGATCAGAAAAAACAAAATGTCTCACAAGTTGCCATCTAGGATTTTGACTTTGAAAGTTTGTTATCACTGTTTTTTAAGAAGTACTCTATAGATTTTTCTCAACTTTAATGTAAAGGTTTCAATAGGTCACTAGTTGTGCCTTTTAGAGTTTTGGACTAAATAGCAGACAGACAGCCATCTTGGATTTTGCCTAGTAAAGATTGCTATTCCTATTTTTTTTAAGAAGTTCTGAATGGATATCTCTCAAATTTCATACAAAGGAATGTTCAAATTACCCAAATCAATGAAAATGCCTTCAATTTAAACCTAAACAAAAGTGAAATTTTAACCTCCAGATGTGTTCTTTCAACAATCTTAAGTGTCAGAATTTGTATGGTCAGTATTTATTTCCTAAAGACATTTTCATGCAGATTATATTTGATGTCTGCTGTGTCATCATTAAAATGATGACTTTTGTTATTAATTTGTAAAATTAAAAAATAAATCATAACCCATCACTATTTATCAAACTTTCTCTTACAGGGATATTTCATGAGACCAACTGTTATAACAGACCTGAAGGAAAATTCGCGTCTACTGAAGGAAGAAATCTTTGGTCCTGTCACATGTGTGGTGCCTTTTGATACAGAGGAGGAGGTAGGTGTGACATACATTGTATATATGTAGTTTTGTCTGATACAGAGGAGGAAGGTGTGACATACATTGTATATATGTAGTACTGTCTGATACAGAGGAGGAAGGTGTGACATACATTGTATATATGTAGTACTGTCTGATACAGAGGAGGAAGGTGTGACATACATTGTATATATGTATATGTCTGATAGTACTGTTGTATATATGTAGTACTGATACAGAGGAGGAAGGTGTGACATACATTGTATATATGTAGTACTGTCTGATACAGAGGAGGAGGAGGAAAGTGTGATATACATTGTATATATGTAGTTTTGTCTGATACAGAGGAGGAAGGTGTGACATACATTGTATATATGTAGTACTGTCTGATACAGAGGAGGAGGACGTAGGTGTGACATACATTGTATATATATAGTACTGTCTGATACAGAGGAGGAAGGTGTGACATACATTGTATATATGTAGTACTGTCTGATACAGAGGAGGAGGAGGAAAGTGTGACATACATTGTATATATGTAGTACTGTCTGATACAGAGGAGGAAGGTGTGACATACATTGTATATATGTAGTACTGTCTGATACAGAGGAGGAGGTGTGACATACATTGTATATATGTGTGTCTGATACATGTGACATTTGTATATATGTAGTATCTGATACAGAGGAGGAAGGTGTGACATACATTGTATATATGTAGTACTGTCTGATACAGAGGAGGAGGAAGGTGTGACATACATTGTATATATGTAGTACTGTCTGATACAGAGGAGGAAGGTGTGACATACATTGGTGTGACATGTGACATTGTATATATGTAGTACTGTCTGATACAGAGGAGGAACATACATTGGTGTGACATACATTGTATATATGTAGTACTGTCTGATACAGAGGAGGAGGAAGGTGTGACATACATTGTATATATGTAGTACTGTCTGATACAGAGGAGGAGGAAGGTGGTGACATACATTGTATATATGTAGTAGTCTGATACAGAGGAGGAGGAATATGTGACATACATTGTATATATGTAGTACTGTCTGATACAGAGGAGGAAGGTGTGACATACATTGTATATATGTAGTACTGTCTGATACATTGTGACTTATATATATGTAGTACTGTCTGATACAGAGGAGGAAGGTGTGACATACATTGTATATATGTAGTACTGTCTGATACAGAGGAGGAGGAAGGTGTGACATACATTGTATATATGTAGTACTGTCTGATACAGAGGAGGAGGAAGGTGTGACATACATTGTATATATGTAGTACTGTCTGATACAGAGTATATATGAGGAGGAGGAGGTGTGACATACATTGTATATATATGTACTGTATATATGTGATACATAGGAGGAGGAGGTGTGACATACATTGTATATATGTAGTACTGTCTGATACAGAGGAGGAGGAAGGTGTGACATACATTGTATATATGTACTACTGTCTGTCTGATACAGAGGAGGAAGGTGTGACATACATTGTATATATGTAGTACTGTCTGATACAGAGGAGGAAGGTGTGACATACATTGTATATATGTAGTACTGTCTGATACAGAGGAGGAGGAAGGTGTGACATACATTGTATATATGTAGTACTGTCTGATACAGAGGAAGAAGGTGTGACATACATTGTATATATGTAGTTCTGTCTGATACAGAGGGGGAAGGTGTGACATACATTGTATATATGTAGTACTGTCTGATACAGTGGAGGAAGGTGTGACATACATTGTATATATGTAGTACTGTCTGATACAGAGGAGGAAGGTGTGACATACATTGTATATATGTAGTTCTGTATGATACAGAGGAGGAAGGTGTGACATACATTGTATATATGTAGTACTGTCTGATACAGAGGAGGAAGGTGTGACATACATTGTATATATGTAGTACTGTCTGATACAGAGGAGGAAGGTGTGACAGGTGTGACATACATTGTATATATGTAGTACTGTCTGATACAGAGGAGGATGAGGTGTGACATAAATTGTATATATGTAGTTCGAGGAGGAGGAAGGTGTGACATACATTGTATATATGTAGTACTGTCTGATACAGAGGAGGAGGAAGGTGTGACATACATTGTATATATGTAGTACTGTCTGATACAGAGGAGGAAGGTGTGACATACATTGTATATATGTAGTACTGTCTGATACAGAGGAGGAGGGTGTGAGGTGTGACATACATTGTATATATGTAGTACTGTCTGATACAGACGAGGAGGAAGGTGTGACATACATTGTATATATGTAGTACTGTCTGATACAGAGGAGGAAGGTGTGACATACATTGTATATATGTAGTACTGTCTGATACAGAGGAGGAAGGTGTGACATACATTGTATATATGAGTACTGTCTGAGGAGGAAGGTGTGACATACATTGTATATATGTAGTACTGTCTGATACAGAGGAGGAAGGTGTGACATACATTGTATATATGTAGTACTGTCTGATACAGAGGAGGAGGAGGTGTGACATACATTGTATATATGTAGTTCTGTCTGATACAGAGGAGGAAGGTGTGACATACATTGTATATATGTAGTACTGTCTGATACAGTGGAGGAAGGTGTGACATACATTGTATATATATGTAGTACTGTCTGATACAGAGGAGGAGGAAGGTGTGACATACATTGTATATATGTAGTACTGTCTGATACAGAGGAGGAGGAAGGTGTGACATACATTGTATATATGTAGTACTGTCTGATACAGAGGAGGAAGGTGTGACATACATTGTATATATGTAGTACTGTCTGATACAGAGGAGGAGGAAGGTGTGACATACATTGTATATATGTAGTACTGTCTGATACAGAGGAGGAGGAGGAAGGTGTGACATACATTGTATATATGTAGTACTGTCTGATACAGAGGAGGAAGGTGTGACATACATTGTATATATGTAGTACTGTCTGATACAGAGGAGGAGGAGGAAGGTGTGACATACATTGTATATATGTAGTACTGTCTGATACAGAGGAGGAGGAGGAAGGTGTGACATACATTGTATATATGTAGTACTGTCTGATACAGAGGAGGAAGGTGTGACATACATTGTATATATGTAGTACTGTCTGATACAGAGGAGGAGGAAGGTGTGACATACATTGTATATATGTAGTACTGTCTGATACAGAGGAGGAAGGTGTGACATACATTGTATATATGTAGTACTGTCTGATACAGAGGAGGAAGGTGTGACATACATTGTATATATGTAGTACTGTCTGATACAGAGGAGGACGTACATTGTATATATGTATATATGAGGTGTGACATACATTGTATATATATGTACTGTCTGATACAGAGGAGGAGTATATATGTAAGGTGTGACATACATTGTATATATGTAGTACTGTCTGATACAGAGGAGGAGGAAGGTGTGACATACATTGTATATATGTAGTACTGTCTGATACAGAGGAGGAAGGTGTGACATACATTGTATATATGTAGTTCTGTCTGATACAGAGGAGGAAGGTGTGACATACATTGTATATATGTAGTACTGTCTGATACAGAGGAGGAAGGTGTGACATACATTGTATATATGTAGTACTGTCTGATACAGAGGAGGAGGAGGAAGGTGTGACATACATTGTATATATGTAGTACTGTCTGATACAGAGGAGGAAGGTGTGACATACATTGTATATATGTAGTACTGTCTGATACAGAGGAGGAGGAAGGTGTGACATACATTGTATATATGTAGTACTGTCTGATACAGAGGAGGAAGGTGTGACATACATTGTATATATGTAGTACTGTCTGATACAGAGGAGGAGGTGTGACATACATTGTATATATGTAGTACTGTCTGATACAGAGGAGGAAGGTGTGACATACATTGTATATATGTAGTACTGTCTGATACAGAGGAGGAAGGTGTGACATACATTGTATATATGTAGTACTGTCTGATACAGAGGAGGAAGGTGTGACATACATTGTATATATGTAGTACTGTCTGATACAGAGGAGGAAGGTGTGACATACATTGTATATATGTAGTACTGTCTGATACAGAGGAGGAGGAGGAAAGTGTGACATACATTGTATATATGTAGTACTGTCTGATACAGAGGAGGAAGGTGTGACATACATTGTATATATGTAGTACTGTCTGATACAGAGGAGGAAGGTGTGACATACATTGTATATATGTAGTACTGTCTGACTGATACAAATGGCTTTTCTTGTTGCTTTTGTCATACATATTTTTATACCAGACAAGTTGAAACACAACTGATCTTGAATGATTTAGTGAGAATTAACTGATTCTTGTTTTAAATAAGCACATTCTATTTTCCTGTTAGGCCATTGTAAAAGCCAATGATGTACAGTATGGACTTGCAGCCACACTCTGGACCCAGGATGTTTCTCGTCTTCACAGAGTCTCCAGGAAAATACAGGTACTTCACACCTCTATTTGTTACTTTGTAAATAATTTTATATCAAGTCAATGCTCGCCTGAAAATTACAGAACTGCTCTATCTTCACAGCATTTTTATGGAAATACAGGTGACACTATTTAGTCGACAGTTTCTGGAAAACGTTTTTAATGGAAAGCTTTTTTTACTGTATTCCTACCATCCCTTAGGAGGATAGCGTTGCTCATGTGTAAATAGAGATAGGGTGTCGTGATTACCTCCCTTGGTGGTAAATTGCCTGTTTTCCTGTTTTAGGCTGGCACGGTTTGGGCCAACTGCTGGCTTGTACGAGACCTCAATATGCCGTTTGGAGGGATGAAGGATTCAGGGATAGGACGAGAAGGTTGTGTGGAATCCATGGATTTCTACACTGAGCAGAAAACAATTTGTATTAAGTTGTAACACATTGGAATTTGTTGTTGAAGCAGTTCTTCACATTATTAAAATAGTGCTAGGGTTAAAACAGTCAACATATTAAGGCTTATGATGTGTGTTTCATGCCTCATTATTCAAACGTAAGACGTTTGTTATATCAGAATATACATGTTAGGATTGAAAAGTCTGTTGTTATTGTGTAATAATGTTTTTATTTACTTTTTTTATAAAAATGTTTGACATAAAATCGTGTACACTTAGGCCAAAATGATAAATGTAAGACATTTATAACATGGTAGCAGTATTATATTGTAAATAAACCAAATCAAATGTAATATTTTTATATATCACATGATTTCTTTGTTTTTTCTATGAATATGCCAATATCCAATTTTTACATATTACAGGTTGTCAACTGATTTCTATGTTCCTATATTTTCCTCTATTTCAGGAAATTTGTCACCGATAAATGTAGAGATTGTAAATATTTCTTTGATATGGCTTTTGGCTTCTTTATTCTACAGGTTAGAGAATTCTTCAGTCTTTATGATATGTGGTTTATGAAACTCCTCACAAATTTTCCAATTAACTCCCTAAAAGCTCGCTGCAATGAAAAATTTTTTTTTTATTTGTTTCATGAATTCACTTATCAAATGGAAAGTCATGTAAGATTCTGTACATTAGAATGTAATTATATTATATGTTGTGATATCAGGTTTACAAATGCAATAAAATGACATATCACACTCCCAGATTGCATAGAGACCTCGGTCATACGGTGAACAGACGTTATACAGACCTCGGTCATACGGTGGACAGACGTTATACAGACCTCGGTCATACGGTGGACAGACGTTATACAGACCTCGGTCACGTTGGACAGACATTATACAGACCTCGGTCATACGGTGGACAGACGTTATACAGACCTCGCTCATACGGTGGACAGACGTTATTGAGACCTTGGTCACGTTGGACAGACGTTATACAGACCTCGGTCATACGGTGGACAGACGTTATACAGACCTCGGTCATACGGTGGACAGACGTTATACAGACCTCGGCCATACGGTGGACAGACGTTATAGAGAGCTCGGTCATACGGTGGACAGACGTTATACAGACCTCGGTCATACGGTGGACAGACGTTATACAGACCTCGGCCATACGGTGGACAGACGTTATAGAGAGCCTCGGCCATACGGTGGACAGACGTTATAGACCTCGAGCTCGGCCATACGGTGGACACGTTATAGAGAGCTCGGTCATACGGTGGACACGTTATACAGTTATACAGACCTCGGCCATACGGTGGACAGACGTTATAGAGAGCTCGGTCATACGGTGGACAGACGTTATACAGACCTCGGCCATACGGTGGACAGACGTTATACAGACCTCGGTCATACGGTGGACAGACGTTATACAGACCTCGGTCATACGGTGGACAGACGTTATCGAGACCTCGGTCACGTTGGACAGACATTAATTAAGATTTTTTCATCAGTTTTACACTGAATGTAATTGGTATATAGCTTTAAATCAGCAAGATCTCAGGTGAGTTTGATGGTCATTTTTAAAAATCTGTGGACATTTGCTAAATTTATAGGATTTTAGATCCTTTAAAATAGAAATTTTTTCTGAATGACTTGTTTATTTACTTACTAGAGTGTTGATATAAACCTTTGATATGTTGCAAAAAATGCCTTTCACTTGAATGTCTTAGTCTTCATCTCTGCTTAGCCTTCATCACGGCTTATTGTTGGGGGCATATTGTTTCTCAAGCAGATAATTTTTTCTGGTCTTAATGTTCCTCTAATGAAACACCTGGTATTTCAAGGACTCGATTCACAAATCTGAGATAAAAATGAAAGCATGTGGAAGATTTTACCTAATTGTTAGAATTATCAGTATTAATCTGAAGTGTTATATTGTAATAAAC
This sequence comes from Ylistrum balloti, assembly GCF_031769215.1. Taxonomy (NCBI): domain Eukaryota; kingdom Metazoa; phylum Mollusca; class Bivalvia; order Pectinida; family Pectinidae; genus Ylistrum; species Ylistrum balloti. Next base: position 83,303 of record NW_026781937.1, on the reverse strand, counting down.
ATTTCAGTGTGTGTTCTATAGTCTCGTTTGACCTTTTTGTCTTACATGTGCCTTAAATTTCTTTTACATTCCTGTACCTATGTATTATGTAAGCATAATAAACTTGATTCAAGCTAGGACATATAACACTGTCAATCTAATTACTAGGTGTATGTCCCTGGCTTGATGAACAAGAGGGTTGAAAGGATGTGTGGATGTAGCATGACTTTGGGTTGGGGTTAAGATTGTAACATTACATTTATAATAGATAATTGGAATATAAAATAAACCGTATGGAAAAAATAATTCTTACTTTTGTTTGTTTTTTTTTCAACACGACAATTCATCTGAGTAAATGTACAGTTGAGTTTAGACTTATCTTTACACTCTAGTTCACTTCTAGTGCACCAGGAAAAAACTTCAGACTACAGGTAAACTAAAAGTGCACAATGGTCCATACAGGTGATGTGAAAGAATCCCTGATTTATAATGAGTTGAGATCATGGCCTCCTGGTGTTTCAGCCCAGAGACAATACAACCCAAGGCTGTCTGTGGTTTTACCAGCACAGCTGTAGAGAGATACATTTTTTGTGCCTTGTATTACAGTACTACCAGTTTGGTACCACATCATTACAGATATTGAATAAATATAAAAAATGTATAATTATTAAAATGAAACATAATTTTTTTAAATTGAAAATATCTCATTCAAAACCTGCGGTAACTGCTGTTTATAGATGAAAGTGTATGCGTTATTATCCCTTTATTAATGAAATAAAAATATTATATTTGATTACACAAAATGAGACTTAAATATGCATGTAATGTGCCGTCATGTGATCTTATATCGGTAATTATAATTTATATTTTCTTGGCAACGGCAAAACCAACAATTGTTTGAAATTTAGATAAGTATATGATTTACTTAGGAGATATTTGTTAATATTAATATTAATCACTTTCTTAAACTGTGTATTCTTACATTCCTTACAGTCTCTCCACATAATTCAATCTTCAAATATTAGGTATTACTGCATTATTTCGTTGTCGCTAGGATCCAGAATCAGCTCAGTGGTTGCCAGCGTCCCCACTTTCCTTCCCTTCCCAATCTTTTGAAGCAGTATTGACTGTATTACAGGTAAAATGGTAACATCTGGCCACTTTGACCAATCCACAGTGCAATTAACTAGCCCCCAAACAATTTAATTAAAAGAGTCAACAATTTCACTTTTTTTCGTCGTAATACCGTCTGTGGTGATATGGAAGCTTGTCAGAATTTCTGAAAACAACAGGTTTTTTTGTTCATATTTACCTTTATATTCCATCAAAGACATATATAACACCGATATATACGTCTCTGATTCCATGCAGCAATATAATTGTTTTAAGTGTTCAGCAGTTTCAAGCCCTTCTTAGACTCAGAGAATAGTGTCGTCAGCATAAATAACCAAAACAATGATTTATCACTTAATTCAACACATTCGTTTATATTTAAAAGCAATTCATTTTCAAAATCATTAATATAGAAAGATAAAGGAAGGGAGATAACCCTTCACCTTGCATAAATCTTTTTTGTGTGGTCGAACAAGGTAGATAACTCTGATTTGTATTTTACTCGCGACTTAACTTTTTCGTAGATAGATTTAATTACAGTGTACATTTTGCCATTAATGCCAGTGCTTCATTTTGCACTAAATATACATCCCTGATAACACTATGCAAGACAAAAATAGCATTGGTTGTCCCGAAACCAGGACGGAACCCAAACTGGGTGTCTTATCTGACATTGTGGTTATCTGACCACTCTAATATTCTGTTATTAAGAACAGAAGTGAACAGCTTTGACAGACAACTCACTAAGGTTATGTCTTTGTATAACATCATCAGTATTCCCTTTTTTATGAAGAGGGATTTTAACACCACGTTACTAACTTTCTGGAAAATTTACTTTACCCAACTGTGTATAAGATTAATGACAGTCTCACTGGTACTCTTTCATTGAATTGAACATTGTACAGGTGTATTAGCCCTCCTGTGATTTTTAGACAAAAGACCTCCCTTTACAGTCATCATCCCACTCAGTCGACACGTTTTAGTATAGGGGAGAGGTAATGTTGTGACAGGGGAGAACAATTGATACTAATTACAGGTAAGGCTATAGTCAGTTTTACGAAAGTGACCGATTCTCAGGTAACAAAGAACCTTTTCTAACGGAAATCTCACAAGTAAAAGAATTCCATCAAAACATGTATAACCTTAAAAAATGACAGAACAGACAGTTGAAGAGGCCGCGGGCGCTCTGTCTATTCTCAGCTGGAATACTCGCGATCTGAGATCTAACCTCACAGAATTAAAAGACCTTCTCATACATCATACAGACTTAATTGAAATACAGGAAACTAAACACAACCAAGACAGGAAAATGCACAAACTTCAAGATTATTATGAACCTCTTACATTACAGGTTTAGCAATATATATAAAAAAGGATATTGCATATAAAACAATAAAAATACCAGACCCCCCCCTTCCCAAACACACACACACACACGCTCTTAGGTGCTGAAATTCGCAGCATTTTAATATCTACATAAGCCCTAGTATCACACTGAAAAAACCCGGAAAATGTAGAAAATAATCGTTAATCAATATCATAAATTCTTTATATCTGGAGACTTTAATGCATCAAATACCTTATTTGGTAGCGATAAAACAGGAAGAGGAGATTCTATAGAAAATTGGATATCTGATAATGACATCACTGTGCTTAACGACCCCTGGATTGACAACAACGGTCGATATAATAAACGGAAAACCTCACATCTAGATCTCACATTAGCGTCACCGGAAATAGCTACCACACTCAACACATTGGACTGCAAGCAACAACACACCAGGATCAGATCATTTCCCTACATTCGCAAAATTTAACTTAAAACCAATCAGAAACACAAGACTATTCCATTCCAAATGGATTTTCGATAAGTTTGATTGGAATAGATTTCAAAATTTATGTACTTAAGTGAATCAACACACCATCAAACATGATAATGTAGACACATATACAACAACACTTACAAGCAAATCCGTAGATATAGCAACACAATGTATCCCACAAACTTCAAGAAAACCTCAAAATAGAAAAAAACCTCTTTGTGGACAGAGGAATGTTCAGTAATCTAAAGAATAAACGTAGATGGGAAGACATATGCCAAAAAAATATCCCATGGAACAAAATGTAAAACACTACAAAACCGCCGAAAACAAATATAAGAAAACATGTAAAAAAAAACAAAAAAACCACACAAACAAAGAGAAGCATTGGTTAGAATTCTGTGGTTTCCTTTAACGATAAAACCAGTACTAGTACAATGTGGAATAATATCAAAGCCATACAAGGCATTCCTACAAACGATATGCACATTCTAGGTTAAAACACTGAAGGAAAATCAAACATACCAAAATAGTATACATATTGATCTATCACTTCCAAAACACCAGTAGCAATAACAACCGTACAGAAGATTTTTTTAGGAAACAAAAATAAAACATCACAGAAATTAAAAATTATCTTATAGATACAGGACAATATGATACAGATCTAAACATTCAGCCTAGAGGAATATTAGAACACTAAAAAGCAAAAAATACATCTCCCGGTATAGACAAACTATGATATACCATATTAAAAGAATGTCCCAGTGATATAAACCACCTTATTTTGGATTTAATTAACACTATTTGTGAGACAGGAAATTACCCAGTATCTTGGAATAGGGCTACTGTTATACTGATACTAAAACAGGGTACGGATTGTCATGTTAGTGTAACAGAGTTATCCCCCTTCTCGGAACCCCTGTCTATATTTGGTAGCGGGGATTTCCATTTTCTGTGTCGTACGCTGAGCGTTTCAAGATGTCGGACGTGTTTACATCGTTGAGCGATTCACAGAGTACAATTCTAGGAATATTACCGTCTCTAGTCCCCCAGAGAGTGGGTTTATTGCCCCATACAAGTTCAAGAATTATGTTCTTCCAATTGTTGTAAAATAGTCACTGCCTTTGATGCGCTATGCAAGTTGGAACTTATTACCAATCTGCCAATTTTTCCACTGTCCCATTTCGCCCCATAATGTTTTCATCCTGAATCGACCCACTATTTGCTCCCATCTCGATTTCGTTTTCTTTCTATGTTTTTGCTAAATATGAGCCGTAGTAGATTTTTCCCAATTACTCGTGTTGTGTGCCCAAATTTTGGTAAGTGACTTATGAGTGTTCATTTTGTTCTTTCAGTTTTTCACTACATACATGCTCACATCCGTAGTCTGATCTACATACATACATCGATCAACATGTTGTACTTCGTTTGATTTCTGCGTGTTAGCGACATACTTGAAGTATTGCTTTTTCTGGAATAAAATCGAAGCCAACATTTCTACATGCTTCAAGCGTTTTTCATTTTCATCGATCACAGGCTTGATAGTTATACTGATACTAAAACAGGGTACGGATAAAGAAGATCCGGCACTACTGTTATACTGATACTAAAACAGGGTACGGGTAAAGAAGATCCGGCATCATATAGACCAATATCCTTAAAATTTCTGTAAAACCGTCGAACCAATGATATATAACAGATTAAAGCACTTCCGAACGACCAATAACATGATGAGTCAAAATCAAAACGATTTTCGGAATCATAGACCCATCCTTGATTCACTAATTAGGCTAGCCAGGAAAATCCATCAGAGACAAAGGGAATCGCATTGTCCATAATTGACGAGAAATATAATGATCATACCAAATATTATACTGACGGATAAAACAAATTAATCCACAAACGAACAGGGTAAGGTAAGGTATTTATTCCGGAGAAAACAACACCGCATTATCACTCAGACTGACCGATCAGTGCTTCGTATATACCAGTGAAATAATTGCTAAAGAATTAGAAATTAAATTTATCAACATCAAAAAGTCCACAAACTGGGCAATAATTCTTACAGGTAGTCTTTCTTCATTACAATTAATACAGAGCAGAAATAGTGAAAGAACTTATGTAATTAATTCAATATTGAATCTAGTTAAAAACTTAAAACAACAGAGAATTTGGTAAAATATGAGTATATACCATCACATGTCAATATACCTGGAAATAAAAAGTTGATGATATGGCCAAAAAAGCTCTTCAGAAAAACACAGTAGAATGTAAGGTGAAATTATCTAAGACAGAAGTATATTTTATTATCAATCAAAAATCAATAATAAATTGTCAAAAACATGGGTAAAGTTATAAAGTTCAATCAACCCAAGGTAAATTATAGATAAACCAAATACTACATCAAAAGCTTTAGGACGAAATAAATTAGAAGATATTATCATCACAAGATTAGGAACCACAAAATTAAACAGTAACGACAGTATAATGGTAAAAGTTACCTCACCAGACTGTACGAACTGTAGTAGAGAACAGACAATAGATCACATTTGTCAATATTGCAATAGATTCGATCGGGAAAGAAAAAATCTCATTGCCGGATTTAAAGTATAAACGGTAAACGGAAAGGTCAAAGGGAGACAACTCCCAAATATCAGAAAACATCTGAACGTCATGCCCATCCGGCGGGATCCCCAGGATACCCAGGGAGACTGTAACAGAGAGGATTACTAGTGCCCCTCTCATTCATTGGTGCATACTGACACATCATGAGGTATGTTGTGTCCTCCTCTGTGCCCCACCCCAGCATTCACATTTGTGTGAAATAATATGAAACCGTACAAATATATGAAGCAACACACACACATGTAAACACGCTCCTTATAGCATTTAATAATAGGAAGAAATACACAAAACACATTTAAGACCATACGGCCAGTAAAGATAACGGAAACTTCCGAGTACAACGGCCAAGGACTGGTTTATAGTCGGATTTGTGTCTTCTACCCTGGCTTGTAGCATATGGAACGCTGTTAGGTAGGCCAATGGGGATAAACAGTTTTCGATAATTAATATACATATTTGTTTATTCAAAACTGACTATAGGGTCTTAAAATCACCACCACCCACTCGCCCATCCCATCTCAAACCCTATTTAGAAAAAAAAAACAAAACAAAACAAACAAAAAACAAGTGTTAATTATAATTTCCCCATCAGGGATCATGTGGAACCTACGTCTCAAAAGTCAGGGACCAATCGGAACCTTAATGAGATTTAAGAGTTATCCATCCTGTACTTTTCAAGAAATAGCGATCCATTCAGTACATTATTTCCATCCGTGTTAGTGGTTTATTGTTAGTAAGGTGCTGGTGCTGATATGTTTTTGCCGTCCATACCTACGCCTTCTTTCCCTTTCTGCATGCAACACTGAAAACTTGTCGCTTTAACTATATCCATACTTTCTGTTATTCTGCCATTTACTTATTGAGATTGAGAGACAAGAGTACATCCATCGTATATGTCATCACGGAAATCGATTGTCAGTGATTAAGACCATATGGAATTTTGGCGCTGCAGTAGACCTGGAGGTGCACTAGACCTTAATGCCGTGAAAAGTTCACAATACAGGATTTTATTACAAGTTTTAACAAAACCTTGGAAAATACATACAACTGTAAACAAAACGAGGGTAACATCCAAATCAACAAAAACTAAAGTGTTTAGATAATAACCCGACCGAGCAGTTCGGTACGGCTGTTAGGAACGCACGCCTTTGTAACCGATACACGTCAGCTACTGTGACCGAGCAGTTCGGTACGGCTGTTAGGAACGCACGCCTTTGTAACCGATACACGTCAGCTACTGTGACCGAGCAGTTCGGTACGGCTGTTAGGAACGCACGCCTTTGTAACCGATACACGTCAGCTACTGTGACCGAGCAGTTCGGTACGGCTGCTAGGAACGCACGCCTTTGTAACCGATACACGTCAGCTACTGTGACCGAGCAGTTCGGTACGGCTGTTAGGAACACACGCCTTTGTAACCGATACACGTCAGCTACTGTGACCGAGCAGTTCGGTACGGCTGCTAGGAACGCACGCCTTTGTAACCGATACACGTCAGCTACTGTGACCGAGCAGTTCGGTACGGCTGTTAGGAACGCACGCCTTTGTAACCGATACACGTCAGCTACTGTGACCGTGCAGTTCGGTACGGCTGCTAGGAACGCACGCCTTTGTAACCGATACACGTCAGCTACTGTGACCGAGCAGTTCGGTACGGCTGCTAGGAACGCACGCCTTTGTAACCGATACACGTCAGCTACTGTGACCGAGCAGTTCGGTACGGCTGTTAGGAACACACGCCTTTGTAACCGATACACGTCAGCTACTGTGACCGAGCAGTTCGGTACGGCTGCTAGGAACGCACGCCTTTGTAACCGATACACGTCAGCTACTGTGACCGAGCAGTTCGGTACGGCTGATAGGAAACGCACGCCTTTGTAACCGATACACGTCAGCTACTGTGACCGAGCAGTTCGGTACGGCTGCTAGGAACGCACGCCTTTGTAACCGATACACGTCAGCTACTGTGACCGAGCAGTTCGGTACGGCTGTTAGGAACACACGCCTTTGTAACCGATACACGTCAGCTACTGTGACCGAGCAGTTCGGTACGGCTGCTAGGAACGCACGCCTTTGTAACCGATACACGTCAGCTACTGTGACCGAGCAGTTCGGTACGGCTGTTAGGAACACACGCCTTTGTAACCGATACACGTCAGCTACTGTGACCGAGCAGTTCGGTACGGCTGTTAGGAACACACGCCTTTGTAACCGATACACGTCAGCTACTGTGACCGAGCAGTTCGGTACGGCTGCTAGGAACACACGCCTTTGTAACCGATACACGTCAGCTACTGTGACCGAGCAGTTCGGTACGGCTGCTAGGAACACACGTCCTTGTACCCGATAGACGTCAGCTACTGTGACCGAGCAGTTCGGTACGGCTGTTAGGAACACACGCCTTTGTAACCGATACACGTCAGCTACTGTGACCGAGCAGTTCGGTACGGCTGCTAGGAACGCACGCCTTTGTAACCGATACACGTCAGCTACTGTGACCGAGCAGTTCGGTACGGCTGTTAGGAACACACGCCTTTGTAACCGATACACGTCAGCTACTGTGACCGAGCAGTTCGGTACGGCTGCTAGGAACACACGCCTTTGTAACCGATACACGTCAGCTACTGTGACCGAGCAGTTCGGTACGGCTGCTAGGAACGAAACACACGCCTTTGTAACCGATGCACGTCAGCTACTGTGACCGAGCAGTTCGGTACGGCTGTTAGGAACACACGCCTTTGTAACCGATACACGTCAGCTACTGTGACCGAGCAGTTCGGTACGGCTGCTAGGAACACACGCCTTTGTAACCGATACACGTCAGCTACTGTGACCGAGCAGTTCGGTACGGCTGCTAGGAACGAAACACACGCCTTTGTAACCGATGCACGTCAGCTACTGTGACCGAGCAGTTCGGTACGGCTGCTAGGAACACACGCCTTTGTAACCGATACACGTCATCTACTATGACCGAGCAGTACGGTACGGCTGCTAGGAACACACGCCTTTGTAACCGATACACGTAAGCTACTGTGACCGAGCAGTTCGGTACGGCTGCTAGGAACACACGTCCTTGTACCCGATAGACGTCAGCTACTGTGACCGGGCAGTTCGGTACGGCTGCTAGGAACACACGCCTTTGTAACCGATACACGTCAGCTACTGTGACCGAGCAGTACGGTACGGCTGCTAGGAACACACGCCTTTGTAACCGATACACGTCAGCTACTGTGACCGAGCAGTTCGGTACGGCTGCTAGGAACACACGCCTTTGTACCCGATACACGTTAGCTACTGTGACCGAGCAGTTCGGTACGGCTGCTAGGAACGAAACACACGCCTTTGTAACCGATACACGTCAGCTACTGTGACCGAGCAGTTCGGTACGGCTGCTAGGAACGAAGCACACGTCTTTGTACCCGATACACGTCAGCTACTGTGACCGAGCAGTTCGGTACGGCTGCTAGGAACGCACGCCTTTGTAACCGATACACGTCAGCTACTGTGACCGAGCAGTTCGGTACGGCTGTTAGGAACACACGCCTTTGTAACCGATACACGTCAGCTACTGTGACCGAGCAGTTCGGTACGGCTGCTAGGAACACACGCCTTTGTAACCGATACACGTCAGCTACTGTGACCGAGCAGTTCGGTACGGCTGCTAGGAACGAAACACACGCCTTTGTAACCGATGCACGTCAGCTACTATGACCGAGCAGTTCGGTACGGCTGCTAGGAACACACGCCTTTGTAACCGATACACGTCATCTACTATGACCGAGCAGTACGGTACGGCTGCTAGGAACACACGCCTTTGTAACCGATACACGTAAGCTACTGTGACCGAGCAGTTCGGTACGGCTGCTAGGAACACACGTCCTTGTACCCGATAGACGTCAGCTACTGTGACCGGGCAGTTCGGTACGGCTGCTAGGAACACACGCCTTTGTAACCGATACACGTCAGCTACTGTGACCGAGCAGTACGGTACGGCTGCTAGGAACACACGCCTTTGTAACCGATACACGTCAGCTACTGTGACCGAGCAGTTCGGTACGGCTGCTAGGAACACACGCCTTTGTACCCGATACACGTTAGCTACTGTGACCGAGCAGTTCGGTACGGCTGCTAGGAACGAAACACACGCCTTTGTAACCGATACACGTCAGCTACTGTGACCGAGCAGTTCGGTACGGCTGCTAGGAACGAAGCACACGTCTTTGTACCCGATACACGTCAGCTACTGTGACCGAGCAGTTCGGTACGGCTGCTAGGAACGAAACACACGCCTTTGTACCCGATAGACGTCAGCTACTGTGACCGAGCAGTTCGGTACGGACATCGTCATTGTTAATCACTCAGGTTTGCATCTCAAAGGAATTTGTTTACTGTAAGCAAAAGCGTTATTGAGCAATCTCGGCTTTGTATATAAGGCTTTATTGAAATTACTAGACATCTATATAAAATAAATGAATTTGAAAGTTGTTTCAGTAATCTTTATAAGTCATTGGGTATTTTCATGTACAATTTTCGAGTATAAAAGTTAAATGATCGGGATATGGGCCGTTTAGAGACTAGAGAACTTTAGGTCATCGCCGACACTGTGGCTGGTTGTACGTTTGGGAACACAGTGTGTGTACAAAGTGGTTTATAGTTTCAATGGAGCTCTATGTAAACATTTATTGTGAAATCATCATTTGCTGTCGGGTTTTAATTTCAACGCATTCATATGTCTATGAACTACCTGTTGAAAATAGTATAAGTAATTATTATCAAGCTATAATTATCCACGAAATCAAATAGCCAAGAATTTTTTTAACCACGAAATTGATTCACACGTAGATATTTTTTTATTTTTCGATATAATACAAAAATAAATCTTTCTAGTACATAGTTAACTATTCCATTACTGATCTCACAACATAAATTTATTGAACTTTGAATTAATTTATTGAAATGTACCGCGTATTTTGAAAAAAAAACTTGCACACACTAACATCACATTGGTGTTGTACTCCTGTGTTTTTTCCCATTCGACTCCTATGCTATCTCTTTTACTTTTCAAAGTCAGTTATAAAGGACGATACACATTATGTATTACACATATCAATGTTAATGAAAATGTTTTCTCTGGGAATACACAAACATTACACACAAAAATCTAATTTGTACGGAAACCTACTCATGTCCTTTCAAATTCATTTCAATTCATTTAATATCTTATGAAAATAAATAACAACAGCAATAATAATAAGATACAATCACTTTCAACTGTATAAACAACTGTGGAAAAATCATAAGGTTTATCGACATTTTGTAGTTTTACGCAGGTTTACAAATATATAATTGACTGGAGGTCATTGCTGCAATATACATTGATAGGTACCAGTAAACGTCTTCATGACAGACGTTATTTCGTTAAAAATAAATAATGAATGACCCAAAATTATGTTCATTAAATTGAAATGGATTGAAATAAAGTTTCAGTTCAGAGTATGAGTTTTAAATTTAATTGCTATTGTTCTGTGTCTTGGTTTCCACGTGATATTCTAGTTCTTACGTTCTAAACAGTTGCCATGGTTACCATTGTCATTATAAACGATGGCGTGTTCTTGTTATTGATCACGATTTCTACCTTTTTTCGAAGTCTCAGTCCTTTCCTTGGTTTAATTTTGCTTTACAATGTTACCACGCAATTTATACACTTCTCAAAGAATTAAGCTTTGAAAACTAAACACTATATATTTTTAATGGCCAATTAACAATTTATTTCGTGTAAGATGTGATGACACCCATTAATGAGGAAGCATTTCAATGTAATCCACGATCATGGCGACATCCTCTCCGTTCCACGTGTGACTCCAGGAGCCTCTGGCGTCCCAGAAGTCTCTCATTGGGTGGTTAGAATGACCCCATGGTTTGGCAACGTCATACTGTCCATCACCGAAGAAATTTCCTCCAACAGCTACATTCAGGATCAGTTGGAACTACAACAAATGGCCAACATGTCAACAGAATCCTAATTCACAATCAATTTGGACGATACCCGCCACGTAAACCTTGTTGAATAGAAGTAATATCATTTTCCATGAACGAGAACACTAGGAACATAACTGAGAGTGTTAGATAGACATTTATTTAGCATTATTTAAACATTTGAGGTCAGTTGATATATGTAGGAACAAAATTTAAGACGATTTTCGTAATTCGAATCTAAACCGAAATTTTATATGCTAAAGTTATCTCCCATATTTAACGCATTGTTTGAAGGCTTGAAGTATAAACGGTCAGTGACATCGGTAGTGTTATACATTGGCATTGGGAGTTGTAGTAATCTAAAGAACAAGCACGGACAAGCAATGGTAATATTTTGAATTTTTTTGGTCAACTTACCTAGGAGGATCCATACAAATTTGATCGAAGTAAAGCCAGTTCGAAAACACTGAACTCAGACGACAAAGTAATATGGTCTTTCTACTAGCCGTAATAACAAACTACAAACCCTTCGAAATGAATTCATGTTATCATCGTATTCTGAAGGTGCTGCGGGATATATTTTGGTGTCTTTCTCATTGAACCTGCCGGCTTATCAAACTGATAGTGCCCTATCGAGTCCGAAAACATTTATCTTCGACACAGAATGACGACACGGGATCGGCATATATGACAACGATGAGGTATACTTACCGGTTGATCAAAGGGGGCGTTCTTGCCACCAGATGCCCAAATGTTGTTTCCACTGAATCCTCCCCAGCCCCAGAAACTTTGGCTCGGGGTGTTTATTCTCATGATCTCAGCATTGTCAACATAAGTGCTTCAGAGATAAAGAATAATTCTTACACAATGAATATTTTGCCGTCAATATGACAGTAAGAAGAAAGTTACTAAATTACATTTATATCAAACACAAAATTTTCAGCGTCACAAAGCAGAAAAAGAAACCCGAAGACACATGCCAAACGAGGTACATTGTGATTACCAACGAACCATGAGTGGCGTCTGTTATGGGATGGTTTAACCAACTGGAATCTATAATCCAGTATACTGATATTTAAAAAGGCTGACAATAAAAACCTGGAGTTATAGTTGATTATATTAAATTTGACACTGAAGGACGATGTTTAAAAAAAAAAAAAAACAGATTTTTTCCCCTCAAAGGAATAAATTCACCCATTAAAAACCTTCAAACCAAATTTTCGTATGACCCTTGTACACTTAGAGCGCAGTTTACTGATGTCTTTCAAAACTTGCACCAAAATAAATAATAATAGATTTGACGTTAAAATTCCAAGGTCCAAATGTTTAAAAACAGAGTTTATTGATGCCTGTCAACATCTGAACCAAAACCTTGATATTGAGAAACCAACACCGACGCCACGCTGACATCGACGCCGACGCTGTGGTGACAACTTAAACTGCGACTCTCTTCGAGAGCTCAGCTTAAAATACATATAAATACTAATCTTATGGACTTACTGATGTATATATATTTATTCAAAAAGATTAACACAGAGTACCTGTAATTAGAGTCCAGCTTTAGGCGAAATATCTCTTAATGACAAAGCCATTCACGCAAACTGTTTATGTTTTTCTTGGCTAGAGGAACTGGATAAAGATATGAACACTTACATTATGTGGTCTGCGTTCCAGTCGAGTGAGTACGTATGCCAGTCATGCCAGTCACCTCCTCCGTCCTTCCTCCTGTCAATGTCCACCAATAAATGTCAGGCATATGTTTGTATAAATTGTTTATGATGACGTCATGTCAATTGTTGTCTTTTTTCAAAAAGACAAAACTTGAAGAGGTGAAATCTTCAATGTGGCGTCAATGAACAATTAGATGCTTTCGATAACTTAGTTACGTAAAGTCAGCCTCTACTTCTGACGTCATAACAGGTCAAATAACATAGGTCCACACTCTCTTCATGTGTGAATATACAAATGTACGACCAACACAGTAACATAGCCTCAATAAAGTGTTGAACCCGATAGATTTATAGGTGCTTGTTTTTAATGGACTGTAGACACCGTATGTATGTATGACGAAGCATACTTAAGGACACTCGTTTTGTGTCTAATGGACTGTAAACACCTTACATGTTTGATGACGAAGCATACTTAAGGACACTCGTTTTGTATCTAATTGACTGTAGACACCTTACATGTTTGATGACGAAGCATACTTAAGGACACTCGTTTTGTATCTAATGGACTGTAGACACCTTACATGTTTGATGACGAAGCATACTTAAGGACACTCGTTTTGTATCTAATGGACTATAGACACCTTACATGTATGTATGACGTAGCATACTTAAGGACACTCGTTTTGTATCTAATTTACTGTAGACACCTTACATGTATGTATGACGTAGCATACTTAAGGACGCTCGTTTTGTGTCTAATTGACTGTAGACACCTTACATGTTTGATGACGTAGCATACTTAAGGACACTCGTTTTGTAGCTAATGGACTGTAGACACCTTACATGTTTGATTACGAAGCATACTTACGGACACTCGTTTTGTATCTAATTGACTGTAGACACCTTACATGTTTGATGACGAAGCATACTTAAGGACACTCGTTTTGTATCTAATTTACTGTAGACACCTTACATGTTTGATTACGAAGCATACTTAAGGACACTCGTTTTGTATCTAATTTACTGTAGACACCTTACATGTTTGTATGACGAAGCATACTTAAGGACACTCGTTTTGTATCTAATGGACTGTAGACACCTTACATGTATGTATGACGAAACATACTTAAGGACACTCGTTTTGTATCTAATTGACTGTAGACACCTTACATGTTTGATGACGTATAGTTTTTTGTTTTGTATCGATAATTGAACCTTACTTATCGGCGTGGGTTTTGTAAAACGCATTATGATTGTAGGCGGGACCCCAGTGAAGAGTTGAACCAACATTGTTGACGCCCTGGTTTACACCACCCAAAATAGCCCTTGCGTTACCTGTAAATATAAACAAGTTATGACGTCATCATTATGCAAAATAGATAATTGATAATGTCAATACCAGAAAACACATATTCTTATCTATAGAAAACAAACTTCAACATGTTCCACACTTGTAGCGACAAATGTCTTGTTGAGGAGTGAAAGTTTCTGCCGAATCCCTGTAAACTGTTAAGTATTATTTGATTCAATAGTATGTTCAACGTTACCTCTAGACTCCATAAGGTCGATTTCTCCAGAACGAGGCCAGCCACCATAATGCCAATCTCTTGGCAACATCCAGATGGCTACAAGAAAATTGCTTTAATTATTGTTAGGTCTCACAGAGAAAACACAAATAAGCAAGGTATCAAAGACACATAGGTGAAAAGCAAATATCAAAACGAAATTAAGAATAAGATATAGAAGAGATAAATCAAACTGCCCTTCTAAGACTCGTCAGTGATGTTTAAATTGTTGACGCTGTTGTTAATGTCCCTTATTTTATACGAGCTCTTTTAAAATTAATATAAATCCCGATAAATATATTGTCTCGAAAAAAACCCACATTAGTGCTGGTCCTGTAAATATATATATATATATATATTATGAAAACACTATATATATATATATTATGAAAACACTATATATATATATATATATATATAACATGTTTTCATTCGTGAAAAATGTAAATAATCTGCAAGATCATTTATCCTACTATACTTTAAATTGATTTCATTAAGTCTTCCTCATTATAACGAGTTCTTCCTCATTATAGCGAGTACTTCCTCATTATAACGAGTTCTTCCTCATTATAATGCGTTCTTCCTCATTATAACGCGTTCTTCCTCATTATAACGAGTTCTTCCTCATTATGACGAGTTCTTCCTCATTATGACGAGTTCTTCCTCGGTATAACGAGTTCTTCCTCGGTATAACGAGCTCTTCCTCATTATAACGAGTTCATCCTCATTATAACGAGTTCATCCTCGGTATAACGAGTTCTTCCTCATTATAACGCGTTCTTCCTCAGTATAACGAGTTCTTCTCATTATAACGAGTTCTTCCTCATTATAACGAGTTCTTCCTCATTATAACGAGTTCTTCCTCGGTATAACGAGTTCTTCCTCATTATAACGAGTTCTTCCTCGGTATAACGAGTTCTTCCTCGGTATAACGAGTTCTTCCTCATTATAACGAGTTCTTTTCTCATTATAACGGGTTCTTCCTCGGTATAACGAGTTCTTCCTCATTATAACGCGTTCTTCCTCAGTATAACGAGTTCTTCTCATTATAGCGAGTTCTTCCTCGGTATAACGAGTTCTTCCTCATTATAACGCGTTCTTCCTCAGTATAACGAGTTCTTCTCATTATAGCGAGTTCTTCCTCGGTATAACGAGTTCTTCCTCATTATAACGCGTTCTTCCTCAGTATAACGAGTTCTTCTCATTATAACGCGTTCTTCCACAGTATAACGAGTTCTTCTCATTATGACGAGTTCTTCCTCATTATAACGAGTTCTTCCTCATTATGACGAGTTCTTCCTCGGTATAACGAGTTCTTCCTCGGTATAACGAGCTCTTCCTCATTATAACGAGTTCATCCTCATTATAACGAGTTCTTCCTCGGTATAACGAGTTCTTCCTCATTATAACGCGTTCTTCCTCAGTATAACGAGTTCTTCTCATTATAGTGAGTTCTTCCTCGGTATAACGAGTTCTTCCTCATTATAACGCGTTCTTCCACAGTATAACGAGTTCTTCTCATTATAGCGAGTTCTTCCTCGGTATAACGAGCTCTTCCTCATTATAACGAGTTCATCCTCATTATAACGAGTTCTTTCTCATTATAGCGAGTTCTTCCTCGGTATAACGAGTTCTTCCTCATTATAACGAGTTCATCCTCATTATAACGAGTTCTTTCTCATTATAGCGAGTTCTTCCTCGGTATAACGAGTTCTTCCTCATTATAACGAGTTCTTCCTCATTATAACGAGTTCTTTTCTCATTATAACGAGTTCTTTTCTCATTATAACGAGCTCTTCCTCATTATAACGAGTTCTTCCTCATTATAACGAGTTCTTTTCTCATTATAACGAGTTCTTTTCTCATTATAGCGAGTTCTTCCTCATTATAGCGAGTTCTTCCTCATTATAGCGAGTTCTTCCTCGGTATAACGGGTTCTTTTCTCATTATAACGAGTTCTTCCTCATTATAGCGATTTCTTTCTCATTATAGCGAGTTCTTCCTCGGTATAACGAGTTCTTCCTCATTATAACGAGTTCTTCCTCATTATAACGAGTTCTTCCTCGGTATAACGGGTTCTTTTCTCATTATAACGAGCTCTTCCTCGTTAAAACGACTTTCTTCCTCATTATAACTAGTGCATATTTCGTAATAATGACTTTCATTCTCTACGGCTTCAAAGAAATCAACTTCGACTTACCGGGCCAGAGCCAGTCTCCCTTGGGGATCTTGGCACGTACATTTACA
Organism: Ylistrum balloti; assembly: GCF_031769215.1. Lineage (NCBI taxonomy): Eukaryota > Metazoa > Mollusca > Bivalvia > Pectinida > Pectinidae > Ylistrum > Ylistrum balloti. The sequence goes on along the minus strand of NW_026781937.1, from coordinate 66,305 downwards.
CGTCCGTACTTCATGGCAAAGTTAGTTGTAATCTTGCCGGACATGATCGGGGGCAAAATCTCGCCGTTATGCGTAGTTTTATGACAGCCATTGTTGTCATGCTGTGTACACGTACCCCACAAGTCTAAAAATAATGATAATTAAATGAATGCAATTTTACAGTAAAATGTTCAATTTTTGTTCGGATTATTTTATTTTTTGCATTTTTCTCGCCTTGCTCTTCGTTTCTTTTCATATTTTTTTTCGATATTGAACTCCTTCAGTCTTATTTCATTTCTGTACCTAATTATGTAATAAACAAACAGAAATTCGAATATAGTCACATTAAAACAATATCTTGTTTTTTTCTCTCCATCATTAATCTCACAAAACACTTATACTTTGTGACATTTTCTATAACACGTTTTTCAATTATCCTTGTGTTGCAACTAATTTGTTAGTTGAGGAGACGGTTTCGATATTCCTCGCTATAAACATGAATTTTACTTTAGTTACATGATGAATGACGTCACACTGGATATCAGATCGTTTGAAAAATACATTGTAAACGCATGTGTTTTAGCGGCAAACTCGTTTTAGCTCTTTCCACTCTGAAACTATTGCACTAAAATAGTATTGCTTGTGTTGTAGATATCGGATTGATTTGTTTAAGAAATAAATAATGAACTCAAATAAGATTACGCCTATTTTTGTTTACTTTTGTATTTGTGTGTATGTTTTAATCACAGTAAGTGTTAAAAATGATATGGTCCCTTATCAAAAGCCTCACAATGGAGAAAAAACTTACTATATAGATTCATGTCTCCGTGATAGAGGTCATTATTACTAAAGTGTGGGCTCGATGTCGTGAACGTCTGTTTAAAAACCAAAATAATTCATCTTAGAAATAGGTCTCACCAAAGCTATAATCAATTGCACCTGTCTATTATTCATTAACACCATGTAATATTCGATAATACGGTACAACCAACCCCCCAACAACCCCATCCCCCCCACCCCCAACCCCCCACCACCACCACCACGACCTCCACACCCTCCCTCCCCGCCCAAATGATGTTATGTACCATTATATAATGTTATGATTAATAGCAAAATCATTTTGGACACCAATCTTCCATATTTTGCCATCTTAAATGCGTTAGAAGCAGCCAACGTGTGACGTAACAGAATGTGACGTAATAGAAATTGTGATGTAATAAAATATTAAAATATTATATAACAAAGCGAAGACTCACCGGTCGGATGTAAAGCTTCCCATCCCTTACGTACAAGTTACTTTGCTCTGGCGTGTACACCTGGAACTCGTTGTTCTTAAAGGGAAAGCAAACATTATTGTGACAGAGATTGAATAGTGTGCAAATGGAACGCATCGTTCTTAAAGGGAGAGCAAACATTATTGTGACAGAGATTGAATAGTGTGCAAATGGAACGCATCGTTCTTAAAGGGAGAGCAAACATTATTGTGACAGAGATTGAATAGTGTGCAAATGGAACGCATCGTTCTTAAAGGGAAAGCAAACATTATTGTAACAGAGATTGAATAGTGTGCAAATGGAACGCATCGTTCTTAAAGGGAGAGCAAACATTATTGTGACAGAGATTGAATAGTGTGCAAATGGAACGCATCGTTCTTAAAGGGAGAGCAAACATTATTGTGACAGAGATTGAATAGTGTGCAAATGGAACGCATCGTTCTTAAAGGGAGAGCAAACATTATTGTGACAGAGATTGAATAGTGTGCAAATGGAACGCATCGTTCTTAAAGGGAAAGCAAACATTATTGTAATAGAGATTGAATATATGCATTAAGACCGAGCGTTGTATTATCAGAAGGAACTCCTCCTTCTTACTGTAATTATTGTGTTCCTATCTACCTCATGGCGTTTTGTTTTTCTTATTCTATGTGTGTTTCTGACAATCTAGATAAATTTGTCGCGTAAAATGGTAATCGCTTAACTTAAGTTGGCAACTTACCAGCCACCAATGGCGTTGACGTCAACTTTATAGTACTATCACTCGAGCATAACTTACCCCGATACTCCAGGTCATAACGTCACCTTTATAGTACTGTCACTGGGGGATAACTTACCCTGCCACTCCAAGCCGTGACGTCAACTTCATAGTACTGTCACTGAGGGATAACTTACCCCGCCACCCCAGGCAGTGACGTCAACTTTATAGTTCTGTCAGTGGGGGATAACTTACCCCGCCACCCCAGGCCGTGACGTCAACTTTATAGTACTGTCACTGAGGGATAACTTACCCCGCCACCTCAGGCCGTGACGTCAACTTTATAATACTGTCACTGAGGGATAACTTACCCCGCCACCCCAGGCCGTGACGTCAACTTTATAGTTACCGGCATTCCAATAGTTAAAGTCGTCACGGAAGGCTGGAAGAATTTAGAAATGAAAAGAAGAAATAACATTTTCTTTAAGTCGTATATGAGTTCACCATTTACCGTACATATACATGCTGTATGAATTGGACTAGATGGCACCGCTAAGGGAAGCAACTCGTAACGTTTTTGTTATGATTTTGTCCGTTTTTCAAAAATAACAAACAACCGAAAATGTGATTTTATAAATTTCACGTTATATTAAAGAACATTATCAGGGACATTGTGTAAAATTTTATCTTTTCTAGTTCAGCAAAGATATTTATGCTGGGGTCATGTGAATATGACATACGGCTATCGTTAGACACGCGCATTGCCGACCTAATGTTATCTCATTCAGATCGAAAGGTTATAAAATGAAATGGAATCAACCAATGATATGATTATTGTAGTGGAGGAGGAGACCCGGGAGAGAAGAAACAGATCGACAGGAGATGTGAGAAAAAAAAAACAATGCCATTTTTATTTAAGAATATTGATGTATAAAAAAATCTATTCACGGTTTATTATCCGAATTTTGATATTACAAATGTTGAAGCAATGGCTATGAAATATTTCAACTTTTCAAACTTTGGGAAAAATCTTGATCCTGCATTTGCCACACATTAAAATCTCTGCAAAACAATCAGTCTGTTTATATAAATATTTTTAGCCTTAATATCGAGCCATGAATTGACAATACTGCTGATTACTATCAAGAATCTTCAATATTTGTGGTAAATGAGAGAACGTTCCCGAATGCACAGTCCGTGATTTTAAAATCAAATTATTTTCCAAAACATAATTAAGAGCCACAAATATTAAGTGCATATCACCCGGCCACACCAATAGATAACATAGATAATAACACTTGAGTGAATTTTACGATAAATTCCAATGTCATGTCATATCGTACATGGTAATTGAATGACGTCATGTGCGCGTGTTGAGCGCTTGCGTTGCGTGCGAGTGTCTTTGGGTGTGTCTGTGAGTGTGAGCGGAAGGCTGAGATATGTTCATTCATCTACCGACATTTCAATGAATCTTAATTCAGCCTCGGAATGGCCAACTACGACAAGAACGCAAGAAAAAAAGATTAATCCAAGTAATTAATGTCATGTTCTTCAAATGGGAACAAGATCAACAAAACTTTACCAAATCGTAAAGCAGCATTGACAAGGTACTTAATTAAACACCCAGTGATTATGACACAATTATTTAAGTGTTGGATGCATGCTTTTCCTTTGGAACTTACCAAAATATTGGTACCCACTATATATCTTTTTAATGGGACAATTCTTACAAAACACTTCGGACATTTTTCCCTGTTATCATAAACTTTTCATTGTTTCCAAAAGCAAACGATTGCTTTTTGTTTATGAATATGTACTGTGTTATACTGTAAACTCATTTTATTTCGCGGAGTTTTATTTTCGGTTACTTTATGGGTATCCTTCATCCAGGACTTAAAATAAAATTGATTTAAATGTCTGATATCGATCAATACTTTGGTTTCTACCATTTGATGAATTAAAACGCCTCCAAGATATCTGGATGAAAATCACTAGGAAATCTCATGGACATAACTGTCATGTATATTAGTATATCGATCACTTATTGCAAATATTTTCACGATAGAAGATAATAAAACAGATAAATTGAATTGATAGAATAAACAGATTCTGTTTCGTTATTTCCATAAAACAAGGTTATGGCAAACCCGAGAAAAATGTATTCATCAAAAAGAAATATTTAAATACCTCCTCCCAGAATTTTCCTCGCTTGAAATGTCTTTTAAGAAAATAAAATAAAAATATTGATACAATCTGGTGTAATACAGTACCTGTGACGGCCACAAGCGGCAACAGGACTAGAGCTAGGAGCCGAGCCATGACTTCACCAAGAGGTGTCTTGTACAGTAGAGCACAGCCTTATAAAGTCATTGATAAGATCTTATCAGTCTGTTACATAAAATGGACGTCAACAAAATATGTCCGAGGTCAGCGAACCTCTGCACTAGAAACACTTTTTTGAGCTGTAGAAAACGATACTATACCAATAACCCTACACTAAATAACCCGTACTGTAGAAAACGAGCGACATTCTATCACCATATCAATAACCCTACACATAATAACCCGTACTGTAGACAGCGAGTGATATTTCATCACCATACCAATAACCCTACACATAATAACCCGCGCTGTAGACAACGAGTGATATTTCATCACCATACCAATAACAATACACATAATAACCCGTGCTGTAGACAACGAGTGATATTTCATCACCATACCAATAACCCTACACATAATAACCCGCGCTGTAGACAACGAGTGATATTTCATCACCATACCAATAACCCTACATATAATAACCCGTACTTAAGACAGCGAGTGATATTTCATCACCATACTAATAACCCTACACATAATAACCCGTGCTGTAGACAGAGAGTGATATTTCATCACCATACCAATAACCCTACACATAATAACCCGTGCTGTAGACAGAGAGTGATATCTCATCACCATACCAATAACCCAACACATAATAACCCGCACTGTAGACAGCGAGTGATATTTCATCACCATACTAATAACCCTACACATAATAACCCGTACTGTAGACAGCGAGTGATATTTCATCACCATACCAATAACCCAACACATAATAACCCGCACTGTAGACAGCGAGTGATATTTCATCACCATACTAATAACCCTACACATAATAACCCGTGCTGTAGACAGCGAGTGATATTTCATCACCATACTAATAACCCTACACATAATAACCCGTGCTGTAGACAGCGAGTGATATTTCATCACCATACCAATAACCCAACACATAATAACCCGTACTGTAGACAGCGAGTGATATTTCATCACCATACTAATAACTCGGCACTAAGCAACCCTCACTAATGACAACATGGATACGAATTGTACAAGGAACATACAAATTTTAAAAAATTGTGACGTCTTTAAATTTAGTTTCATTGTCCTATGAATTGATATTCTTTCTTTTCTAGCAAAATGATATGTGATCAATATATCTAATACAAAGGTAATTCATTCAATTTCTTGCCGACACAATTATGAATATATTTATTTACATGTAAGGTTCGTAATGAATCTGTTTTCTATGTACGGTAGTACGTATTTGGAGTTCGTTACTTGTTTAACCGAAATAAAATTCATCGCATTTAGAACAAATTATAGCATAAATAACATTCTTTGATCTGCAATCCATATCTGAATGAACAGAGAACTTTGATTCATTCTTTTTAAAAAATGACTACGTTTAATTATCATAAAACATGTACCACACCAAGGGGTCTTCCATTTGGCCACTTGGGAAATAAAATTAGAACTATCTTATTAAGAAAATGGCAACGTTTGTTTCAAATGCCTTCTTCTATGCAAAAATTGTATATTCATCTAACTGCTTTTTTCACATTTATTTTTCATTACGGATTACATGTTCAAATATCTTTGATCAAAAGTTGAAACACATCGAACATTTTTTTCAACTTTTTTTTTGTTCCTGTCGAAAAGACTTTTCAATATATATATAACATGAACTGCTATTCATATGAATTAAACGCGTTCGTTTCATTTGTTTCCTTCTTTAGCACAAGACACTTACTCTTCCGGAACACATGGACCTTTCTTTTGTTCATAGTACGTCCTAGTTTTAAGTTGTGTTAGGACTATGATTTTGCCGGTATTTTTGGTTTTATTTCGAGGCATCCTATGGACATTTCATTTTGAAGCAAACACCCATGATTTCTTTAATCAAGTATCCGTTATTAGGCAGGTATATGTACTTAAATATTCGTAACACGTGTGCAGTGTTTTTTGCAGCATACAAGGATAAATTCATGAATTTTCCAAAGGTGACAGTGATATCTTCTATAAGCATTATCCAATAATACTACAGTCAATTACAATGGGATCATGTTGTTGAGAACATCGGGAGCATTATAAGAGTCTAGATATTTTTTTTTTTTTTTAAACAATTTTACTTTATTAAAAGCAGTGAAGCCTCTGTTTGTTTTCCCCCGTTGTCACTGATTGTTCTTAAGTTATTACATTGAAAGCATACAGCCAATCATCACCGTAAACATTGTATCCTCTCCTTTACTATGTCTGTATATTGGTAAGGACTTTGAACGCTAAACGAATATCTGTTTTTCCTTAGTGCCCCTCTAATAGCTCTAACCATTTCAAAACAGATCCCTAACAGGTTGTTGACTATCCAGCGCTGGTCATCTCCATGTTCCTTGCCACATTTTGCAAGAAGGAGATGTGGTACTTGCTTTGTGACCTGTTTTATTGTCACCAAGATCATTGGAGCATAGGAACGACAGACTTGCTGCATAGGGAACCGGAGGGAAAACAAGAAAATACAAAGTTTTACCAGCTTCTGGTATAGTTGGATGGACAAAACTGCTGAGCGTTAAATATGTTATCTGACACAAATCCTTCCCGACATTTCTGAGGTAAGATGTAGCCAAGCCCACAACAAAGTGGTTCATATCTCGTTACACTCAAACTTTTCACCAAATCCAACATACATTTTCTTGGGGAAATAAAGTCTTCACATATTCGCAATGTTTTATGTAATTTCCAGTCTGGAAGTAATATGCTGTTAGCGTTCCTCGGACTTGTAACACAGAGGCAAGTTGTGTCAGCAGATTTCTGCTTGTTTTCACATACAGCTGTGTGTTCTCATTTCTAAATTACATATGACACATGCCAAGACGGCGAAATCTTGGAGGACGGGACCTCAAAATATAAAGTAATGGCGAGGACGGGACCTCAAATATAAAGTAATGACGAGGATGGGACCTCAAATATAAAGTAATGACGAGGATGGGACCTCAAATATAAAGTAATGGTAGAACGTAGGCTGAACTATTTGTTTAACAAAATAGAGGTTAGGACAGGATATAGAATGCCTGCTCTTGATGACCCACAGATTGTTAAAAATCTGTTCTCACCACGTGATCGGATGTGGTCACTTATCTTGTCTTTGCACTTTATTATTGATACTTTATCATAGAACTGCGGTCACGATAACGGCATGACTTGGATTGATAAAAACAGCTCTCTATTCTTCCTAAATTTGATATCAATTTCAAAAGTAGATACTGACAGCCTTGGAAAAATATACACTTGTATAAAACTGCACTTAGTCAGTGATGTACAGCACAATGTGAAAGTCTTTTCCAAAGCGACTGACGGAAAAATTACATCTTATATAATACGAGTCGTTCTAAAGCTCACCCGACTTAACTAAGGGTCTTCCATATTTTTCAGTGGAATGTCAACAAAATATGATGATTCAATCAGAAAAAATTCTCTCATCACTATTGATAACTTCTGAATGTACTCACTGTCACAGTACGTTAGAAAGGTTATTGTCATCGAATTAATATTCGTTCACAATTTTTGAATTCGACTCGATAATCAAACCTATGACAATCTACTCGAGGTTTTATATACCTCTGTACAACGATACTTATGGTGGCTGATTCGGGACATCGTAATATCGCTTCGTTTAATGGGAAGCGAGATTGCGATATTACGATACCATGATGCGATATCACGATAGTACGATGCGATACTACGATAGCACGATGCGATATTGTGGTATCGCATCGCGCTATCGTAGTATCGCATCGTGGTATCGTAATATCGCAATCTCGCTTCCCATTAAACGAAGCGATATTACGATGTCCCGAATCAGCCATCATAGATACTAGTTAATGTAAATTAATCCTGGAATCATCAAAAGATCTGTACTTTTATTTCTTCTATAACAAATAAATAATATCCGTTCCTAGTACTAAATCTAAAACTAAATCTGCTACAGACTGCCTTCGATATATTGTTTAAAATCGTTCACATATAAATTCAAGTGTCACTGAGTCATTACACCAGCAACAGGAATCACATTGGCAAGACACGTCATACTTCTCCGTTAGTTTGAACATGAAACGATTAATTAACACATTACTGCTTGTAGTACAATGTTATACAAAAGGCACGTGCATAATAACACTATTGTGACGTCATAAAAAAGTTACGTCTAGATGACGTCATATGATTGCATCAACACAGAAAAACGTGCTGTCCACTTTTTTGCTTTTTGGTTTTTGTTTTGTAGGGGATACATTTGGGATCTTTTTTCCTTATTTTTCGGGAAAATGGGTTAATTGATACGTTGTATGTTGTGTCGAGGTAAAATGAAGTGTATCATACCCGTTAGATAATTTGATATGTCACTCGACTCCAGATCTTGAAGTCGTTTAATAAACATACGGTATGTAATATCCTTAATACACACTGTAAATAGAATTAATAGAGAAAAACCGCGGTTTTTGGTGATACATTTGTTTTTCAATTAACCGTGCGGTAGGTCTTGCAGTGTGACAATTCCAACCACGTCACGAAGGGAAAAAATGAAATTAATAAGGTTTTCTCTTACCATCACATTTCCCTGACTAGAATATTTAGTACTGTCACACATCACATCTCCTGCTCGTTCTCTTTTCTGGTTTGAAAATTGAAATGTGAAGATATTTTGTTTCGGCTCCTCAAACAGTTACCGATAAACACCAGAAGTTTCTTTCTGTGTGCGTTTGAGGGCAACTATGCATTAAAGAATTAACATTACTTGTATGCTATTCATAGCCCAACATAGAAGCACCGTTATTCCTCTGTTTTGGCTTGCAACAATTGATTTATGTGTTTGTAAGATCAGCACTATATCAGTTCAAGTTTTTGAGTCTCCCATCGGTTAATACCATCAAATTAAATTGAACTTTCAATGGCCTATTCACTGTTAAGGAGGTGCACCGTAACATTGCTTCCCGTAAGTAAATCAAACCTACACCATGTTGGTTTTTAACACGGAACTATTCATATAGACCACGAGGACAAGCAGAATCTAGTCAAATATCAGGCCGCGAAACTGTTCCAATCTCTTCAAGCAAAGGACACCATAGGATGAGGACGAGTACCAAAATAACACACTGGAACAAGGCTACCACACCGAGGTCATACATTGTGAATCAGATTGGAGACGTTATCAAAAATTTGAAATCACCATTTTCCTTCGCTGTTGTGCGACACTCCACAATCAGACAGTCGCATGGCGATGAAAATGTGGTTTCTCCCAGGTAGCTCTGACTTTCTACAACCACCTAAATCTGCCATACCATTACAGGACTAAGGCTGTTAAAAGGACGCGAAAAAAAAAACAAACAAAACATCTGGGGGCGACGACCATGACGTACCGAAAAAAAAAACACTCTCACTTCTGTCTCTGAACATGTTAAGAATGCGGTTTCTAGCAATGTTACTAATTTCAAGTACGTCCCTGTCGGTGATAGAGATATCAAGCTTCCGTTCAAATACACTGATTAGTTATACTTATTAAGAAACTCTCCAAACTGTCATCGATCTTTCTAGGTAGTTGTGGAGAGTACGGATGTCGAATTTATAACATAAAATGTTTATAAGTTGAATGTTAAACGTTCTTATCTATCATTTTAGCGGAGTCTGAAAGAAAAAAAAATACTTACTCTACGATAAATTCCCTATTTGTTGAAAATTGAAGCCAAGTTGCGTGACAGCAATATTAAAATCTTCACTAATATTTCAGTTTGCATTGTATTAGTGCTAAATTTTAGGCAATTTATACATTTAAGATCATTGTATATCTAAGCATTGTAAAGTATTTGGTTTTGTCATTCTGGTCAGTTAACTGTTTGATACCATTAAGTTTAACTTGGAAGGGAGTAGGTGTATCAGTTTCGGCATTGTTGCTGTTATACGAACGTAAGAGTTATCGTTCTTGATTTGTGTCTACGTGAAAGTGATTCGGTCTCACTATCTTTGACAGGCTTGTTATACAGTATAAACAATTCCACTAGCTTTTGGTACAAGTAATATGTAGCAGCTGATAGTAGAATCCAGAACAGAGCCTCGTTAATTTGGTCATCACCAAGGCGTAACGTTCCATTCATTGATTGGCACACCCTTGTTGTCGCAAGCAAACACGAGTAAACGTGTGATTAATATTCAACATGTGACAGCATACATCATCTTATAAAGCACAATGTAGAGGTAGGTATGTACAGTGGTCTTGATGAAATGAGCTGATATCACTGAGCTCTGTCTCTTTAGTTCAGGAGGTATTCAATACGAATTGAAAGTGTTGTATTGAACATTTTATCATTTGGAAAAAAGTAACTTTAGAGTCTGCACGTAGATCCGATTCTACATACTTGTTATGAAAATTCAAAATGTAACGAATTTTCTCTTTAAAACATATTTCGGATTTTATGGACAGTATTGTTTTTACAGTTGGATCAAGGGAGCAGATATTGCTATTTTTTACATTATATATGAAAGTGTATGAACGAGATTGTATATTTGGATTTCCCCCAAAATAGCTAGATAGGATTCGTCATGATACAATCTGTCATTGAAACTTCTACCATCCAAACCGAAAGACAATTGCACTGTTTCCAATGAATACCTTACATTTCCTTCACTTTAGCATTCTAGGCCAAATGGCCGAATGCATAATAGTGCTAACAATGCCTTCTAAAGATACACTTTTTGGACATGAACTTGTAATGATAAAACTGCCAACGCTTTATCAGTGCATAGATGTATGCGTTTCCTTAAAGTTGTGCCGTTGTGTTGCCTTTGGCAAAGCATACCCGGTCGGGAACTGTACACTTTATTCTGCTGATTTCACCCCTTACCGACTCTGGAATGTTGATACACCCACAAGACTAATGGAGAGAAGTGAAATTCCCCAGGTGAGTTTATTTATAATATTCTTGTAGATAACATAACAGACTAGACATTATCCCGTATATTATTTATAAGACGCTACTAGATAAAATATGTCTCTGGACACTTACCCACTTTTGGCATTTTAAAGCGCCATCTCACTAATGACATGAGTAGTATAGATAGGGAAGACAACGGGTTTGTCATTCAACTGATTCTGCTAGCTGCTCACTTTGTTGTTCGTAATTGAATTGGAAGAACAAAATGACCATTGGTATTGAGAGCGACCAATTCATGATCTTGAATAAAGATTAGAGTGAAAAATTTGTGAAGATTAGACAATTTTTAGAAAGATCCAAGATATTGGTGTATTGTCACACAGTAGTATTAAGCATGACTCTTCATGGTAAGTATAAAGAAACAAATCGGTAATTCAAGGTTCACAAAGTAAATGTCGAAAAAGTGCAGAGAAAAGGTAAATCTATTGTTCGTATTTACTCCAAAAAACACTATCTCATAAATTGTCAATTAGATGATGTGGAAAAGAAATACAAATAAAGGGGTATACATGTGTAAGTGAGCTTGTAAGGGAACAGCTTAACTCTATCTTCAATGACGTATAGATGAATTAAAATTGACAAAATTAGTTCTGTGTGGTCATTTAGGATACTTTTGCACACAATAATTTTAAAATGTTAATACGTTTAAAATGTAACAGGCTTTGATGAAAAAGAAATGACTTTCTTATACGTGTGGTAAACCTGAGATATCAATATCTATCCATTGACCTGACAGAACTTAATTTTTTTAGCCTATAATAAAGGCTTTTGACAATCTTATTACAAGGCAGGAGTACTGGATTAAAGTTTCTTTCTCCGCTCGATATCCTTATTAGAAAATATTAAAAATTAAAAGATTTTTTGAACTTTTTCACCCAATATTCCTGTTATGTTATAAGAAATACACTGACTTTTTCCGCCAAAAAAGAGAGAAAAATTAAAATTTAAAAATGCAATTGATCCCTCTTAAATGACAGAAGAGAAATCAGGTGGGTCAGTCAGCAAGCAGTTTACGTATTTGGAAACGTGGATTAAGGATCAGTTGTAAGCGGGAAAAAATGCAAAAATACCAACATACCGTCATAATCATAATTTCAATCCTTAGAACAGAAAGCTAGGGCAAAATATCAACAAAAGAAACATTTATATGGAGACTATGGAAAAAGTACAAGAAGAATAAGTCTAAGTGTTCCGTAAGGGTTTACTGCGTCATCGACAACATGGCGGGCCATGCAAGTCTTGCAAATTCAAGTAAGTTCACAGATGAGAACAAGGGATACATCAACGGAACCAACAGACAGACACACGAGCATCAAATGAGAACAAGGTTTACAACAACGGAATCAACAGACAAACACACGAGCATCAAATGAGAACAAGGTTTACAACAACGAACCAAAAGACAAACACACGAGTATCAAATGAGAACAAGGTTTACAACAACGGAACCAACAGACAAACACACGAGTATCAAATGAGAACAAGGTTTACAACAACGGAATCAACAGACAAACACACGAGCATCAAATGAGAACAAGGTTTACAACAACGAACCAAAAGACAAACACACGAGTATCAAATGAGAACAAGGTTTACAACAACGGAACCAACAGACAAACACACGAGCATCAAATGAGAACAAGGTTTACAACAACGGAACCATCAGACAAACACACGAGAATCAAAAACATCCAGTTTCATGTCGCGCAAAGAAACAAAATATTTTTAAATGAAATCAGTATAAAGACCGTAAAACTTTCCCATAATTTTCATTTACCTGCATATTTATAAAACCATTTGGTTCTAATTTGTCAGTAGACGACTTCTTGCATGGAAAATGAAAACTATTCTTAACAGAAGGCCAACATGGTTTTGTTAACCATAACAAGAGTCATGTTTCACATGTTTTTTCATGCAATTGATGGAAATATTTTTGTACCTTAATACTTTTCAATTTATTGTCTTGCATATCAGGAATACATTACTTCAAACCCAAAGCACACAACATTATATACATGTGTAACACATCCAAATTAACAGATTGCCAACATTCGTAAAGTAAGGTAAGGTAAGGTTTGATGCATATATACCACAACGACATCGTTCCTGATCTCCTCCCATAAACTGAAAATAATTCCTTTGTTTCCAAAGTCTAGGCATTTTTTCCAAACATTTGAAGTTTGAGAAATCAAAACAGTGGTGAGGTAGAAATCAAACAAAACATTTGGCTAACTATGAAATCAAGGGGCTGTGACCATGAGATTTATAATTAAAACGTACATGGTATGTACCATGTAAAGGCTCTATATAAGGGCAGAAAGGGCCGATTGAAGTTGAAGATTGAAGATCTTAATTATGATATGATATTTATAGGTAGACAAATAAGTGAAATAAAAACAAATCAAGATTGACCTTATTATAAGAAGATAACGGCAGAAATTTGCATGAACATATATGATAAAGGAATGTTTCATGATACTATACACACTATTGATATGTTATGCGTAAATGTATTTCTTCGCACTTTGCAGCAGTCGTGAAAATCAAATAGACAGCATGCTCACAATTATGCGGATATTACTTTAAAAAAACCCCAGTGCTGTTTGGCTGGTCACGATTTTCTCTTAAAGCTGTTCTGAAAGACCCAAAGAGCAGCTGTGCACATTGTGTTGTATATTGTGATATGTATACATAGATACCAAAATCTTTCATGGGTGTATTTAGCAGAGAAACGTAAACGCTAATGAAATAATCAATGATTAGACTAGAAATGAATAGAATGATTATGTTTGTACTGAATTGAGACAATTAATACTTTATCTCAGATTTCGGGTGTTTCCAGAGGAGTGCATGTACAAGATTATAACATGAAAAAACTACGATTAGCAAAGCTGAAGGCAGGAATCAAACTAAAATCGACATTGTCCATATCGATATATTTGTTGTTACTGTCACAGCTGTCACATCTGACACACAATAGGTCTTGAAGAAATGGTAATCAAATGTTACGACTTTAAGTTAATAAATGAATATGCAAAACACTGCCACAGACCTTGTATTTTGAGTTACATTTATAAGCTCACAGAGACCGGCTGTAGTAATCTAATGGGCATGCTATTACGGTTTTGATTTGTATGAGATTGCATTTAAAAGTTGATTTCTTCATCTTCCTCCCAATTGTACAGCCATATATATTTTGTACAAGTCAATATGTGAGAACGACTCCAAAGTAAATAAGACTCACATTTTACTGGTGCTCGGGAACCACTTTTTAAGCGAAATTCAAACTTCAAATCAAGAACGGATCATCTGACAGAATGGAAACATACTTTCCGCCCTAAGTATTCATCTTTATTTGGTTTCACGATTTTTTCCTTTTAAACTTTGTTCCAAACACGACCTGTTCATGTAATTTTCCGTTTGCCTGCCTCCTGCTTTGCATTCCGTTTTGCGATTCTGTATTGTATCCTGTATATTGAAATCAAATGCTAGCACTAGATAAACTAATTATTGAACCTGATGCCGTATGTTATCCGGATATGTACAAGTTTATCTATTACGAACACTCGAACACTTAAGATTGAATTGACATTGAGATGAATTTCCACACAAATCTCCATGCAAGGAAAAATTAATAAGCCTCAATTATGACGTAACCTTCACTGTCTCAGATGAGAAAATGTTCTCTATTTCACGAACGATAGATAATGTATGATAGTCATGATTATTTCAATTTTCTTTCTGGATAGCAACCACCCTGCCTCCCCAATCTATGCTATTTACATCGAAATTGATTAGATATCCAAAGGCCTGTTCCTGTTATCACATTTTCGTGAAAGAAGTCGTCAAGTGACTGATAAACATGGGGCATTAAAAGGTGCAACACTTGTTTCCGCATACCACTCGATTTCATCTAGTATGTTTATTACGTATTGAATATAATGTATATACGAATAAACTAAATTCTATACTAACCTTAGGTTGTTTGCTATGTACATTGTACATTCATTTTTTAGTTAAGTGTATAGTCAGGTTCTACGTTTTGAACATTCTTGCTTGTGTCCTATTATGCATTTGAGTGTTTTCGCTGTTATAACAATATTGTTATGCTAAGATGGCTTTTTATCAACAAAGTGATGATGTCGCCATGTTTGACTGCACCTTATTCGCAGAACGTTCAACAACTCTCACATATCGTTCAAAAAATAAACTCCATATCCTTATCCATATCTCCGGAAAATGTTTATATAGTGTCCTGTATTGACCCTATGTAGTCCGCATATCATAATCTCTGTCTGATGTGTACAAACGTGTCCACGATCCCCATTGATCAATGTTTCTTTCATCGTTACGAGTCTTTGCCTAAAAAACGTCAATCCCAAGAAGAAATCTGTCCCAGATAGACGACATGTTTCCGTAGCTATAATTCCAAGTATCTACACCTATTATCACAGATGCATCAGCGCTTGTATCAATACTAATCCACCATCGTTCCATTCTCATAAAAAAACTGGAATAACAGTACTTCTTTCCTTGTTGCCAACCCATGGGTTTTTTTCCTGATCCTGATTTGGGGATTTACTATGTTACCGCGCCATGGGTATAGAAATTCATAATCGACTCTCTGATTTGAAGTCTTTCTTGAAAAGCCAGGTTTGTCCATATTGGAAGAATTATTTATCATTAGCTATCGTTTTGCTACGGTTGTGTTGCTGGAGTCGCAGCCGGCACAGTAGAGAACAACTTTTACGAAATAAATTGTGTACGTTGACCTACAGCCCCTGATGTGAACTATTTGTATGTAATTATATACAACATACTGCTTTAAACAAGACTTGTTCTGAATTTTGCTTGTACACTGTAATTAACTTTGGTATTAAGGCATCTGAACTCTCGCGCACTGCTAGGTTAACTATAAAACACAAGCTAGGGAACTCCAGTGAACTGCAATGTTAACTATAGAACACAAGCTTGTGAACACCAGTGCACTGCTAGGTTAACTATAGAACACAAGCTAGTGAACTCCAGTGCACTGCAAGGTTAATTATAGAATACAAGCTTGTGAACTCCAGTGCACTGCAAGGTTAATTATAGAATACAAGCTAGTGAACTCCAGTGCACTGCAAGGTTAACTATAAAGCAAAAGCTAGTGAACTCCAGTGCACTACAAGGTTAATTATAGAACACAAGCTAGGGAACTCCAGTGCACTGCAATGTTAATTATAGAACACAAGCTAGGGAACTCCAGTGCACTGCAAGGTTAATTATAGAACACAAGCTTGTGAACTCCAGTGCACTGCAAGGTTT
This sequence comes from Ylistrum balloti, assembly GCF_031769215.1. Lineage (NCBI taxonomy): Eukaryota > Metazoa > Mollusca > Bivalvia > Pectinida > Pectinidae > Ylistrum > Ylistrum balloti. The sequence goes on along the minus strand of NW_026781937.1, from coordinate 49,743 downwards.
ATTATAGAACACAAGCTAGTGAACTCCAGTGCACTGAAAGGTTAACTATTGAACAAATGCTAGTGAACTCCAGTGCACTGCAAGGTAAACTATTGAACAAATGCTAGTGAACTCCAGTGCACTGAAAGGTTAACTATAGAGCAAAAGCTAGTGAACTCCAGTGCACTGCAAGGTTAACTATAGAACACAAGCTAGTGAACTCCAGTGCACTGCAAGGTTAAATCCAGTGCAAAAGCTAGAGAACACTGATGCACGAAGTGGTTCACTGGATTTCACTATTCTTTTGCACTCCAGTGCACTAGGCAACAAAACTTTTGTTTGATCTCTACTGTAATTTTTCCCGTGAAACATTCACACAAGTGTTCATTTCTGTTAGCATCCATCCATCCATATCTTTCTACTTGTCGCGCAATTTGCACCAGGAAATCTTTTATGCCTTCCTTTCCCTCATAGACTGGCAGCCTTGGTTAATAATCCTTATTCACATACTGTCTGGGTATCCTGATAAATGTAGAAAAGTTGGGGGGAGGGGATATTATAATCTCGAATTGAATATTGGTTTTTGAACTCTGGAGGCATTGAACCCTGTGATGGTGTATTCCTATTACCAGGATGTAGTTACTTTATCTCCCTCTCTTCGATAACACTGAGTTCATCTGCATACTGGAACCGTGGAATATATATCTTGTTCGTAGTTTTGAATCAAAAGACCTGGTTGGTTTTGATGGGATATGTATCTTGTTTAGGTAACGTTGTAGCAGTTGATGTCTTTTATTTCGAGAGTTAACTCGTGTTTATTAAGTTCATTTGCGGCCGGATTGAGCGTATACTGTCAAATGCAACCATTTTCATACCTCACCCGGTCACATACTTAGCATTAAGCAAGGAGTTATGACTACCATCGGGCATGTCCCGACCAGGATACAGAACCGAAAGCCTTCTTCACAGGCTTGAACACTCAACTAAAGATAGAAATGAGAAAGGATCAAGAAAAATATTGACAAAATAATAGATATTTAGAAAGAGGGAAATATACCAGATCCCAAACTTAGTCGTCCTTCCTTTTGCTTTCGATATTTTGCATCTTGTCTACCAATTAACTTTGGATGTTACGTTTTTTAGTGTTAATATCATTTAGGGTATATGAAGTATTTTGTTTTCATTTCTAGGGTTACGGCTGGTATTGCAGTGGAAACCCCTGTGCTATTGATGAGAGGTGTATTCAGACTGGACAGTCGTATGTCTGTGTAAAACACGGTAATTTGTTTTATCCCGTCTCATAGAATGTTCACCTACAGCTTACAGTGCTATCTATAGTCTTACCTGTATACTGCTCTGGCCCGAAGCGGACTCAACATGTTACATAACAGTTTAAATTCTAAAGATTGGAGAATTTCTTTTGCGTGAGTTTTATTCTCTGCTGAGAATTTTATCCACAATGTTCCTCCATAACACTCTGTTTGAAGAATCCGTCAAATAACTAATCGCCATTTTATTTATACTTACCTTATCCTGATCCAATGACTGTGTGTAGCTATCGCATTCCGTCGACTGCACGGTGCCAGTCATGCATTATTTTTCACACTTTAAACTTTTAAGGTTTAACATTTTACTTACCTGAACATTGGTAGGGACAATACGGATAGGGCAGGAAGCTGCCAAAGTGTTGCTTTCTTTTGGTCAATATGATTTTCCTGACAAGAACCCATTTTTAACTTTAATTACACCAATTATAATCAGCTCAGACTTGTTTGATATGATCCAGAGATGTTCTGAACTCAGCGCTCTAAGTTGTACTTTTTGGTAGGCCACCATCTTGTAAAACAATTATGAGCTTCTGGTTCAGTTTCATTGGTCCCATGCACATTTTGTGGAAACAATGAGAAACTGAAACGAAGTGTTTTTTTCTGTTACTTTATCATTAAGAATTGATTTAATTATTTTACAGTCATTGACACTACCATTATCGCTATCATGACATTGATAGGTCTTTACAGTCAGATGATCATTAAGGTTTATGGGCTTTGTGGTTCATGAACGTTGTTAATAAGAAAGTGATCAAGTGCTTGAATTTTTGGAAAAATCGAGTTTTGTTCTTCCTGGTGTACTTAAAAAAGACCTAAACTGAAATAATAAGGAAATAAAAATCTGATGTCCCATCGTAGGTTACAATAAGGACAAGATATTTTCCTTTTTTATCGATCCGCTCTATATTTCATTGTGTTTTTTTAATTTGTTCTTTCCTTGTTTTTTGTTTTGTATTGTTTTGTTTTTACCTCTGTATTCATAGGACCTCGCTTTTTCAATAACGAACAACTCTTCAAAAAAGGCAGAAACATTCTTGTTTCAATATCACTAATAGAATAAAATCTTCACACGTGTGACTATTCCAATGAATTTGAAAAAGACATATCAACCATTCAAAGAATATATATTAATTTGTTTTCGTAGAATACTCAACAGTGAGATGTTTGAACTTATGGGGACGTTTAAATGACCATTGTTTAATCGTTTTTCATTTTGAGACGCCATGGATCGGAGCCAAGGTATGTTTTTTAAATTTTTAATTTTTTGTAATTATTTGGGACTGCAGGAGGCAGACACTGCTGATAGACATTCATCCATAAGGAAGTTTATGGTTGTGATTACAATCTCATAGATGAGCTTGCTTCAAATCTAAGAACAAAGTCTGGCACAACTCCATGGACTTTTGTACTATCGGATTGTTCTGAATTTATCGGTTTGAATTTGAATTACGATGCATTTTCTCTTTGTTTGAATATGTGTAAGTGAAGGAAACGTTTTTATATAAAATGTCTACATTCCAAAGCGTCTAAAAGTCTTAAACAACTTTAAATTTGCATTTTTTCAGGAGTACTGTGAACGACTAAATGCGGAAGTTCTGACGTTTGACACACTAGATGAATATGAATCCAGTTTGGAAATGATCAGACACATACTACTTGCGATGGGTATGTCACCGTATACAATTTGTATAATGTGTAAATTTCTTTTTCGTCAGTCGCCTTTCGGTATCATTGTGTCAATAATATCTGTTCTTGTACAATAATAACATCCTTTCATTTTGTTTTACCATCACTACAAACATCTCCCCTTGTACAATCATTACAAATCTCTCTACTTTAATCATTATGGATATCCGTTTTGTTTTTATGTCATCACAAATCCTCACGCTCAAGTCATATTCAGAGGCGTAGCGACATCGGCGGTCATTCGAGGTAAGCAAAATTGAATATAGAAAGGTTATAATTTAGCTAGCTTCAAAGTGTCACAAAAAGAAATTTGAAATCGATGATAGTAAGACTCTAGTGAAATTAGTGAAATGTTATTGTATTTTGAAGCCCTTTTCATATACCCATAATTTTCATTAAGTTATTTACATTGGAAAATAAACAATGAAATGCTCAAAACTGCAACTTTGTTATAAATCTAAAGTCAGCTTTTCCTAATCCCCATGGTGAAATATAAGAACCTGAGGTCATGAAATATCAATTTTGGCGAAGAACATGAAGACGCTTCCATTTGTTAAAAGCGTTTGGTTCTACATGAGGATGTCGAGAAGACGAGTTCTGAAACTTGAGTCAGTTTGACCCCTTTTGGACCCCCCTCCTCCCCCCCCTCATCAGTCCATGGGGGTCATTAAAGACCAATGAGTGTATACCATATAGCAATCATTCTTCGCTAATAATTCTACTCAAGCTTGAAAGTTTTCCAATGGAAGTTAAACATATTATGTTTAAAAATCTACTTCTTCCGATACAACCATTATATAATAGTAAATTAACGCTCTCCCAATCATGGGAAAATGTGAGAACCAGGGACTTTGAAATTCATAATTCTGGTGAAATACCTTAAGACACTTCAATCAATGAAGATCGTTTGATTCTGCCACACCTGTGTGTTGTGAAGACGAGTTTTGAAATTTAATTCAATTTGACCCATTTTCGCTTCACTCCTGGGGTCAGCCAGAATCAGTATGTGCATACCATTAAACCATCCTATGGAAATTTTATTTCCTTATATACACTATATCAAACTGTACCCCCTTCCCACACGGAAATGTGAAAACCCTTGGGCCATGAAATTCCCACTTTTGGTAAAGCACCTTCAGACTCTCGCTTCCATGAAAAGCATTTGATTCTACTAACGTGGAATTTGATTAAATTTGACCACTTTCGGATCCGCCAATCAGGCCCTTAGGGGTTGAGAACTGTATAATTCACTATTTTTTTTCTTCTTTGGCAATGAAAAGTTTTTGCTCAATTTCATTAAATCGGTCAGGTGGTTTTTTGAAGTAGTCGAAAATGTAAAAATGTTTATGGACAAATGACACCAAAAAAGAGATAAGTCACCATGAGACTTGGAATCTACAATGACATTTTCGCAAAATAATGAGGCTTAATTTTCATTGTTATAACTCATAAATAGAAATAACTGGAAAATAAATTATGATGGATTTGCAGCTTCAAATTTAGAGTAAAATAGGCTACTAAAACTGATATCCTGCATTCTTAAACATAAGATTTCCTGATATAGACGGTTTTGCTTTTATTTCCTTGTACCATCAGAACAGATATCCTTTTCTGTATCATACAAATTTCTCATTGTAACATCAGAACAGATATCCTACCCTGTATCATATAAATATCTCATTGACCATCAGAACAGATATCCTTTTCTGTATCATACAAATTTCTCATTGTAACATCAGAACAGATATCCTACCCTGTATCATACAAATGTATCCTTAAAACATTAGAACAGATATCCTACCCTGTATCATACAAATGTATCCTTATAACATTAGAACAGATATCCTACCCTGTATCATACAAATGTATCCTTATAACATTAGAACAGATATCCTTTTCTGTATCATATAAATATCTCATTGACCATCAGAACAGATATCCTACCCTGTATCATACAAATGTATCCTTAAAACATTAGAACAGATATCCTACCCTGTATCATACAAATGTATCCTTAAAACATTAGAAAAGATATCCTACCCTGTATCATACAAATTTCTCATTGTAACATCAGAACAGATATCCTACCCTGTATCATACAAATTTCTCATTGTAACATCAGAACAGATATCTTACCCTGTATCATATAAATATCTCATTGACCATCAGAACAGATATCCTACCCTGTATCATACAAATGTATCCTTAAAACATTAGAAAAGATATCCTACCCTGTATCATACAAATTTCTCATTGTAACATCAGAACAGATATCCTTTTCTGTATCATACAAATTTCTCATTGTAACATCAGAACAGATGTCCTACCCTGTATCATATAAATATCTCATTGACCATCAGAACAGATATCCTACCCTGTATCATACAAATTTCTCATTGTAACATCAGAACAGATATCCTACCCTGTTATCATACAAATGTATCCTTATAACATTAGAACAGATATCCTACCCTGTATCATACAAATATTTCCTTGTATCATCGATACAAATATCCTGCCATGTATCCTACAAATATCTCCCTTCATATCAGCATTGTATATTGTATCATCATTTACAACTGTCTCTCCTTGTATCGTCTCGTCACGTGTATATTCTTGTATAGTTAATATTGATTTGTCTCCTTGTATCATAACTACAAATGTGTTCCCTTGGACTACCACTACACATATGTATATTCCACTTTCCCCTGTACCTTAGATATAATAATTGAGAAATGTAAATGGTGTTTGACAGTTTAATTTGCATAAGATATTTTTACTTCTTACTTATATCAACTTCCTCATGACACAGTGTCATTCGTGTCTGAAATCTATAGCTACATAAAGGGTGCTAATCAAGTTCCACACGTTCAATTCTGAGTATGCCCATAGTTTGCATATATGCGTGTCATACATCTACGATAAAGAAGGACGGATACATTTTTAAATATTCTGACAAATACCTGAAAATGTACAACGTAATGCATCCTTTTCATTCTAAACATGCTTTATTGAAGATAAGTATGATGACACACCAGGTCAAGGAAGCATGATGATGTTATGTTTTCATGAATATGCTCAAATAACACGTGCAGTATGAAGTCTTCAGTTGTCCTGTTACAAAATAATGTTACGCTGGCTGTTACAGATAAATGGGGGAAAAAACTGATATCGTATAATTTCATCACAAAGACGCACATCAGTCAGTTTTCATCCCATTTTTACCAGAGGTGTCCTTCCATGCGTTGTAGTGCAAGTCTATATCATAATTCTCCCTTCGCCGAATTGACAACGCGGAATAACTGATTTGTTTTCTTTGAATTTTTTCTAATATTCATCTCATACAATATTTCACTTAACAATAAAACATTTTGTTACCAGCATTCACTTACCAATTACACAAACGAGCTTACGAAGTGTTGTAATTTATTCGGTTAAAATGGATAATACGGAAAATGTTCTATCAGAAACAAAAAAGCTTTGAAAAAAAATCTGATAATACTGTTTTAGGCTGCATGCGATATCTAGCTCCCCTGCCACCTACCTACCCCTCGCCAACCCCAACCCACCATGAAAAGACCATGACAAACAAATTCCGTTCCCGATTATTTACGATTTACAGAGATAGATATTGAGCTTTGGTATCAATCACTGTATAATGATTACATTGATATTAAATTCAGATCTGGTTTTCGTCCACTTTTTCCTCAAATGTACTTCCACGTAATATAACATTAATTTCTTCAACATTTTCACAAGATAGGTATAACCATTTTCTTGACCAATTCTATTTTTAAAGAAGTTTAACAGAAAAAAACGTGTAACTCAAAGCATAGAATTGTGTCTGATTGCAATGAAAAACGTTAAAATATGACTAGTGAAATAAAAAATCTTGCTGTTTTAAGATTTCTCTTTGCAGTCTTATTTGTGTGCTATTGCTAAGTGCATCGTGATCTTGGTTGCTGAAATTTGCTATTGTGTCCTTTGTAAAACAATTATTTTGATAATAATTTTTAGATTTGACCATGACTATATTCTAAGAAATAATGGATGGATCTTTCTCAGATTCCAAATGTAGGTTTCCCTTGGTCCACGTGTGCACTTGCTTTTGAAAAACGAAATGGATGACACGCGGCCATCGCGGTGCAAAGATTCCTCCTTCGTTTTGTCATCATAGCTGAGATAAATAGCAGAAATTTTTGTGCGTTTATTAGACTTTATATTCCGGAATACAGACTCATTATAAACGTTTCTGTACGTTGAATTTTGTCCCATTGTCAATATATCGCAGCGCATAATATACTCAACTGACTAAAGCCTTCGAAGGATGGTTTGGCTGTTTATAGATTTCACCAAGTCGTCTTCAAAAATAAGAAAGTAAAAACAAAAAGAAAAACTTTATAAAAATGACGGCATAAAATCAAGGCGAGTTCAAATCAATTTCTAACCTATTTTCAGTGACACTTTAAATTTTGTGCAAGATTTTCTTCGGAGCAATCCGGTTGTCAAACAATAGGATCATATAAAAGTTTTAAGGTATCGTGGAGCAATTGTGAATTTTGTACAAAAGTGAAAAGCACCCTTTAATACAACTCTAGAGTTATATACAGTAGAGTCAAATAATTCATCCTTCTTGGACTCGTCAGTGATGCTAAGGGCCTATTTTTTGAAGTCGTTGAGGCGCCACAGGAAAATTCAAAATTATCGAACAAAAAAATCGGAAGCTAGATTTTGAGATGCATTAGCTCATAATTCAATACATTTTGTAATTTTCATATACCTGATAATTTACGAACAACATTAAGTACACGTGTTTATTTTGAAACGTCAAATCGAACTTATCTATATGGAGAAATAGTCCGTCAGCTGTGACTGCCACCTGCAATCTCGAAGATTTTACAAACGACACACAATTGAATATCATCTTTTGATATGAATTTAGAGTAGTAAGTTTCTTTCTGTTTTAAAATGACATGACCAGGTTCATTCTAGTTCGATGATACCCTGACATGATAAATCTAATGCCTCGATCAAGACTGAATTAACATGGCACCTCTTGGGAATTATATGACACAAAAGTCACTATGAGCAGATGGAACTTTGACGAGCAACGTAGTCATTTATTGTGAAACATAACGCAGTGGTATTTATCATAGCTTCTGTCACATACGATTTCTTTAAATAACAAGAAATGTATTCACCACGTCCATCGTATATACTCATCAGAATTGGAAATCAAACACACAAAAGACTTTTCGACATTATCCGCTTATCTCGATCTTTTCCTACATCGAAAAACAAAAGGACAGCTTTCCACCAAGCTGTATGATAAACATGATCATTCGTATATCCCAATTGTGAAGTTTCCATTTTTGGATAGCAATATCCTGGCATCGCAAACCTATATTTCATTTTGATGCTCAGTTGTATGACTTTCAGCTCCGTTGTTCTATACTTTGTTCTCATTTGAAAACGTGACATTACTTACTTGAATTGACCAAAATTTACGTGGCGATTGTCGTTCGTGGCTTCAGGAACACCTGGTCTTTTTCTCCTTGTGTTTTTTCAAGAGAGTGTAAATCTTTCTTTTGTTAATATTTTGCCTTTGTTTTATTGAATTTGAGTTTGAATGATGATTATGTTGTCAGGTTCGTATTTTTCTACCCCTAGAACATAGTACGACGTGTACAAATGGTAAACGATATTCTTGTCAGAACAAATACGCCGTCCGCCTTGTTTGATTTCAATGTTACCAGCAAATGACAACTGAGTGACTCGCATGATATTAAACATATTCTGTTAAGTAGGTAGATCAGAACAGAGTGTGATTACGATTCGACATTCACAACCCAAATGAAGTTATGTTGCTAGATTGCAGTAATGAATATAAACAGTTACATAAAATTATATATCACGTTCAACGTGTGGGCTGGCACTAATAATGTTTAGTTAAGGTAGATTAACATCTCTGACAATTGGAATTTTCAACTTCAAACGTTCTCCATAGGTAAGAGACTCGTATTTATTGTTGATTTACCTGCAACATATACACTATAAGACGAGGTGTAATGTTTACGGTAATCAAAAACCTAGAGAGAGTCAAATTCTTTTTTTAATGCCGTCTTTGTATAAGCTAGAAACGAAACCCCTTCGGACACCCTTTTATTGTAAAGTTAAGTTCCTAGTTCTGTACGTATTTATCACTGTTAGCTAAACATAAGATCTATAACAAAAAATAACTCTTATATTGTACCGTATACGTCTTATTTTAATTATATTTATTTTTCAGGAATCCTCCGCACTGGTCTTAGACGTATAGTTCAGCGAGACGTTATGCTTTTTTGTAACTATAATTCACTTTGTTACCATTTCTCTGTTTATCTGTAGCCGCAATTTAGTACAAAACATTTGTTTTCGTGACTATGTTTTCTGTCGCCTCAGGTGAATTTGATATGTAAATGTCCTTTATGTATTGGCAGATATATTATGTCCAACTTAAAGTTCATCTGTGAAGTCAGTAGATATGAATGTATTTTACTTATATTTTTGTGTCATTTATTCGATATCAACCTTTTTGAAATATCCTACGTTTGTAAAAACATTTACTATTTAACTTCTCATACTGAATTGCTTAATACCGAAGATGTTTCTCTTGTTGTGTGATCTGGGTTTGGCAACTAGAACCTCTTACAGAGTCAGTACTAGTGACAACCACAACCTCTTACAGAGTCAGTAGTAGTGACAACCACAACCTCTTACAGAGTCAGTAGTAGTGACAACCACAACCTCTTACAGAGTCAGTAGTAGTGACAATCACAACCTCTTACAGAGTCAGTAGTAGTGACAACTAGAACCTCTTACAGAGTCAGTACTGGTGACAACTAGAACCTCTTACAGAGTCAGTAGTAGTGACAACCACAACCTCTTACAGAGTCAGTAGTAGTGACAACCACAACCTCTTACAGAGTCAGTAGTAGTGACAACCACAACCTCTTACAGAGTCAGTAGTAGTGACAACCACAACCTCTTACAGAGTCAGTAGTAGTGACAACCACAACCTCTTACAGAGTCAGTAGTAGTGACAACCACAACCTCTTACAGAGTCAGTAGTAGTGACAACCACAACCTCTTACAGAGTCAGTAGTAGTGACAACCACAACCTCTTACAGAGTCAGTAGTAGTGACAACCACAACCTCTTACAGAGTCAGTAGTAGTGACAACCACAACCTCTTACAGAGTCAGTACTGGTGACAACCACAACCTCTTACAGAGTCAGTACTGGTGACAACCACAACCTCTTACAGAGTCAGTAGTAGTGACAACCACAACCTCTTACAGAGTCAGTAGTAGTGACAACCACAACCTCTTACAGAGTCAGTAGTAGTGACAACCACAACCTCTTACAGAGTCAGTACTGGTGACAAGTAGAACCTCTTACAGAGTCAGTAGTAGTGACAACCACAACCTCTTACAGAGTCAGTAGTAGTGACAATCACAACCTCTTACAGAGTCAGTAGTAGTGACAACTAGAACCTCTTACAGAGTCAGTAGTAGTGACAATCACAACCTCTCTTACAGAGTCAGTAGTAGTGACAACCACAACCTCTTACAGAGTCAGTAGTAGTGACAACCACAACCTCTTACAGAGTCAGTAGTAGTGACAACTAGAACCTCTTACAGAGTCAGTACTGGTGACAACCACAACCTCTTACAGAGTCAGTAGTAGTGACAACCACAACCTCTTACAGAGTCAGTAGTAGTGACAACCACAACCTCTTACAGAGTCAGTAGTAGTGACAACCACAACCTCTTACAGAGTCAGTACTGGTGACAACCACAACCTCTTACAGAGTCAGTACTGGTGACAACCACAACCTCTTACAGAGTCAGTAGTAGTGACAGAGTCAGTAGTAGTGACAATCACAACCTCTTACAGAGTCAGTACTGGTGACAACCACAACCTCTTACAGAGTCAGTAGTAGTGACAACTAGAACCTGTTACAGAGTCAGTACTGGTGACAACCACAACCTCTTACAGAGTCAGTACTAGTGACAACCACAACCTCTTACAGAGTCAGTAGTAGTGACAACTAGAACCTCTTACAGAGTCAGTAGTAGTGACAACCACAACCTCTTACAGAGTCAGTAGTAGTGACAATCACAACCTCTTACAGAGTCAGTAGTAGTGACAACCACAACCTCTTACAGAGTCAGTAGTAGTGACAATCACAACCTCTTACAGAGTCAGTAGTAGTGACAACTAGAACCTGTTACAGAGTCAGTACTAGTGACAACCACAACCTCTTACAGAGTCAGTAGTAGTGACAACCACAACCTCTTACAGAGTCAGTACTGGTGACAACCACAACCTCTTACAGAGTCAGTAGTAGTGACAACCACAACCTCTTACAGAGTCAGTAGTAGTGACAACCACAACCTCTTACAGAGTCAGTAGTAGTGACAACCACAACCTCTTACAGAGTCAATAGTAGTGACAAGTAGAACCTCCTACAGAGTCAGTACTGGTGACAACTAGAACCTCTTACAGAGTCAGTAGTAGTGACAACCACAACCTCTTACAGAGTCAGTAGTTGTGACAACCACAACCTCTTACAGAGTCAGTAGTTGTGACAACCACAACCTCTTACAGAGTCAGTAGTAGTGACAATCACAACCTCTTACAGAGTCAGTAGTAGTGACAACCACAACCTCTTACAGAGTCAGTAGTAGTGACAACCACAACCTCTTACAGAGTCAGTACAACTCAACCTCTTACAGAGTCAGTAGTAGTGACAACTAGAACCTCTTACAGAGTCAGTAGTAGTGACAATCACAACCTCTTACAGAGTCAGTACTGGTGACAATCACAACCTCTTACAGAGTCAGTACTGGTGACAACTAGAACCTCTTACAGAGTCAGTACTGGTGACAACCACAACCTCTTACAGAGTCAGTACTGGTGACAACCACAACCTCTTACAGAGTCAGTAGTAGTGACAACCACAACCTCTTACAGAGTCAGTAGTAGTGACAACCACAACCTCTTACAGAGTCAGTAGTAGTGACAACCACAACCTCTTACAGAGTGACAGTGACAACCACAACCTCTTACAGAGTCAGTAGTAGTGACAACCACAACCTCTTACAGAGTCAGTAGTAGTGACAACACAACCTCTTACAGAGTCAGTACTGGTGACACAACCTCTTACAGAGTCAGTACTGGTGACAACCACAACCTCTTACAGAGTCAGTAGTAGTGACAACCACAACCTCTTACAGAGTCAGTACTAGTGACAACTAGAACCTCTTACAGAGTCAGTAGTAGTGACAACCACAACCTCTTACAGAGTCAGTAGTAGTGACAACTAGAACCTCTTACAGAGTCAGTACTGGTGACAACCACAACCTCTTACAGAGTCAGTACTGGTGACAACTAGAACATCTTACAGAGTCAGTACTGGTGACAACTAGAACCTCTTACAGAGTCAGTACTGGTGACAACTATAACCTCTCTTGGGCACTATGTACAGAGAAAAATCCTTTTAATGCTTGACTTCGCCTTTTTAAATACAGACATGTTAAGAACAACAATGACAAAGATAATGTTCACAAATGATAAAGACACATCTTTTATGGCGCCATCGCACTGAAATGTCTTAATCTTGACATTGTGACATCACCTACCCTACCTTGTAAAATTATACTAACAACGCATATGCACTTATTTCAATAATGAACGAAAGTAGGTGTTTCATTAGTATACGTCTCTTTGACATATATGGTTCACACTTAGTTTAGTTATTGTGTTGTGGGGAAGCAACAATGATTGATTAAGTAAACATTATGCTTTATATGTTCCAGTGCATTGTTTTATCATGTTTTATTGATACTTTAAAGTGGAAACTGTCGGAAACATTACATGTGTACATAATTTATGATATTAATTCATTTATATATGTGACGTGGTAAATTAAATTTAAATATCTTAGATTAGATTTAATATTCTTCAATGTAAATGTATGTTTTGTCCAGATTGGCTGCACACATGAATATTTTATTACGTTTCGTTATATTTGGAAACAAACTTTAAATTAGTTAAACAAAAAATTTGATCGTAAGTCACGATGCATTAGTAAAAATGAAATTTTAATATGCACATCGTAACAACATTAACACATTAACAATACAGTATGTATAGGTTATTGTTTGGCTGATAAATAATGTAAAGTTGACAGATTGATATATGACTTTCAATTATCACTTCGTTTTTTTAAACTAAATAAACGTGAGTATTGTGACATGCCTTTTGTCTTTTTTATCTGATCGATTTCTTCTCCTTTTCAACAATATCATTTCATTCTTTCTTGGCCCTAATAACAAGTTCTGTGTCGCACCCCGTTTTGGGGTTCTTGAAATATATCACTCACATAAAAACGCACGGACGCAGTCTTAATGAAATCTTGTTTAGTAGACTTCCTCTTACTGAAAAAGCAATGGGCAAGATATATCTAGTAAGCTATATTGGAAGCCATTATAGAAAAATGATAACAGCTGCCTTTGTGTAAGTCTAAATGGATCCAATGTCAAAGCATAATTGACAATTAGACATGCAGACATGACGACAGGGTCATTAGTCAAAGTCTATGAAATTGACTTGTGACACCTCTTGTCCAGTTCAGTAGTGACATATATGTCAAACTGTAATAGTGTTGAAGAGAACAACTTGAATATATCAAAGGGAACACAAGGAAATAACACCTTTTAATACAACTTAACAGTTAATTGGCCGATCGACAGCTTTTGATTGACCGCGCGGTTTAGCCAATCAGATCGCGGGTAGTATTCGCCTCTTTGTTTACGTCTTGCTGCTCCGACATTCTCCGACAATGGTGAAACACTGCTGCTGGGGAACTTGCAATACCGATTCTCGCTACCCAGAGCGATTAGAGGGAGGTGTTGTGTTCGTACCATTTCCCAAACCCCAGACGAAGCCTGAGAAATGCAAATCTTGACTCCGATTGTGCGGACGGCCAAGGTATCAACTAAACGAGGAGATCCTGCGGTGTCCTTCTAGAGGAAAGCATTTTTATGTCTGCTCAAAAGTACGTAAATATTCACAGACTCACGTGTACAATATTCCAATGAAAATCAAAATTTTTTTTTGTAACTCAAAATTTTCCTAGCATAATTTTTATAATCTTCTCTCATGTGCTAATAAGCCGCATGCTAATGTGTGTATTTATAAACAAGTTTGATTTCGGACGGTCCATTTTCGGATATTTATTGACTGAAGGGAAATGAAATTATCTGGACATGTTTCTGCTCTTTTACAAAGTTTTACATTGTGAATGGTCTGTGATAATATGAGTGTTTACTGTTTAAAGTCCTCCAATAAGGTATTAATATTCTTGATGAAAAAACCCATTAACATGATACACATAAAAAAGAACATTTTAAAGAATTTAATGCTAGTTTAGAAAGTAACCATTATATCAGTTATGTATCTTGGTGGCCATTTTATAAAGATTTTATATGACTGTAAAAGCAAATTTGGTGACAAATTGTCTTAACATCACTTGGAAACTATGTATAAACATGTTTATTAAAGATCTTTTTGGTTATACTTTTTTCCATATAGCACTTCAAAGATGGTCGACCCTCAGACCTGCATCAGGATCCTGAGCCAGCACTGCCCTTTGACAGGCCTACACATGGTCGCATATCACCCAGGTGCAGGATCAAACACACAGCATGTGAAGTGCAGCAGGGAAAACCACGTGTACAAATGGATCCAAAGATAATGTAAGTGAATATTTTGCAAAGTTACATTTTATTATTTGTCTTAAATGCATCCGTTGAGTTATTGTTAGTTCTGTGGTTTCAAGTCAATGTATTGACACACCTTTTTATTCCATTACATTCTATGAACTCAATAATAAAATCAGTGTAAATTAATAAAAATAACCTTATCTACTGATTTCAGTACCTAAATTTAAGTAGCATCTGTAGCATATATAAATAATACACATTATGATCTTATCAACCCTTTCAGCACCAAATTTATAAATGGAACTCTCAGCGCCAAATATATTTTTATATGTATACAGTGATATCTTGTTAATCCAGACACTTTGGTCTCAGATATGTCCAGATTAATGAATTTTCTGTATTAATGAATCATATATTAAAAGTATTTTTGGAAATCTGTTCCTCAGCTTAAGTGTCCGGATAGTGAAGTTTCCAGTTTAATGAAGATTGGATTAACAAGTTTTCACTGTATATGTATGATGTCAAGGTGGGAAGTAAAACCAAAAACACACATTATTCATTAAGGCCACATAAAATTAATAGTTGGCAAAACATAAACTTTTGTAGTTGCACCATTTGAAAATTCTTATTACATTGTTAAATTTCATGTTTAATTTCTTTTTTAACAGTTGTATTTAAAAATGGATCTACATAAAAGTGTAGTTTAAAGGTGAGTTTACTATCATGAATATAAAATCAGTAGCTATGCCAGTTTACAATGTTTTAAATTTGTATGCTTGTCTTAAAGTACTGTTTACGAGATAAGAATCTAGTACTGGTGGAAAGGAAGCATGAATAAGTGAGCTGTCACCGTGATATAACTGAAAATTGTTCAAAGCGGCATTAAACACAATTCAAACAAATAAACCTATTAAATTTAGTCGAAAATTTTATTACAAGACCACTGAAAAACTGATCAGGAACTTTAAATTGCACTGTTCACATATTTCATAGCAAATGTCACATTCATATCACTTCCAGTACAGTTGAAAAGCCACAAGAATTTGGTGCTCCAGTTGGCAGCTGCACTGTGACTGGAGGTGTCGCAACAGTCAGTCAGACGGCAGGTAGTCCGATGTATACAGAAGGATCAATGGATCATGTGGATACACAAAATGGTAAGTGGTAACCTTTTGTTTACTTTGTGCTTTTGGATATGGATATTTAAAACCGATACAGTTTAATACTGTAGAAACTGTATGCCCTAAATGATTATTTCGGAGTTTTGGTAACAAAGGGTTTAAAATGCTGACAGTAAAAGCAAGTAAGTGTCTGTAGCATTTCATTCATAACTTTCTGGTCAGGAGAATACCCTGGATATTGAAGTCTTTTCTCGTGTATGTTATGAAATGACATTTATTTGCTCCAGAAACCAATAATTGACCTTGAACTTGAAAGTAGTGCTTGTGGTTTTGTTTAAGATGTATTTCATCTCCTGTTTGGACCAAGAAAAAGTCTCTGATACTCTGTATAGCCTCAGGGATAGTAAGATCTCTTGCAGAGTATGGACATTTAACCTCTATAATATAGGACTCTCCAACATTGCATACAATAGCATCTGATGTCGCTCCTATAAAAGGAAACTGGGGATTAACCATAAGACCAACCTCATGCAAATGAACACCTGCTGTTTTTATGTACATCATTTTTGCCTTGTTTTCATTGACTGTGCCATATGATGTGGCTTTACTGTGGAACTGACCTTTTAAAAATGTATTGCACAAAAATGAATAGTTGATATCTTTTTTTCTAGTCGTAATTTGACCAAATGTTGAGGCTGTGATACGTTTTGACCGTTCATCTATCCATACCTTAGATAATGAGTGTGCAGTAGTAGACCTTTCTAGTTTTTGTGTATTTTCCTGAGAAATTGATAAATGAGACCATTCATGTTCATATGCTGCTAGTGTCTGCAGTGTAGTATTTGAAAGATTGACTGTATATGGAAAACTAATGTCACCACATCCATGATCCTCCCTAGGCTTGTGAAGTGGTACAATCAGTGGTGCTTGAAACATACAGAAAAATAATTGTCCTTTTATTTACCTTCTTTTATCAAATATTAATAAAGGGTCCTGCGTGGCTCCATGGTTAGGGTTGCACCAGGCTGAATTCTGATCTCAGGTGACTGTAGGTCATGGGTTTGATCCCCACCGAGCCACTCACGCGGGATTGTCCTTGAGCAAGACATTTCAGAGCCTAGCCTAATACTGTTGAAACCCAGGAAGCATGGATAAGTGAATTGTCGCCACAATATAATTGAAATAATGTTGAAAGCAGTGTTAAACACTAATCAAAGAAACAAATCAAGTATTAATAAAATTAATTTGTAATTATTGTTTCTTTTACAGGTTGTAACCCCCTCGACCTTCTGGCAAGTGTTTCAGAAAATGCTGCATTGAAAGAACAAGTGGCTAAACTTATCCTGCAGAATGAGCAGTTAATGAGGGAATCATCTACACTGTCTTCACAAAAAGAAAAAGAGTGTTCATCTCAAGTTCCAAGTTTTCATGCCTTAAAAGTTACAAAAAGTAAAGATGAATGTATTTATTATACTGGTTTTAATCATACTCAGTTCAATAATATTTTTCAATTTCTCGTGCCTGATAAAGATAATTGTCCTTTCACTCCAAGCAAGAGTATTAAAAGTCTTACTAATCTTTCACTTGAAGATCAGTTACTTCTTGTGCTTATTTTTTCATTTAGGAAATTTGTTCAAAATTTCTTCTCAAAGTTGCAGTTCTCTTTTTTCAGATTGGATACAGTATATGTTTTTTAGATTTTCATCTGTATCAATTTGGCCTCACAGAGATGTAATTATAAATCACATGCCAAAGAAATTTAAAGAAGAATTTCCAACTCACGTCGTTAAAATTATTATTATGTACAACAAAACTCCGGAATAGGTGTTGTATAATAATATTGTTATCTAGTTATATTTATTATTGTGATTATTATTCAACCAAAAGATGGTACAGAACAAATGCAACATACACATAATATTGCAGAACAAAAGCATGCCGTATCTGACATGTACAGTGGGATTCCTCGACCCGTTTGGATGTTTTGTTTACAAACAACACCGGTCTATGAGGCTTGTCATTCTTTCGCTGACTGGGGAAAACATGGCCACTAATTTCAACTTTGTCATCGTCTATTGTTTGGAAGGACACTCGTTGAAAGTACGACCTAGACACGAAACCGTTCGCTTTTATTTTTTTCTTCAATGAAACGTCAGAAGTATAATTAAGTCCGATATCATCGGGAATGACGTTCAATGCAGACGACATTTTGTTTGTTGGAGATGGTGAGAGTAGCCTCCCTTGATTTTCGGTAGGCGTGGTTATCTTTGCGTTGTCGATCGGCCAATTATAGTAGAGCCAAATAATTAGTTAAACTTCATCATACAGCTGGTTCGTCCTTCTAGAACTCGTCAGTGATGTTACATCATACAGCTGGTTCGTCCTTCTAGAACTCGTCAGTGATGTTATATCATACAGCTGGTTCGTCCTTCTAGAACTCGTCAGTGATGTTACATCATACAGCTGGTTCGTCCTTCTAGGACTCGTCAGTGATGCTGCATTATACAGCTGGTTCGTCCTTCTAGGACTCGTCAGTGATGCTGCATCATACAGCTGGTTCGTCCTTCTAGGACTCGTCAGGGATGCTACATCATACAGCTGGTTCGTCCTTCTAGGACTCGTCAGTGATGCTGCATCATACAGCTGGTTCGTCCTTCTAGGACTCGTCAGTTATGCTACATCATACAGCTGGTTCTTCCTTCTAGGACTCGTCAGTGATGCTGCATCATACAGCTGGTTCGTCCTTCTAGGACTCGTCAGTGATGCTACATCATACAGCTGGTTCGTCCTTCTAGGACTCGTCAGTGATGCTGCATCATACAGCTGGTTCGTCCTTCTAGGACTCGTCAGTGATGCTGCATCATACAGCTGTTTCCTCCTTCCAGGACTCGTCAGTGATGCTACATTATACCGCTGTTTTATCCTTCTAGGACTCGTCAGGGATGCTGCATCATACAGCTGGTTCGTCCTTCTAGGACTCGTCAGGGATGCTGCATCATACAGCTGTTTTGTCCTTCTAGGACTCGTCAGTGATGCTGCATCATACAGCTGGTTCGTCCTTCTAGGACTCGTCAGTGATGCTGCATCATACAGCTGGTTCGTCCTTCTAGGACTCGTCAGTGATGCTGCATCATACAGCTGGTTCGTCCTTCTAGGACTCGTCAGGGATGCTGCATCATACAGCTGTTTCCTCCTTCCAGGACTCGTCAGTGATGCTACATCATACACTTGTTTCCTCCTTCTAGGACTCGTCAGTGATGCTACTTCATACACTTGTTTCGTCCTTCTAGGACTCGTCAGTGATACTGCATCATACAGCTGTTTCGTCCTTCTAGAACTCGTCAGTTATGTTACATCATACAGCTGTTTCGTCCTTCTAGAACTCGTCAGTGATGCTACATTATACAGCTGTTTTGTCCTTCTAGGACTCGTCAGGGATGCTGCATCATACAGCTGGTTCGTCCTTCTAGGACTCGTCAGGGATGCTGCAGCATACAGCTGTTTCCTCCTTCCAGGACTCGTCAGTGATGCTACTTCATACACTTGTTTCGTCCTTCTAGGACTCGACAGTGATGTTACTTCATACACTTGTTTCGTCCTTCTAGAACTCGTCAGTGATGCTACCTCATACAGCTGTTTCGTCCTTCTAGGACTCGTCAGTGATGCTGCATCATACAGCTGGTTCGTCCTTCTAGGACTCGTCAGTGATGCTGCATCATACAGCTGTTTCCTCCTTCCAGGACTCGTCAGTGATGCTACATTATACCGCTGTTTTATCCTTCTAGGACTCGTCAGGGATGCTGCATCATACAGCTGGTTCGTCCTTCTAGGACTCGTCAGGGATGCTGCATCATACAGCTGTTTTGTCCTTCTAGGACTCGTCAGTGATGCTGCATCATACAGCTGGTTCGTCCTTCTAGAACTCGTCAGTGATGCTGCATCATACAGCTGGTTCGTCCTTCTAGGACTCGTCAGTGATGCTGCATCATACAGCTGGTTCGTCCTTCTAGGACTCGTCAGTGATGCTGCATCATACAGCTGGTTCGTCCTTCTAGGACTCGTCAGGGATGCTACATCATACACTTGTTTCGTCCTTCTAGGACTCGTCAGTGATGCTACTTCATACACTTGTTTCGTCCTTCTAGGACTCGTCAGTGATGCTGCATCATACAGCTGTTTCCTCCTAGAACTCGTCAGTTATGTTACATCATACAGCTGTTTCGTCCTTCTAGAACTCGTCAGTGATGCTACATTATACAGCTGTTTTATCCTTCTAGGACTCGTCAGGGATGCTGCATCATACAGCTGGTTCGTCCTTCTAGGACTCGTCAGGGATGCTGCATCATACAGCTGTTTCCTCCTTCCAGGACTCGTCAGTGATGCTACTTCATACACTTGTTTCGTCCTTCTAGAACTCGTCAGTTATGTTACATCATACAGCTGTTTCGTCCTTCTAGAAGTCGTCAGTGATGCTACATTATACAGCTGTTTTGTCCTTCTAGGACTCGTCAGGGATGCTGCATCATACAGCTGGTTCGTCCTTCTAGGACTCGTCAGTGATGCTGCATCATACAGCTGGTTCGTCCTTCTATAACTCGTCAGTGTTGCTACATCATACTGCTGTTTCGTCCTTCTATAACTCGTCAGTGTTGCTACGTCATACAATTATTTCGTCCTTCTAGGACTCGTCAGGGATGCTGCATTATACAACTGTTTTGTCCTTCTATGACTCGTCAGTGATGCTACATCATACAGCTTTTTCGTCCTTCTATAACTCGTCAGTGTTGCTACATCATACTGCTGTTTCGTCCTTCTATAACTCGTCAGTGTTGCTACATCATACAATTATTTCGTCCTTCTAGGACTCGTCAGGGATGCTGCATTATACAACTGTTTTGTCCTTCTAGGACTCGTCACTGATGCTTGGGGTCTAGATAGTTAAGTCTTGGAGGCGACTGAGAAAAAAAAACCATAATCATCGAAAGTAAAGCCAATATCATGTTCGGAAGGCGTACTAGTTATATTCATATGATTGAATATTTAAGAACAACGCCACCATGTGTACCTCGTCGATACTCCAGGGATTACAACTACTTTCGCTCCCTGCTACCCTGGAACATGTAATAGCAAAATTGAAGACACAAGCGAAGTTGGTTGCAAAAGCGAGAAAAAAAAACTGACCAATCCTAGACTGGTACACTATTTTGGAAGATTACAAAGAAGCGAAAACAAACGCCAAAATCATTACAATGCACTGGTATGCGACCTCGAAATTTGTATGATGTACATCAAAGGATCAAACTAGTTTTTTCGTCTTGTTTACAAGGTGTTGCACATGGAATCTTCAATTTTACCATGGCGTGTTCGAGGGGTGCAGAGAGAGAAAACAATTGTAACCACTGGAGTATCGATAGTACATGTACATATTCTGAACCATGTCACTATTCGAATGAATTAAAATGTAGCAGCGATCCTCAATGCCAGTATTCATGACATCGGGACTTTACATCCACTGCAGTAGTAGTAACATTGATTATACCTCAGTGTCATTCAAGAGATTTCAAGAGATTTTATTTCGCTCAGTCACACTGACGTGTGAAACAAGAGGTCACAATTCATTACATCTATATGTTACATGGCAGAATTACAACGGTGTAGCTAATTATAAGCTTCCAGACGGGATACTACAGACTCGGCTGACAGGCTGATCTCGCCTAATCAAGGGGAGAGCATCCAAGGAAATACAACCAGATAATTATATCGCCTTCAAGATCCCCTCAAGAGCAAGCAAAAAAAAACATCATATTACATATAGTTAGTAACCCTTTGAACTTTGTCATATTAGGATGAATAGTTTAATGATTAGGTATGCACTTTCTCCTATTGGTTAAAAAGTTACAAATGACAAAATCTGATCGCATACTACCGGGATTCTGTGTTCTCGTAATGCTAGGGTCATACATAGCCGGTGTCCACTGATGATCGGGCCACTGACGCGTTTTAAGATGTCATCTGATCGTCAGTATACCGTCATCCGGAACCTCTGTTAAAGACATAATCAAGAAAATACTGACATTTGAGCTTGTATGAACGTTCAGTGCAGATCGATTTTTATTCCGATGACCTTGAGGGATTTCCAATATCGAATTTTTCGTGTCAGTTTAAATTGTACTTTATTCTGACAGAGAGAAAATATACGTTTGGAATCTTGCATACAAAAGATTACATGGTAACATGTTCTTACGTACTAACAATATATGACTGGTCCTTCTCATCAAATATTGATGATAAATAAAAACATTCTGTTGACAATACGTGTAATTGTAATTTTAGGACAAGATGGTTGGCAGAAAATGTTTGATATCAATTTGACACTGGATTCCTATTAATCACAATGAGTAATGAACGAGTCAGTTATATGATTATTACCTAAAACTAATTAATTAAGACTGTTCGGTGGCAAAAACAAGATCTTTCTGAGATCTTTGATGATATCAAATTAACAAAAGGCTAAGCGTTTAAATCCCAATGTCTACATATAATCTTTTCATGGTAGTCGGGTTTCTTAAAAACCTAAAACTAGAATAACCTTATATAATCAGCATGTGGCACTAGACAATGTGTTAATTAATGAAATGTGTTTTGTGCAATTTCAAAAAAATCTTAATTACCCGAATATATAAAAAGGTAACGGATTTGCCAAATTTTCTCGGAGAAAATTGGGTGTATACTACTTCTAGTGTCGCTGACCTTTGATCCCGTGACCTTGGCAGTTCGATTTTCTCATGATTCACTGGCACTGTTAGTTGTAGCCTATATCAAAAGTTTAATATTTTAGAGAAAATTGCTGATGGTCTTTGACCTTTGATCAGGCGATCTTACAAATTTTGTCCCTTATGGTACTGATACCAGTTAAAATATATGGTGTAAGCCGGCTCAGCGATTCTTGAGAAGTAGATTAAGATGTAAAATTTTAACGGACAAAAAGCTCAGTCATTAGTAACCTAAAAGGCTGTTATGTCAAGTCTCCTGGTGATGTATCCACAATATGGTCAAGTGATGTAACTTCGAAAATAGACCCATTATACTATCTCCAAAATTAGCATAGGAAAACTTCATACATATTTTCAACATAGTCATTACAGGCGACAGGGATTAAATTACTGTGTACGGTTCAGACATGCCTATATCAGTCCGCCGGGACATCGCCGCGATGACGGGCGACAGGGATTAACATACTGTTTACGGTTCAGACATGTCTATATCAGTCCGCCGGGACATCACCGTGGTGACGGGCGACAGGGATTAACATACTGTTTACGAGTTCAGACATGTCTATATCAGTCCGCCGGGACATCACCGTGGTGACGGGCGACAGGGATTAACATACTGTTTACGAGTTCAGACATGTCTATATCAGTCCGCCGGGACATCACCGTGGTGACGGGCGACAGGGATTAACATACTGTTGACGGTTCAGTTTCATCGGAATTAAAGATTAAGATTACTTTTTAAAGATTACTAGTGACACAAAGTTAATGTGTTCAAGCGCTTTGAATTTCCGATGGGGCATGAGCCGTGAGTAAATTTAATGTAGCATCGGTTTCATGGATATTGGTCGGAATTTCAAAATCTAATATTGTGTCAATAGAATGGATTTTTATATGTACGTATAAGGTCATGAAACAGCTGCAGGCGTTTTAAATTATTTTATGCGAGAAAAATATTTTTGGTTTACACATTTGATATAAAAATATTACCCATGATTGCAATCGCTTCAATTGTCAAGATGTTTGTAGATCTACATGTATAATTAACTGCATCTTGAATATGGTTAACTAAATTTTTAATTCAGTTTTATACAAATCATCCTATTATACAATCACACAATTCAAATTTTGTGTCTTTTAGCTGTGTGTTTTAGTGTTTGTACGATAAATAGATAGATCTTCACTACCCCCTCTCACCCCATCCTACCTCCAACCACCCCCATCCCCTCTCTAACCTGTTTAAGCACGGACCATATCATACATCAAATGCAAGGTTTAAGTACGGGATGATTTATATATATAGTTACTTTATATCGTCAATTCGATGAAGAATTTTCGCAAGACGTGATGTAAGTCCACGAAATGAGTCTTAGTATATATTTATATACATATTTATGTGCCGAGCTTATCCTCTTGACGGCCAGGACGTAAGCTTGTGATCTGTCAGAACCGCTGCTAGAGTTCAATGTACCGTGACGACAGTTATAATTTACGATCCCCATTGGGCAATCACCAAAGGTGTGACCGACACAGGTGTTACCCACACTGGTGTTACTAACACAGGTAACACAGACTAGGAAACGTCTTGTATATTACCTGTGTTACAACACCTATCAAACAAGTAGGCTTCTTACATCAAATCATACGGCTACCCTAGGTAAGGAAAGACCTACAAATAAAATTGCAGACCTTTCCGCTGTAAATCCAGAGAAATGGCGAAAGATCGGACGTGACATCCTTCTTTATCTTTACATCGTCTTTTACTGGTGATATCAGAGACGTATACAACATATATATATGTGTGTCACATAACGTTTATGTTGATATATAGCTAAAAACTTCGAAATGAATAATTTTTTCTTTATAGAATTGTCAAAAAGCGATATATGTCAACTACCTGCAACATAACACTATAGGTCTAAAACCAATTTTAATTAAAACATGTTAATACAGGAAGATATATTCCATGATTTTTCGCCATTTTCAGCCAGTTTCACGTTCCATTCCGGAATAGGTGAAATTAAAATGAGTGTCGTGTTCTTTATGCATTCAACGACAAGCGAGATTCTTTATTTGAATGTTTCGGTAAATGTGACAGTCTTTACTAATATGAAGTGGATTTCCAAATTGAATATTTAATCCTTCACGGTTATTTGCAGTAATACCAGAATTGAAACCGTCATGCTGTGAATGATGAATTCGCTCATTGATGGCTTGCATCTTCTTTAAAGGAATTTCGAAACATAATTAAGAAATGAAATGAAATTCAGACCCTGATAGTCACTTATAGAACATTCAACACTAATTAGTATTGCTAGTATCGGAGAAACAGAGTTAATTTCCTTAACTTTATCCCACGAAAATACCAGACAGTGAAAAATATCGAGGGAAAAACATAAGATTTTTACATAACTCGGGTCCTTAAACTTATCATAGGCGCAACCTACGTGCAGTACACTGTACTGGTCTGTAGACAGAAATACATCAAATTTAATTTCTTGATTCAATTGAGATTAAAATACAAAGGTATACATATCAGGAAAGTGTTTAAGTCTGTTAACAAAAAAAATAAAGTTTTATAATTCTGACATTGAAATGTTAAACCCGTTTTCTAAATAATGTTATCGTATAAAATTGCATCCTAGTCACGTTTTCTTGAAGCTGACTACAAAATAGGAGTGGATAATATCAAACCTACCAAGGAACAGCAAAAAAACTATCATACGCTATAATTAATGTCCTCGTGACTTAATATAGAAAAAAAATTATACCATATTTTATTCTATCAATATCATCGAACGCCTTTTTGGTAACCACACCAGTAATTATTGGTCTCTGGACGCCGTTATCTCCGATATTATGTCAGTTCATTCAACCGTAAGAAGATTACAGCCAAGGTGTCAGCAGTCTTTTCACACCTTTCGGAGGTTACCTGTATTAAAAAGGTGTTTGTACCAAAACACCTGTAATGTTTACAGATATCTGACATTTGTGACTATATCTTTTAAAAGAAGGAATGCTCCGTTAAAAGCTATTGCCTCGACTTAAATGCTCATTTTCTATAAGCCATATATACCGTGAAATTAAATTCAAATATATTGATTGAGTGTTAACGTACTGGAATGACACTGTAATATAACGAATCATTTATCATATAAGATTATCTTGAGCTAGGCAAGCTTTCTATAGCTGTACAGAATATGACAGTTTCAATTAGGAGGAGTATAGGTGTTCGAAATAAGAAGTCAGTCTCTTACACTGTATGTAAAATATTTCCATCAAAATTTGATTAAATATTTAAACAGATATACAAATGAATGTCTGTCTTGGGCTAGAATGTACATATGCTATTAAACATGTGTGTATAATTGTAATGTTCCATGTCCTTAGATGAAACTCACATCCGAAACAAATTTCCAATCTAAGTCCATGGTTTCAACTTAACTTCACTGTGAACTTTTGGAATTAAGGTTGCACCAAAAAGGGGTTCCCCACAGCTGCCACATATTTTGGTGTAATTTTACAGCAACTTTTCAGATTACGCCGATGGTGTAAGCTTAGGAAATATATGCAAAGTTACACCGAAAAAGGTGGCAACTGTGGAGCCAACCACTGACACTTGTCCTGACGTTAAGGTTGTACCAAAATGGCAAGAGTCAGATTTATCCCTGTACGGTAAATTTTCAAACAATCTCATATCTAACAATAAGGGTAGCCATCATCCCTAATCAGTGTAACTATCATCCCTAACCAGTTTTACTATCGTCCCTAACCAGTGTAACTATTATCCATAACCAGTGTAACTATTATCCCTAACCAGTGTAACTATTATCCATAACCAGTGTAATTATTACCCCTAACCAGTTTTACTATCATCCCTTACCAGTTTTACTATCATCCCTAACCAGTGTAACTATTATCCCTAACCAGTTTTACTATCATCCCTTACCAGTTTTACTATCATCCCTAACCAGTGTAACTATTATCCCTAACCAGTTTTACTATCATCCCTTACCAGTTTTACTATCATCCCTAACCAGTTTTACTATCATCCCTAACCAGTGTAACTATTATCCATAACCAGTGTAACCAGTTTTACTTTTATCATCCCTAACCAGTTTTATAACCAGTGTAATTATCCCCTAACCAGTTTTACTATCATCCCTTACCAGTTTTACTATCATCCCTAACCAGTGTAACTATTATCCCTAACCAGTGTAACTATCATCCCTAACCAGTTTTACTATCATCCCTAACCAGTTTTACTATCATCCCTAACCAGTTTTACTATTATCCCTAACCAGTGTAACTATTATCCATAACCAGTGTAATTATTACCCCTAACCAGTTTTACTATCATCCCTAACCAGTTTTACTATCATCCCTAACCAGTGTAACTATTATCCATAACCAGTGTAATTATCATCCCTAACCAGTTTTACTATCATCCCTAACCAGTTTTACTATCATCACTTACCAGTTTTACTATCATCCCTTACCAGTTTTACTATCATCCCTAACCAGTGTAACTATTATCCATAACCAGTGTAACTATCATCCCTAACCAGTTTTACTATCATCCCTAACCAGTGTAACTATTATCCCTAACCAGTTTTACTATCATCCCTTACCAGTGTAACTATTATCCATAACCAGTGTAATTATTATCCCTAACCAGTGTAACTATTATCCCTAACCAGTGTAACTATCATCCCTAACCAGTTTTACTATCATCCCTAACCAGTGTAACTATTATCTCTATCCAGTGTAACTATTATCCCTAACCAGTGTAACTAACATCCCTAATCAGTGTAACTATTATCCATAACCAGTGTAACTATTATTCCTAATCAGTGTAACTATCATCCCTAACCAGTGTAACTATCATCACGTGTAACTATCATCCCTAACCAGTGTAAATCTCATCCTTAACCAGTGTAACTATTATCCCTAACCAGTGTAACTATTATCCCTAACCACTGTGAATATTATCCCTAATTAATGTTACTATCATCTCTTACTTGTGTAACCTGCTGACTAAATCTGACCACACAAGGACATTCTAAAAGGTTTACCAGCTTGCGGTCAAGGTCATCCGCATTCATGACACTCTAAGATGGCGCCCATGTGAAATAGTTGAACGACAACAAATGTTTGCAAGTCAGAAGTATTTTCAGATCGTAGAACATATTATTCCTTCCCAATGATATCGATGTTAGGTAATCGCCAATTGAAGGCATGATAGTAAGGACGAAGTAACCGGTTACGAATAAAGCTCTGCTGGTGTATTTATACACTTTCTATTGTTTACCCTCTAGTATTGAATCTTATGAACCTGGAGCAAACATGAATCGTATAGCAAAAGTCGTTACATTGCACACAAGTTTTGTGTTTTTTTTTTCCATTTTTTGTTTTTGTTAGTTTTTTTTTTATTTAATTCGGATGGAATTTGTCAAAGTTTGAAGCCAGTACACTATAAAAAAATTACAAATACTGTTCGTTATATTACAATTTTCATTAAATACAATACGCAAATCTTTTCTTTTAAGTTCATTGATGGTAGAAGAAGACACTATTTAGGTGCAAAAACATATCTAATTGGGCTTTGTTTTTAGATTGGTTCACAACCAAGAAACTTGAAGAAACAAAATACTTATTCTGGTTGAAAGAAATTTAGTATGTTTCTTGATTTAAAGTGACTACGTTGTATTACATTGATAAATATTCTTAATGTTGAATAATGTGTAATAAATCAATTGGTCCCTGACATACTTCCGGTTTGCGGCTGGTCAGTTTAGCAAAACCCCAGGCCGTGTTCTGAAAGCGTTTGTAGGTCATCTTTAACAGGTAAATGCACAGAATGTCAACAAGTCGAGAACTTACCAGGCTGTTATCAACCCCATAGGGCAATAAGGAAACTGAATTATTCCATCTGATCACATGGTCAAGTAAGGATTTGGGGCAACCATTTGGTCCTTTCATTCCGGGTAGTGGTTTCCAGCTCTCAGAACGATGGATATAAAACTGTTCTTTGTCCTTCTTGTGGTTACAACAGGGTACATTTTGGCACAAAATTTCAATGCATTCCAGGGAGGAGCAACCCAGAACACTAACATAATTCGAGATGTATATGTCCCTATAACCAGGCCCGGAAGTAGTAACGTTGGAGAACTTGTAGACTATGCTCTACTAGGACGTAAGTGACTTCCAATACATCGCTACAAGTGGTCAGAATTTAGCATTTTGTTTTATTTCATGAAGCATGTTCAAATCGGTGCAGGGAACAGACCTGAAAACGTTTTTTGGTTTTGTAGGAATGACCGAGGCCGCAAATATTGAGGGTAGCTGAATGTGACGTAATGACTTGGTGGGAAATTTTATTCTGTGAAATTACCACAGTGCACTGAATTAAAGTTACTTCTTTATTTACTACAGTTGCCTTTTCCGTTCTGTACTTCATCCTGTGTAATGGTACCGGAGATTTGATATCCTAATCGTTCTGCTGAATTCACACTACCGAAGAGTACCAGACAAAAGGTCAGTAAGATCACAATGTTTAGTGACGTCATCAGTGAGAGGAATTATTCACAATACTGAAAAGATTTTTTTTTATTTCGAGGATAAAACAAAACAAAATAAAACTTTTGCTGAAGCCGCGAAAAGCTGTACCATCAGAAAAGAGCAGTTATTTAATTAGACGATTCCTGTTAATTACATGTACGGGTTTGACGTGTTCAATTTTACATGTACAATATATATATCAAGGTGTGTTGAGATATCTACACTTAATTAATACCCTTTTTCAAAACAATCGACGCCTTGATCAGGGGCGGAAACACTTATTTGTTAATATTTGTTTTTCAATGACGTGTTTACCTTTGTATACTTTCAATTGTAGACGCGGTTCACGATTTCACGGCTGTGGAGTGGTTTGTCTGTCTCAGCACCACAAGATTTCCAGTATTCTGTAAAATAAAGTTTACATTTGTCTTTCCTTGTCCTGTTTTGAAAAATTCAACTTATGCTTCGATCAAAATACGAACTCAGAAAGGATATCACACTTCATATCAGTGTTTGCAATAGGTTTAAGTTTAGTTTTAACATCATTTATTGCCGTTAAGCAAAAGAATTGGGCACAAGTTACAATAACATTATTAACGCCCTTTTCTTTAGAAGAAAAAAACAATTACATATACACATTACAAGATGGCTCAAAATAAATATGTACATATTATTTTTAATTGAGAGAGAGAGAGAGAGAGAGAGAGAGATTTACTCAATTTCATGGCTAAACATACATTCATACAAAATACATCTTAAATATATCATTTAACACAATCACACTTATGTTTATTAACATGGAAATAATCATCTTTATAGGGTATATGACATGATTGCCGTGTAAATGGTGTAACCAGTACAGATGAGGACCTAACACTATAAGTGGATCTAACGGAAACTTATCATTTGATCTCCTACTTACCACCGAGATGTACAAACGAAGTCCAATTTGTCATTTTTCAATAAGATGCTTTGGTGATGCGGCTGGTGTAGCAATACACAAGTCTTTACCACAGCTATTAGTGTAAATCATTGCGCCCAAAGCCATTTGTATTTGTATATTGTATAAAAATGCAAATTGTGGAAACAAAATTTTAACCTATTGCTTATATGTATCACACCTTTTCATTATTAATTGAAAAAAAAACGACGTGTTTAAGTATACATGTACTTTGTCTACTGTCTCCGTGTCGGCTACTCAACAACCGGAATTTTTCGCAAAAAAAGAGCTGGCATTTCTTTTCAAAAAATGGGCGTACAGTTTGCTCCCTTTTTAAAAAATCTAATTTTAGGAATATTATTTTCAGGAAATACTCTCCACATGTTAAATACACATTTGCGGATTCGTTGTCAAATATTTGACACTCACCGGTAGGTAATATGGAAAGTTGGATATGTTCAACGCTCGTTGACAGGGATACATAAAGATTTTGTCACTTGATCAAAGTGTTACCACAATTGGACTGAAAATTGACACGACTCTAGTCATCAATGACGCAAAATACTATTATCTTATACCGGCAGATGACCATCTTGCATTAAGAGGGTCTGATGTCTAATGGTCCAAAATTTCGAAAGTCACATTTGTCCGAGAGTCCGATACTCCGAAAACATATTTTTCTTTCTTATATGGTGTAAATCAAAACACATTGTTTAGTTTCAGTTATCTCGAATTTCTGGAAGTTGGTTTAAAACAAATACGTTATCATTGTGATACAGAAGTGCGTATGTAATTTTTTTCGAAGTTCAAAATAAGTAGATTAATAATTTTATATTTATTTTTTTATGTGTCGAAATTTATTCATAAAATAATTGTATAGACTGTATAAAAAGATACAGAAATTGATATTACCTTTTAACAACAGAATGTTACACAGTAGAGCCAATTAATGAATTAAACTGCATCACATACCTGTTTCGTCCTTTTAGGAGTAAGGGACTTTACGAAATATAAGGATTCTGACAATGGAAGTAGTCGCTATATATTATTACCTAGCATAGCAGCAAATAGAATTGATATCAGACTATCAACACATCTGACAAGTGTCCAGAGCCAGACCCGCTAAATGCTACAAGTGACCTTAGTCAATCTGATGACATCGCGGACTGTCGTCGAATTTAAAGAGTTCACCAACCGGAAGTTTAAAAGTGAAAGTAATCATCTAGTCATTGTACACTCAAATATTAGTACTGTGTTAAGATTATACATTATTTTCATCAAACCAAATACGTGTATATGTATATATTTCCACACGAGCATCTGTCGACAGTTATACATATAAATCCCCAGGGACAAAATGGTGTACGAATTATTAGGTAGGGTCCGGATTCGATTCGCATGTTTTTTTTATTAGGAAACGATTGGTTGACATATCCGTAATTCTGTCTGAATCCGAAACTTGTATATTTTTCAATAGATTTCTGAATACCGTTTTCATTTACATGGATAATCTAATACATTTCTAGCAGCTTTTCTCGTGTATTCATGCATTCTTGTACAGTTCTACTGTGTTTTATTAGCGCTTTCTAGAGCAGTGATTTTGTGTTCAATCTGTTCATGGAAATGCAAAAGAAGAAAGGGATAAAAGTTGAAACTGTGGTGACGATTCGGGATTTTTAGTTTACCGAGAGAAACAAAACTGAATTCTTTAAAATCAATAGGTTAGGGCAATAGAGATGAATCTGCATTCTTGTGCTTTCTTTGAAGAATAAGCTGAAGACTAAAAGCGATTTCAACTGAAATACAATGTGAGAACATAATGCTATAAATAAAACTACAAGAGAAAGTTATTTGTGGGTTTTATTAGATTTTACGTCATTTTGGCGACATCTTTGTGTACAATTCATCAATACAAGACATAATTTGAGGTTTCATGAAAACAGAACCACAGACAATGGTATTATCATTATTAACATTCGGAATACCTTGGATGATTGCTGTCATAACAGTTATGACTATTCGATAGATTTCTCCTTTTTAAACAATTACAGCATTTCCTTAAGAGATCAGACACGATAACAATATACATATAATGGTTTGACCGGAATGTTCCGAATTTTATCGGAATGTCCCGAAGTTAAGCGGGATGTTCCGAAGATTACCAGATTGTTCCGAACATTTTTGCATATGACATTGTGATGTTATAACTTCAGCACACACTTGATTCTGAAATAATACTCTGATATTTCTTGGCCACGTGATTAATGCTTTAATGGCCGAATCTACTAAACTGAGAAACCTCACGATGTACCGTCTCAATGTTGTATGAATTTAATAAATATATTGACAAATGGACTACTGCTTTTACATGCCTTTTCATAAATGTATCGTTCATATTGAGATTAATGCATTATTTGAACAGATAAGAAAAACAACCGTAAAAACTTGAACTGGGCCTCTCTCTTTAACATATAAAATTGTATTAAAATCTTCTTCCACAGCAGGAGTGTATCTTAAAAATCTCACCTCGCAGGGTGGTGCAGCCTTGGGCATGCGCAATGTGGAAATTTATTGACATGTCCTAGTGTAGAGTTGGAATTTTGCCACCAGTATCACGCAGTCTTTTGACTTGGTTTTAGCAAGGGAGACAATTGTGATAGATAGAAAATCCCTCAGAGTTTAAATCTTCGGAGACACGACAAGTTTTGCTATCTTAAGTTTTTTAACAGTGAATTTTCCCTGATTCTTGTAACAATACTGATATTTCTTTATAAAATATAACTAAGATTAGTAATTCTCGTAACGTTGAATAAATGTTACTGATAGTGTCTTCTTCATAGAACCACTACAAAACTAGGCCCGTTACTATAACAACAAAATATCACAGAGTGCTTAAATCTACGTCATGGCAGATAATTACGTGATACGTGACTACATGAGTCAAACACGCCTGACCTCTCTCTCTCTCTATTTCTGTCTTTCTCCCCCACCATCACACACTCTCTCTCTCTGTCAACAAATTCAATAGTTCAAATCCATTCTCTGACGAGACAAAGTTCATTTTGTCAGCGTTGACAATGAATGAATATACATAGAAAAAGACAGCTTTAAGTATGTAAAAGTTTAGCTTAAGGTACATTGAACGGGTGCATTTTTCAAGTTGTGCGTTTACAAAGACGTAAAAAATCGGCTTTTCTTTTAAATTTTGTATCTATGTATATAAAATGAGTTTATGAAATAGGTATTGAAACGGATAAATATTACTATATTTGTACTTTTTTTTCAGAATCCTCTTTGCAGCATATTTAATTGAATATCTGAATGAAATAATGTTTAAATCAAACAGGTACTGGCTAAAAATAGGCGCAATTCATCAAAAAGTAAATTACATAGAGATATCTAGGTTATAATGTGTAGATCATATTGAACTAACTGTTTCAGGTTTTAAATACATACATACACATAATTTTATAGAAAAATTAACATACATTCAAATAAAATAAAAATTACATATTACAATTTTTCTCATTTGCATATCATGTAAAAAAACAAATATCGCAAGTTTCATGTCAAACTGAGAACACTTTGCCATCTTGTTTACGGAAAAAGCCGAAGGCTCCTGATACCGGGAAAACAGAACATCAGTTTGATTTAAATATTGTTTCTTCAATAAGTTCTTGACAAAGTTTATGTATTTGCTTGATAAATTTAAGAATTTTCGGAACATTTTTATTTCCCCATGAATGCTTGGAAAGATATTTTGTCGGACAAGATATTTTTGTAAAATCAACGGGTCGGAAGTTCTCATGCTGCGATATAAGTTAAAGCCGATCATGTATATTCTATTTTGTTGGTATTGTTAGAGTTTAAACACTTTCATTACAACAACCATTACCGTAAAGCACTGATGCGATCGCAATTACACACATATCACTCTTAAAGCTTTCAGACAGACACGTGGCCAGGTGTGCTACTCTCAAAACACGGTTACAGGTGTAAGAAAATGCCTAATATAATTTTTTCTCAAATACCTTGCCTTTTTCAAAGCATGAATCCAGCATATTACATCCGTTGCTATGCAAAATTCGAAATGACGAGTGTTGACCCTAGCAACGCAATGCTTCATATCTTATCACTTGTCTTAACAAAATACGACATGTCAGGCGAATCCACGAGGAAAGTTAACATATCATTAATAACAAATAAATCATTTTCTGGACTCTCTACCTGCAGCAGGAGATCTGCGAAGATGATGATTCACAAAAATAGCCATTTTTACAGTATATGGTACAATAAAAACGTACTTTAGAATAAATCTCGATAATCTGTATACTCAATAGGACGATTTTATCAATAATTTGATAAACATGTACAATGTAATTCAACAAATGCTAGTGCTATTATACACGTAGATTTAATAAATGACTTTTAATTTAAATCTGATTGTATGCAACAATGCATGTATATCTTTCTGTACCTGAGTCATGGCGTCTCGAAACGTACGAGTTATCTCCCTTACACATTTTACAAATAAATTTTATAAGTACTTTTGTGTACTTTGGCTATAAAAGATCAGTATTTTGAATATTTAAAAGCTACTTCATCAAAAAACAAATTGAATTTTAAAGACTACAGTACGACCACTGATATATGATAATAAGGGAGACAACTCGTTTTGTCACTAATTTGACTTTAGGAACAGTTAATACTTCATAAACTTCTAACAGCGCATGAGATGGGGTATATACATGTAAGATAAAAGTTTTAAAATGACATTGTGAGGTATATCACATGCTATAATTAATCTGTTATATAATCCGACATCCGGATAAACGAAACATTTATATCACATACTTACAACAGAGTGCGTTTTATTGATAACTATGGTTAGGTACTCGACTCATTTCATACGTGATCATGTTAATTTTCATGCTTCAGAGGTTGCTCCTCGGCACATCATTTTTGCATCAAACATATCATTTTTATCCCTTTAACCTTATCATGAAAATCCGGATAAATCACATGATGTACAAATAGTGCATGTATCACAGCAAACAGTACTACTACTGAATACTCATATAAATGCAGAACCATGACATCTTGTACACCCGTTATTCTGAATTATATCGATATTCCAGACACCAATATTCGGGACGCTTCCATTGCATAGCTGACTCTGTTTCAGATGGTTTTCAAATTGAATATAGAGTCGTTGTTGTATCCGGAATAGCGAATTAGCGGGGATCTACCAATAACGGATAAACAAGGGTCCGGACTAGGGAGGGCTGTATTAATCAGGATCCACGTTTATGACGGTTTAACTAACAAGTATTACAAATATGTTTTATATTTTGCATTAAAGCCCTCAAGTGACGCATTTTTTTCACTTTAATTGTTTTTTAATAATGTAATAAAAGTCGAAAAACTGTGTTTAAATAATATTCCAAACGGGTTTAAGAGACTGGTATATGAAATAAGGGCATCAGTCTTATTTACAAGTGAAACAATTTAGACTTTAGGACGAATACGCTCAATTGCGGCTTCGTTCCGCTGTTTTCCCATAGACAATTCAATGGTAATAAATTCCTGCATGAAATTATCATCCACTGATAAGTATAGTTCTCAGTATATTGCACCTTTGATAACAACGAATATTTTAACATTATTCAGCACTAAATATGAAAAAAGCATCACGCATTTAAATGTATCACACAACCATTAGATCAGTGTTATAAGTCACGAACAAAGGCACTTCACCATTGGCAGCGTGAATTTAAGGCACAGACGTAGATTCATATATACACAGAATTGCTTATAAATATACTCTAGTTTCGAGATTTCGGATATCGTGAATTTTCAGGTGCACTGCTGGTGAATTAGCTCCTTTATCAAGACGAAATATAACTTGAATTAATGGATACTTTGTAAGGCCTGTTTGATAAGTTGATGTATGCATATACTTATATCCCATATCAGTACAAAAACATCGACATTTTCACTGTAAACATATATACATCGCAGTATTTCGACTCCAGTCTATATTGTGTAGTGATCTGGGAGCATTGACTAATCCATTCTATTAAGACGTCACACATAAATAACACATAATTCTAAGACTAATGAGAAGCTTTCCCAAACAAACAAAAAAATGACAAAACTTATAAAATGAAATTAGAATCGAATACAAATTCAGGAACAGAAATGAATGAATGAGATAAATAATTTGACAGGGTTTTCTTCAAGATTATACCGTAATATGAAAAACTACTAACACGAATGTCTAAAAATTACCATGTGGGTAAACTCATCTTAAGATATAAATACACGTATGTTCTGTAATTTAAGATAGGCAAAAATCAGAAGTTGTAGAAGGAAATATTTCAACTTAAAAGATTCTCAATCTTCTTCTTTAAAATTGTGAATACAAATGTTTAAAAAAATTGTATTGCAAAATATATGAAAATATAATGAAATATGAATGACAGCAATTTGATAGGACAAATCTGGTGTATCACATCTCGCACACTTATCATGTTCAAGTTTTAACATTTAAATTTCTATACAATTGTTTACACATGATTGTAAAAACACAGCATGTCACGTGACTATTACCGGTGGTTACTGTTTTTCTGATTTCCGCCTTTGTCCAACAAACGGAAGAAAGCAGAATGGTGAGGAAGGAATGCCGTCAACTGAAGCTTTGTGCTCCGGGTCACACAAACTGACGTCAGCACCTGCACGTGCGAGTTTTTTCACAGCGAGCGTGTTATTAGCTCGTGATGCATAGAAAATTGGTGTCCTTTCTGTGTTGTCTTTCTTGTTTACAGCAGCGCCATTGGCGAGGAGAATGTCAATTATGCTGACGTCACCACGGTGAGAGGCTAAGTGCAGTGCGGAACAACCGCCGGGAAGTCCGTCCGGTTGTCCCATTTCCATATCCACCTCAACGCCTGCCTTCAAACTAAGTTTAACAAGTTTCCGACAGCCACGCAAGGCAAATGCATGAAAAGGTGTCCAACCTTCAACATCTGTTGTGAACACTGTCTTTGCATAATCTTTTCTATATTTTATTAAATCCTTAATGTGTTCCGTGAGAGCTTCCTCATCCCGCTTCAGCATACCCATCATAGAGATTGCTTCATTTTTTGGGTCGACTTCCAGCACCTGGTTATAAGAAAGGTCAGAAACCAGGCTTCTCGAGTTCCTCTTATCATTGTCGGACATGAGTTTGGGTTTCTTTGGCCTGCGTGTCAGTGTAGTAATACTCAGCATTTGGCTTATCGAGATGCTTTATACAGCCTGCGGATGAGAATAAATTCGATATTTACAAAATACTTACATGGTAGTGTGTGTGTGCTGGATGAGGAGGTTTTATTTCATTGTTATTCACACTTTTAAATGTTATTTTGAACTGATGAGCTGCAAGGCTCAAAGTAACAAAACATCAAATTAAATTGTATCCCAAGGAACACTTTCCAGGTATTACAGACACCCGAGGTTCCACCTGTACTCAGGTGTGCCGAGTCTAATCAGCGTAATGATGTTGTAATCAGAATTCGATTTACCATCTATACATGAAAAAACTTAAACCGCATAATTCACGGACAGTTGTCAGAGGGAAGGATGTAGACCGCGATGAATGATAGGGCGTGTATGTGTGTGTGGGAGGGGGAGAGGTTAGGGCTTGAGGGCGGGGAGAGATGTGAGGTGATAGTGCAAGGAGGATGCTAGAGTGTGGATAGGGGTGTGAGATGGGAATTAGGGTGTGGTGAGATATGTGGTGTGAAGGTGCGGGGGACAGGCTAGGGTGTGAGGGACAGGCTAGAGTGAGGGGTGTGTGATTAGGGTGAGGGAAGGGGGAGGCCAGGGTGTAAGGGACTGGCTAGAGTGAGGGGTGTGTGATGAGGGTGAGGGAAGGGGGAGGCCAGGGTGTAAGGGACTGGCTAGAGTGAGGGGTGTGTGATGAGGGTGAGGGAAGGGGGAGGCCAGGGTGTAAGGGACTGGCTAGAGTGAGGGGTGTGTGATGAGGGTGAGGGAAGGGGGAGGCCAGGGTGTAAGGGACTGGCTAGAGTGAGGGGTGTGTGATGAGGGTGAGGGAAGGGGGAGGTCAGGGTGTAAGGGACTGGCTAGAGTGAGGGGTGTGTGCTGAGGGTGAGGGAAGGGGGAGGCCAGGGTGTAAGGGACTGGCTAGAGTGAGGGGTGTGTGATGAGGGTGAGGGAAGGGGGAGGTCAGGGTGTAAGGGACTGGCTAGAGTGAGGGGTGTGTGATGAGGGTGAGGGAAGGGGGAGGCCAGGGTGTAAGGGACTGGCTAGAGTGAGGGGTGTGTGATGAGGGTGAGGGAAGGGGGAGGCCAGGGTGTAAGGGACTGGCTAGAGTGAGGGGTGTGTGATGAGGGTGAGGGAAGGGGGAGGCCAGGGTGTAAGGCGACGGCTTTGGTGAAGAAGTTGATTGCATTTCATAATTCCTGAAATAATTAGATGTAGAACGATTTCTGTCGAGATTGAGCTATACCGTCACGGTACAGTAATTCTCATTTAAATCCTTTTCTACGCGGTAAATAATATACAGAATCAATGACTCCGGGCCATTTTGTTCTGATCAAAGAGGGTTTCCCAAACAGCGTGTGCAATTAAGATAAATATATACATACCACTGTTTGAACAAAAAATGCCTAAATTGGATTTAGGTGTGAATTACCACTACGATAATCATAGCTTAATACATCCTCTATCAATTTACATTAAATCAGCGGCTGTTTACATAGAACCGAGGATTTTAAGCTTGATAGGCTGTGGGTGTATTTATTAACAAATTATGTGGTATAATTATGAGAGAATGAGAATGAGGTAAATGTACACAAGTAATCCACAGAAGAGTTGTATGCCTTCGGGTTACTCTCCTTTGCCGACTTATCTCCCTTTGTCAATGACAAATCCACTTTTTCAACTTTACAAATATTATCCACGTGTTGAGATAACTCTGTCTACATAACACAGAGGCTAAATGTTTATTTTACCTTGCGAAGACTATAAACAGCTGTTTTTGTGAACTGAACAGGCCTACGTCGCGCCTTCATCAACAACCACGCAATATAAAATCGAGGAGGCCATACATTCAGTGGCGATATTAAAGCGTGTGTTAGTTTGATTTTTCTCTCGGAAAACACAGAAATTCATATCTGTTATATATATATATTTCCGACATATATCTATCCTTCATTTTCACAGCCTATTAACATAACTTTTGTCAAAAATCACGTGATGCAGTCCAATCGAATAGGAAAATATAAATGTCATTTTTTAATAAACTGAATTACCCCCCCCCCCTCTAGCCAAAGAATATCACTCTAATGGACATTATTCTACTATAGGAGTAACAAGGAACGGTGTTAACCCCCTCCCCCAATCCCAACCCATAGGACACTATACCAGAGCTAACACCTCATCTTTTTCGGTCAGTGAGACATTTAAAAATATTCTCTGTAAGTAATGAATTTTCTTGACATTTAAATAGATCATCACGACCAGGTGTGTTGTAGAAGTGGTGGCCAGCGACGTATAATACAGATACGTCATTTCTTTAGGTAAAAAGAACGTTAAAAAAGTTTATAAAACAGAATTTTAAAAACTACATTGATCTCGTGTGTTCCTCCTACAGCACCTGTTGGTAATGTGCTAGAACTGTTTTTTTTTCAATATAAAATTACAAATACAGGCTGATAAAATTATCAATTTCAGTTTTTTGATTTAATATAAACATTAAATACTCGTATATCATCATATATAGACGTACTTTATAAGAATTCAATTATTTTGGTATTTGAATTGCGAAATACTTTGTATACAGATCGAATATATCGAAAATCTTCGTTCCTATTTGCGCGTAGTGAATTATCCTCAAGTAGTAGGATCGATGTACAGATAAGATCTTACCGTATATAACCTGTATTCCATATCCAGTACCACAGTCATGGCGTCCGATCGACAATTAGCTTATACATTTTTAAAAAGTATTCACCGCCACCTAACTGCTCCAGACAGATGAACTAAAATGTACACATTCTGTCATGCGTGTCCATTGTTTGAACATCAGACTGCGCACAGCTTTACACACGCGGAGTAACCGTCACATATATAGTTAAGCATTACTTTAATCTGTTCACGATTGATCTTATGTATGAGAACAGGTTGGGATTATCCAAAGACTGACCACGCTACTAAGAATATTGGTACCGGCCCCGTTCGTGACCCTAGTCTGCAAACTTGACTGACCCGTCGTCTTGGTGATTACACAACGAACATCGAGCTGGGCTTCATATACCTATGTATTGGTCCACGATCAGGTCACACATGTTTAACGAACGACATAGCCAATTATACTGGTATTGTACCGACCCATGACGTCATTCACATTTTAACACAATCAGAATTCAATAAATGTAACGGTACATATACGTTTCACATGTTGTTAGCCTACATTTAGTCAGTTGAACCGATTACACCACACATCAAGTGCTCACAATAAATATATAATCACGGTTTCGTCTTTATTTATACAGCTTATTTTTATTTTATAGGTCCATAAAAGCAATATTTATTGCTTATAGTCGGTAGCTACCATTTACTGGTAGTACTCTGCGAACCGATCGATATTTAAATCGACCGTATAATGGCAAGCGGCCGACATGAATACCCTGTGCGCAGGACGGCGAATCTGATCTTTGCTACTCTACTACTATTGTTTGTGTTTGGTAGTCAAAATATATCTACATATCAATGGAACAAAGGCTTTTCATCGGGTACAGCATACACGCAACTATGTTCGAGGTCGCATGAACTTAATATGTTGTGACTTAGCAATCATGCTTGCATTATATTTTTTTAATCGTGACGATTTAGCCATCATACGGGTACTTTGCAGCTCCATATCGCGATTGTCAAATTCTCCAACTTAAAACTTTGCATCAAAGCAAAATTATACACGCTTAAGGTCAGATGATGTGTTACTTTCTATATCTGTCCTTTCCGCGATATTTAGCCACAATGAAAGGAAAACCCAACATGAGTGGTCATATTAAAAAGAATCTTATTCTGTTCTCACACATGTCTTAACATAGTGAAAATGCCCAATACAAGTCTCTTTTGACCATGAAATTTCGACACGGAAGTGCCTTTCACTGCCGACACAAACGTATGACGTCATGCGAGTATTTCGATATTTGTGACACGAGCGTGAACAACGATTCTATGAATACGAAGATAAAATGCTATTCATAATTGGAGTGACATTTGTTATGTCAGATACCAATACCTAACATCATTTCTTTACAAAATAGAGAGACGGCACGATACATTTGATTTAATCACATTCAATACTCAACTTTAGCCACTAAACACTACTAAAACAACGAAATATTGGATATTGTATCCCTCAGAGAAATGAAACTTTGGATCTCACTCTCGCGAAAATTGGATTAGATATTCCTTTTGGGATTTAAAACTTTCACAAGAGTTTATTTAGATCTGACCTCCAAATTTTCTATCGTGGTTCAAAGCTATATTTCAGGTCCATTTATTTGAGAATTGTGCATATTTTGCAGGGAAATGACTAGGTTTTAATTTGGCTCGGGCGAATGATAGGTTCTCATCATCTTCCGCCTGATACGCTGTCAATGTCACTTTTGAATCACAATTGTATAAAGTCGCTCAGCGTTCAAACTATTAACAGGACCTACTTTTTATCTCCGGTAATGTACGGAGACCGTCACAAGGAAGCTCTACTTCGTGGTATACTTAAACTTAACACGTTTACGGAAGTTCATCTGACTGAAACATATCATTTAATTTCTCCATCCATGAACAAAATCTGAGAAACAAATATTGGATTGTACCATCTTTGGTATCCATTGAGTAATTATACAATATTATAAAAGTTCATAAAAAAATCAACTACGAACGTATTATATACAAGTAAAACAGCATTATACATCCCTGGCACGCCTAGTATTCTACGTGAAACATCGAGGAAAAATTTGGAGTTTTAGTCTTAGTGGCTACCGGAATTAGAAACAAAACAAAAGTGAATTACGAATAAGAGGGCTAGTCTTGGCGTCCATCTTGTATTTTGATGTTGACTTCAAGCATGAAAAGATTTTCGGAAAAGTATTATGGACGACGGAGAAATACAGGCTTGTTAAATTTATTCGGAGAAATTTGGGCACCCGCCGATTATAAGATAAGAGAAAATCCCGAAAGGATACAAACCTTACACACTGTAAATATTTGATCAAGTTGTGGTCACTCAACTAGAGGTTCGGACATCCTTCAAGTCATGATTGTTGTCGATGCCAACTGAAACACAAGCAAATGTAAACTGAAAACTTTAAAACACACAAATCGGTCTAAATGTTTAGGAACGCTATCAGGTCACCAACTTCCAGCAAAACATTTATTCACTGAAATAAAACCTTGTTCATATACATGTAAGGTCTTAGCCGTTGCGATCTTTAACACACATACACACACACACACACACACACACGGACACAAACAAACACAGCTATGATGACGTATTCATGGTGACCACTAGT
Source organism: Ylistrum balloti (assembly GCF_031769215.1). NCBI lineage: Eukaryota > Metazoa > Mollusca > Bivalvia > Pectinida > Pectinidae > Ylistrum > Ylistrum balloti. The sequence continues at coordinate 6,998 of NW_026781937.1, read as the reverse complement.
TGTAATTTATTGTACACGTGTTACCTACACTGGAATTATTGCACCATGATAAATAATTAAACAAAAGCGTGTACCTGAGCTATATAAGTAAAAATTTTAGAACTAGGAGATACCATTTTACAGAAATGATTGGTATTTAAACGCAACCTACACACAAGTATCTGTCCGTGTGCGTCCGTCTGGCTTTTCATCTTTGTTGTGTTTTTCTTTATTCGATACTTTGTGTTGTTTATTTCTTCCTCTAATATCAACAACGTTTACTAATATAACAAATGCTTAATACGTAAATATGTAGGAAAATATTACCCCCCCCCCCGCCCGCCCTCCTCCCCACAAACACAAATATTACTGTACGTTTCATAACGATTTAAATAGAACAAATCTACTTAACATAAAAACCTTAAATCTCTAGTCATGCCCTATATCCGTCCACGCACACTTAGTCTTCGTTTATGAATGAAATCTGTGTTACAAGTACAGTAAACGAAGGTTATCACAAAAGCGTGATTTCTCGTGTTATACGCTGTCAAGGCTATGGTGTAAATCGCGTAGTAGTAATATATCAAGACTTAAACATCTTACTTTATAGAAAAATATTGAAAAAAAAACAACTGTGTTTTCATCTTTTCATTTCACTTTTGAAACATAACCGTATCATTTTCTTACATGTACAACTAAGTACACCACATGTTCCTACCTACCTGTAATCAAAATTGTATAACTTGATCCAATAATATCTCTATCTTTCTAGAATTAAATTCTCCCTGTACTCCCCGTTCTTATTTTATAGTATGCTTTATTTGTCGTTACCACACAATTATGAACGCACTTTGTCACGTGAACGGAAAGGTTTATAACGACAGCGCGTGGAAATATTGACTGGTACGTCACGCTTACGAAATACCAATCTTTTTATTTTCAGGTAATGGACTGGCTCGCCTTTCTGTTTGTGTCGGAAATTGTGAAATACGTATCGAGCTCGTCCGTACACGTGGAGTGTAAGTGTAAGTGTGTGCATGTCAGTATTGTAAACGAAATTTCTCAAGGTGAATTGTATATTTAACATCAGATTAAAGAAATGTAAAACGCTGCTATTTTCCGGTCACTTTCGTTGTTTTAACCTTACATCAACCATGAAATTACAGGATATATATATATATATATATATATCTTTTATTGAATTGAAATTAATAATTTCTTGTCGGTCAGTATGTTCTCGGTTAAGTTTCATTATATGTACTGTACATAATTTGACATGAAAAGAGAGAGAGAGAGAGAGAGAGAGAGAGAGAGAGAGAGAGAGAGAGAGAGAGAGAGAGAGAGAGAGAGAGAGAGAGAGAGAGAGAGAGATGTCACATGATAAGTTCTACAATGACTGAAAAAAGTTTTATGAATATTTCGTCTTAAATTTGTTATACGTTTGTGTAGTCTTTGTAACATAATTATATCTGTAGAATTGAAACGTGAGCAATACCTTTGAACAACATAATTGATTTAGAACATTATTGAGATTTATAACGATGCATAAATTAAAGGAACATTTATGCTTAGGTAAGAATATTCTAAAGATAAAAATAACTCGTTTATAGGTAAGACAAAAAACACCAGACCTCTGATTCCTTGAAAGATATATTTTAAATCTTCATCGATTCAATAAAAATAACTGTACGGTCTAATTATATTGCAAGGCTCACATCAGGTATTGAGGTCTTCATCATCAGATAATGAGGCTTATATCATTAGATAATGATGTATAAGGTTACACAATCAGGTATTGAAGTCTACGTCATTAGATAATGAGGTTTAAGTTCACACAATCATATATTGAGGTCTACGTCATCAGATAATGAGATTTAAGGTTAAACAATCATATATTGAAGTCTACGGCATTAGATAATGAGGTTTAAGATTACACGATCAGATATTGAGGTCTACGTCATCAGATAATGAGGTCAACAACATCAGATAATGAGGTCTACATCATCAGTTAATGAGGTATAAGGTTACACAATCAGGTATTGAGGTCTACGTCATCAGAGAATCAGGTTTAAGGTTACACAATCATATATTGAGGTCTACGTCATCAGATAATGAGGTGTAAGATTACACGATCAGATATTGAGGTCTACGTCATCAGATATTGAGGTCTACGTCATCAGATGGTTACAGACAATGTAGGTTTCCGGTCAATTCGATCACAAACAAAAAATGTTTTGTTCGTGAATTGCATGTTTGAGTGGTTCTTTAAATATCATTATATCTATAAAATTACTTAACTGCATATGAAAATTATTTAAAATTGTGTTTTTTAAATCATCAACTTAGCTAATACAAGTTTAACATACAGGTACGTGTGTCTATTGGCCTATTTCACGGAGATGACCTCCAAACGTATGATGATTGCTGATATCAGCAGCTGGCGACAACTCATTCATGTCGTGATGTATGAACAGTTATCTGTGAGTCTATTTTGTGGCATCAAAGTGTCTACTACGTGCCCACATTGGATATTTGTGCAGCGGTTCGTGAATAGAATGCGGTGATGCAGGGATAAATTATTGCGCGTCGCTCTAATTCACTTGTGATTATTGATTTTATTTGGAAATGAGTATCGTTAAAAGCATCAATTCACGAAAGACTGTAAATATTGACCTATATACATCTTTACTGCAAAAAAACGAGGAAAGCAGCTTTTCGGCACATTTAGAAGCTGTTATCATTGTTATCAGAGTGTGTACTTAAGCAGGTGACCGATCAGTTTTATTGACTAACTGGACTTCAGTTGACTTGATGTAATTTACAGAAGAGAAATAAAAAAAAAATACATGATACGGAAAGAAGTACTAAGTTTTTATAATTGGTTACTTCCTTACCTTAATTACCTTGTAGAGTTACACAATATCTATACCCGTGTATATACAAACAACATCTCTGTTGGCAACTGTTGGAAGGCGGCTATGGTGGGCGAGACATTAAAATGCTTCATTGCGCAATAATCCAAAGTCATAACGTATAAGAACTGAGAATATGTATCAGTAGGCAATGATATACTTATAAAGTTTACACCTGTCCACGTACTGACAATACACACCTGTGATGCGACATGTAGACTTGTGAAAAAAGATGGCTCGCGTAATCTTGAACATTTCTAACACAGTACTTTTTATTTTATACTTAAAAAAGGAATGTTGGGGTACGACAGGAATATCCTCACAACCTCTTACGTATTGCCTTGTATCCAAGAAGGGACACACATTCTTAACAGACGAAATCACAAACATACTCTACAATAACTAATTTTTGCGGGGATTTATTTTCGTTAATTTCATGGGTTTTTTTAAGCCACGAATTAATATGTCAACGAACTGTTAGAACTATTTTTAGTACATTCATTGAGCTATATTTATCCATAAAATCAAATGTCCACGAAATAGTTATTTTTAAAACAACGAAAATTTTACCCGACGAATATATATAATTTCTCAGTATGCCATTTGCAAACACAATCAGTCAAACTAATGAAGAAAGATACTCTATGAAGTAGTCTGAATGACATAAGTAAACAAGACTTGTCCAGCACTGTGTTATTTATACAAGGGATGATGATAGAATGAAATATGACTCCGCAATACAAATTTGAGATGAGCAGATTGTTGAAGGTTATTTGAAGTTCGTGTGTAAGCCATTATAACATATCCGAATGAAGAACAGAAAACAAGCATTGTACATCAAATTGACTTTTTTTACATGGAAGCGAAGCGTCAAATACAACGTCATTTTCTCTGAACAAAAGGTAAAAAGTTAGGAAAATTGTCATTAGAAATAAGGTAAAAAGTTAGGAAAATTTGTCATTAGAAATAAGGTAAAAAGTCAGGAAAACTGTCATTAGAAATAAAGTAAAAAGTCAGGAAATTTGTCATTAGGAATAAGCTAAAAAGTCAGGAAAATTTTCATTAGAAATAAGGTAAAAAGTCAGGAAAATTGTCATCAGAAATAAGGCAAAAAGTCAGGAAAATTGTCATTAGAAATAAGGTAAAAAGTCAGGAAAATTTTCATTAGAAATAAGGTAAAAAGTCAAGAAAATTTTCATTAGAAATAAGGTAAAAAGTCAGGAAATTTGTCATTAGAAATAAGGTAAAAAGTCAGGAAATTTTCATTAGAAATAAGGTAAAAAGTCAGGAAATTTGTCATTAGAAATAAGGTAAAAAGTCAGGAAAATTTTCATTAGAAATAAGGTAAAAAGTCAGGAAAATTTTCATTAGAAATTAGGTAAAAAGTCAGGAAAATTTTCATTAGAAATAATGTAAAAAGTCAGGTAAATTTTAATTAGAAATAAAGTAAAAAGTCAGGAAATTTGTCATTAGAAATAAGGTAAAAAGTCAGGAAATTTGTCATTAGAAATAAGGTAAAAAGTAAGGAAATTTGTCATTAGAAATAAGGTAAAAAGTCAGGAAAATTTTCATTAGAAATAAGGTAAAAAGTCAGGAAAATTGTCATCAGAAATAAGGCAAAAAGTCAGGAAAATTGTCATTAGAAATAAGGTAAAAAGTCAGGAAAATTTTCATTAGAAATAAGGTAAAAAGTCAGGAAAATTTTCATTAGAAATAAGGTAAAAAGTCAGGAAATTTTTCATTAGAAATAAGGTAAAAAGTTAGGAAATTTGTCATTAGAAATAAGGTAAAAAGTCAGGAAAATTTTCATTAGAAATAAGGTAAAAAGTCAGGAAAATTTTCATTAGAAATAAGGTAAAAAGTCAGGAAATTTGTCATTAGAAATAAGGTAAAAAGTCAGGAAAATTTGTCATTAGAAATAAGGTAAAAAGTCAGGAAAATTGTCATCAGAAATAAGGCAAAAAGTCAGGAAAATTGTCATTAGAAATAAGGTAAAAAGTCAGGAAAATTGTCATCAGAAATAAGGCAAAAAGTCAGGAAAATTGTCATTAGAAATAAGGTAAAAAGTCAGGAAAACTGTCATTAGAAATAAGGTAAAAAGTCAGGTAAATTTGTCATTAGAAATAAGGTAAAAAGTCAGGAAAATTTTCATTAGAAATAAGGTAAAAAGTCAGGAAAACTGTCATTAGAAATAAGGTAAAAAGTCAGGTAAATGTTCATTAGAAGTAAGGCAAAAAGTCAGTAAAATTGTCATTAGAAATAAGGTAAAAAGTCAGGTAAATTGTCATCAGAAATAAGGCAAAAAGTCAGGAAAATTGTCATTAGAAATAAGGTAAAAAGTCAGGAAAATTGTCATTAGAAATAAGGTAAAAAGTCAGGTAAATTTTCATTAGAAATAAAGTAAAAGGTCAGGAAAATTGTCATTAGAAATAAGGTAAAAAGTCAGGAAAATTGTCATCAGAAATAAGGTAAAAAGTCAGGAAAATTGTCATTAGAAATAAGGTAAAAAGTCAGGAAAATTGTCATCAGAAATAAGGCAAAAAGTCAGGAAAATTGTCATTAGAAATAAGGTAAAAAGTCAGGAAAATTTTCATTAGAAATAAGGTAAAAAGTCAGGAAAATTTTCATTAGAAATAAGGTAAAAAGTCAGGAAAATTTTCATTAGAAATAAGGTAAAAAGTCAGGAAAATTGTCATCAGAAATAAGGTAAAAAGTCAGGAAAATTTTCATTAGAAATAAGGTAAAAAGTCAGGAAAATTGTCATTTTAAATAAGGTAAAAATTCAGGAAAATTTTCATTAGAAATAAGGTAAAAAAGTAAGGAAAATTGTCATTTTGTATAATATTTTTAGTGCAAAGGGCTATGATTTCAGCTAAATTAGGATTTTTTATCGGGATTCGAACGCCATCTGTAACCCCGTAGGTTAAAGTAACATACTGATGTTAAGTCCTGTCCGCAAATAACCGAAACAAATCCAGAACTCTAGAGTGCACAAGGCTACCACACTGCCTTAATTTTGGTTTCTGGGCTGGGATTCGAACTCGATCTCTACGGTCACACACAAGATTTAAAGACATTATCTCCAAACATAACTGAAACAAAATTCGGAAAATTGCTTCGGACGCACGGACGGATGTTTGGACGGACAAGGGTTACATTAAATGCTAAAAGGTTATGACGTCATCTAAAACGATGACGACACGGGTACAACTTAACAATAATTTAACTAATGTTGCATCAATAATCACGTCATATAATTAGTAACCTGGCAATTTACGATCGATTTACGAGCATAAACAGGACCATGTTCAGCCAAATTTATGAAGGAACAAAATACCTAGATCCTCTATTAACATGTCGACCCTTTGTATTTCTGTTGACCGACCTTTACGAATTCACTTTTCACCGAAAAAAATAAATCAGCGAATTTCAGTTACTTTTGGCGTGACATCAGCGGCCATATTGCAATCGATCTATAATACAATGCTGTGACAGCAGTATTATGGCCACCACATTTGCGCGTAACATCAGAGGTGAAATGGAGGCAGAGGTATGATTCTCCATACAGATACGAGTTTAAGAGTAAAGTTATGTAATTACGGAAATAGAATTTCTATCTATTTGGGGCCATCCTTCAAGTTGTATAACGCGGAGTAATTTTGGACGTGCCAATAAACACGCGCGCGCAGTAATATTCCGCTCGAGTGTTACATAACAGCTGTATCAGACGAATCAGGTTTACAGCTCACACACACGTATTTCAACTGCCCCTCCCCCACAGGAGCCTCTCTTCCCTACAAAACAGTAAGAGTTCCGTGAGAAATTGCTCGATAACTATGACAAAGATGATTAAAGTAAACAAGGACGCCAAACAAAGGTTCGTGTTTATCCTGCTCTTACCAAACAGGCCGCATTACAAGTTTCAGATCGATGTCGTCAAGTTCAAAATCAAATACGGTCACGTGACTTTCCCGTTATTTACCTGAAACATCGCCATAACACTATTTTAAGGTAATACTCAACACTATATTGAGTGTACCTGATACCGATTTAGGGTACCCCATGTGACATTACAACGCTAGGAATTAAAGAAAAAAACTTTTGCTT